>NC_143129.1:171495504-171797300 GCF_059928025.1 Delphinapterus leucas | reverse complement strand
TTCCTCCTCTGTCCAATAAAGACTATAAACACCCACCTGGTCAGGGAAACAGTGAGCTCCCGTATGTAGGCCAGCCGGCCCGGAGGAGAAGCTCCATAAACGTGAGCCCTATTACTAGGCCACTTCGAAGGCCGGCGCTTGAGGAGCATGGAGGCCAAGGTGGTGGAGTTAAAAGCCAGCTCGAGGCAGCTGGCGGGGGGAGCGCACGGGACTTTTATGTGGTCGGGCCGGGAGCATCTGCCAGCCTCCAGGACTCCGCAAACCTCGGGTACCTCCCTCCCGCTTTCCTGGGCGCCTCGGGGGGCTAAAGCCGGTCGCAAGGGATCCTGGGGCGGCGAGGGTGCAGGAAGTCGCTGCTGGACGCCTACTTCTCGCGGGAAAAGAGCTCCCAGAGAGGGCGACGGGCCCCAGGCTGGCCGCCATGTTTAGAGTCCCATGTTTAGAGTGCGCGAGGGCCTACTGGGTGCCTGGCCGGCCTGCGCTGTCCCGTCCAGCCCGTCGAGGATACGAGGGGATTAAGATTAAGTGATCAGCACGTAGTAGATCTATCGAATGGACGAGAGAGAGGGAAGTGAGCGAGGCGCGCCAGGATTCCCCTCTGCAGCCCCGCTCGGGCCGCAGTCTGGGCCCCCAGCCGCCGTCTGGAATCATCTTCGTCCCAGAAATCTTGGAGAGCCGAAGCGGAGGGTGGGAGGGGGACCCGACCCATCCACCGCTCCACCCAAGCTCCGGGAGCACTGAGCTCCAGACTGCCTGCAGCGCTGAAAGAGTTAACTAGGAACGCCTCCCGCTGTGGTTTTGTGGTCGAAACCGTGATTGCCAGGAGCAAATTTTTGTCGTGCACGAGGTGTGTTATTAAAAGTCGGAGCTACGCTGCTGGTGAATGAAAAGTTAAAAATCCTCGTTAAAGCCGGGCTGTAAAACAGGCAGAAAACAGGCAGACTGGGCCCCGGTCCGAGAGGTCCCTCGACGACCCAAACGGCGGAGGTCCCTGCCACTCGTCCCGCTGCCCTCGCCCAGGAGGCCCGGTCGGTGCCTGGAGCCAAGAGGGTCGTCAGGGGTCCACATAGAGGAGGAGGGGGAGGAAGGACTGCAGGGCTGAAAACACAAATAGCATACCCTAAGTGCCCTCCGGTAAAACAAAAATAACAGCCAAGCGTTTTCTTGAGCGCTGACTCCACAGCGGACACAGTGTCCGGTACTTGATAAATACATCATCTCCTGTAACCCTCCCAGCAATCCACTGAAGGATGGGAGTATAAATTTAAGGGTGAGGGGATTTCAGCTTGCCCCAGGCAATATCTTCCCAACATCGCACTGAAGAGCTGAGATCTTACCAGGGGCCAAAAGGATGCCCACACCAATGTGCTACCCTGCTTCCTACCAGCACAGATGTTGAAAAAAGACTAAGGGACATGCCAGACTGCTACCAGTGCTTATTTCTGAGCAGAGGAATGCAGGTGAATTCTAGCCTCTGCTTCTAATTTTTCTATATGTTCCATATTTTATATACTGTGTTTTACAAATCTGTGTTACTTTTGAAATGAGGAAAGGAAGGAAAGAGAGTCATTATTTTTAAAAGAGAGAATTATTGGTTCACCTAATTAGAGAAAAAACGGTGTTCTCAAAGTGTGGTCCTTGGACCAGCATAGTCAGCATCATCACCCGGGAACTCCTTAGAAATGCAAATTCTCAGGCCCACCCTAGATCTACTGAATCAGAAACTCTGAGGGTGGGGTTCAGCAATATGTGTTTTAACAGGCCCTCCAGGTGATTCTAATGCATGTTCAAATTTAAGAACCATTGGGGGCTTCCCTGGTGGCACAGTGGTTGAGAGTCCGCCTGCCGATGCAGGGGACACGGGTTCGTGCTCCGGTCCGGGAAGATCCCACATGCCGCGGAGCGGCTGGGCCCGTGAGCCATGGCCGCTGAGCCTGCGCGTCCGGAGCCTGTGCTCCGCAATGGGAGAGGCCACAACAGTGAGAGGCCCGCGTACCGCAACAAAAAAATAAGAATAAAAAAAAGAACCATTGGCCTAGAAGACCTGGCAGAGGATTAGAAGGCAGGAGATTCCCAGATCTACCGCTGACCTACAGTGTAGTAGCTGAGTAGGCAGGCTGAGAGCTTTGCTATGCGGTCACACCTGTGTTTGAGCGCAGCTCTGCTGTGTACGGACTGGGTGACTTGGATGAGCTCCTTAACGTCTGTGTCAGTTTCTGCATATGTAAAACGGTGATAAGGCCCACCTCACGGCATGTATGAGAACAAAAAGGCACAAGGCCTGACGCATAAAATAACTTAGCTCCTTTCCTTCCCTTGTCTTCCCTCCCCTTTCTGGAACTCAGCTTTTCCATTTGTAAAATGGAGCAAATAATCCTGGCTGGCTGCCCCCTTCTTCTATTCCTTTTGCCTCCTTAAAAAGGTCAGAGCAACTGATCTAGTGAAAGTCTTGAAGGGAAATTCTCTCACAAATATTTGATGTTATTTCACTGGGCCTTCCTAGGATGTCAGCAAGAATTGAGAACTTTTGAGGGTGGGGACAGCATGATATTTACCTTTGTGTCCCAGTACCCAGCACAGGGCCTATTCAGCAGAGTGAATGAATGAATGAAAGGATGTGGTGCCCTGGGTCTAGAGGTAGATTGCAACTTCTTTCACATCTCAATTGAACAACAGAGGAAAAAAATAGGAAAATTGGACAGGAAACCAAGAGGAGAATATAGCATGAAAGAAAAATTCCCATCGAGGAAGGGATTTTCAAAGGGGAGAAAGTGAGTTTCTGGTATAATTAGAAAATGGCATATAATTAATTTCCATGCAACTAGAGGTGTTGGCTGGAGCCTGATGGCTCTCAGTTAGCTTGCCCACCTGGATCCAGATGATGAAGCTGGCAATGCTTGCCCCTCTTTATCTGGGAATCTCCAAGCATCAGGCCTCCTTCTGCCGCTAGTAGAAGGAGGAAGTGAGGTTGTGAGTTGTCATGCAGTTTTCTGGGGGCTACCCCACAAAGTGAGTATTAGTAGTAATAGTGCATGTTATTATGTGCAGGCATTGCGCTGATCACTTTGCCTCCATCATCCCATTGCATTTTCCAACAGTAATACTTCACAAAGTTCTAAAGATTAAACAAAACGATGACTAGAAATTGTTGGGCCAGCACCTGGCACTTAGTAAGCCCTCAGTGAACGACAGCTATCATAATAACTCTGTGAGGTTAGTGCTCTCATCGTCCCCCATTTTTTTACAGGTAAGAAAATTGAGGCACAGAGAGGTCAAGTTGCATAAAGTCACACAGCTAGTAATAGCAGAGATGAAACTGGAACCCAGATCAGCATAGCTCTGGGGCCCGCCCTGTAACTATTAGTTCACACTGCCTCATTCAAACTGCAGTCATTATAGAGCCATGCCCTAGGTGCTGCCATTTCCCAGTTGAGGCCCCCAAGTGAGCCCCAGCATGTGATAAGGCACATTTCACAACCTGTGCATCCAGAAACCAGATGGGCCACTGTCAAGCACAACAACCCCAGAGCACTCCTGTCATGCCCAGGGAACACCTTCCATGCGGATGACTGAAAAATGATTCCTCCGTGAGCAGCTGTGGCAGGGCCTCCCTGTGGGTAATTAGTGAATGTGATTGATCACTGCTGTTGAGGCTGGGTGGCTCACAACAGGGTTTGACAAGTCATTGGGTTTATCTGGGTGTCAACACCCAGCTCAGGCAGCCCCTGGAACTCTTCCTCCTCAGGCTGGAGGGAAGTGGGGCCCAGATCACTGGATCTGTCCTGTGTCAGGCACCTCCTTTGGTGGGGTTTGAGGCTGCCCCCTTGGTGGTGAGTTTTCTTCCCCCATCTGTAAGATTGAGTCAGAGGCCTTACTTTTCCATCTCTGAATTATTGAAATGCCTTTGAGATAAGGTAGTGATTGAGCTGAGTACTGGACAGGAAGCTAGGAGACTTGAGTCCCAATCCAGTTCTGTGCTGTGTGTCCTTAGGCAAGTCACACCTGCTCCCAGAGACTAGATTTCTAGGGAATTCTCTGGCGGTCCAGTGGTTAGAACGCAGCTCTTTCACTACTGAGGGCCTGCGCTCAATCCCTGGTCGGGGAACTAAGATCCCACAAGCTGCGTGACACAGCCAAAACAAACAAAACTAAAAAAAAAAAAAAAAAAGAGAGAGACTTGATTTCTAAAGTCTCCTTGCACCCTAACTGGAACCCCAAAAGTCTCAAATAATGGCTGAGACACATTTACTTACACTCACTGGGAGTTTTAAGTGGCTCAGCCAGAATGCAGTGAGCATTAGAGTCTGAAAGGACTTGGGATGAAACCCTACTTCACCACTGCAGGCTTCTGAGGAGGCAGCCTTGTGAAGGTTCTTGATGATGGAAGACAGAGACCTCTGTTCTAGGCCTGGCACCATGAGATACCAGCTGGGTGGCCTTAGGCAAATCAGTGGCCTTCTCTGTGGTTCATTTTATCCTGCTATCAAATGGGGATAGTCATACCTTCTCTCCCTACCTTACAGGGGCGTTGCAGGATCAGAGGTGATGACAAATGTATGAGAAGCATGTTGAAAAATATGACACGCTATGCAAATGTGAGGGATTATCAAGTCTCAGACTTGAGTTTCCTTCTTAATGGGCTGGCCTTCCTTGAAACAAGGCAACATATGCAAAAAACCTGGCTCACACCTGTCACACAGTAGGCAGACAAGCTCTGGGAGCTGTCCCAGGCTTCTGCCTTTGTCTTGCCTTTCACCTGGAAAGTCCAAAATCCTCCCCACCCATCTTCACGCCCCTCTCCCCCTCCACCCCTCTCCTCAGCCAACATCTAGTCATTCCCCAAAGTTTAGGCAGGTCAGAAGTCCTCCTGCTTCTTTTCCTTCATAGCTTTCTTCACCTGATAGTAGCTGTCCATTTGTTTTTGTGGTCATGTCTGCCTTGGCTGCCACTAAAATGCAACCTCTATGACAGTAGGGATCTTGTGTTGCCCGCCTAGGACAAAGCCTGGCACATAGTATAATAAATATTGATAAATATTTATTAAAATGAAGCATAGATGGTTAGGTGGATGGATGTCACCCAGATTTATTGTTTTTTCCCCTCTCTTCTACATCCCTTCTTGGAAACTAGTGGTTGGTGGAAAAGTGACTAGTCATGGAATTAGATTCCAGGAGTCTCGCTTTGTAACTCACTCAGCCAGTCCCCTGGAACAGGTCACCTAACGTCTCTTTCCTTTGTCTATTTCCTGGTTGTAAAGTAGAGATAATAACATGTCATGTATGTCGGGAGGCTCCACGAGATAATGAATGTGAAAATCAAGGCAAGGGGTTATTACATTGTCTCTTTTGTTTTTGATGTGGAACCTGGTTCACAAACAGGAGGCTTGGAGAGGATGTTAGTTTAAGAACCTCAGGCAGAGTCTCCGCTTTACTTTCATTTGGGGGTTCTAAGAAGATGGTGATCGTGATGATGATGCCAATTATTTACTAAGCTATGATTCTCTGGCAGGCTCTGGGCCAAACACATTTCTTATGTTAATGTACTTAATTCTCCCAACAACCCATGAGATTATCCCCACTCTAAAGTAGCCAGCCCTGGTAACTCCATCACATGACTGTGCTCTAATTTTCTTCACAGCACTTATCACTAACTAAAATTAACTCATTTATCTACTTGTTTACCATCTGTTTTCCCCAATTAGATTGCAAATTCCAAAGGGAGAAGAGCCTTATCTGTCTTGTTCTTGGCTGATTCCCCAGTGCCTAGAAGAGTCCCTGACTGGCACACAGAAGACTCTCAATAGACCCCATTTAACAGATGAGGAAATAGGCTTGAAGGGGCTAAGTACCTGACCCAAGGACACATGGTTACTCGGGTCTGTCAGGCTATGACCCTGTTGCTCCTTCCTCCCATGGTGCTACAGATTCTTCTGTGCTGCGGCCTGGTGGAGACCTGATGGCTAGAAGGCTGCCCAGAGCCACTTCCTCTCCCTATACCCTCCTCCCCCGTTCCCCTTTCACCTTCTGATGGCTGAGGAGTTTGGCCTTGGACAGGGACACCAACAGAGAGTTTGTGGAGGCCCTCGGGGAAGGTGACCGCATAGGTTCCAGTCAGCTGGTTTTCCCTCTTTGTTCTGGCTCTGTCTCCCATTAGTAGGGCTCACTCCTTCCTGGAACGCTTTTCACATCCTTACCCACTGCACCCTCAACTCTCAATTCTAATCTTTAAGAGAACAGGGAGCCAAAAGTTTTTGGATCCGTGTTTGGCACTGAGTCAAGGCTAACTAACCTTATCCATAGCCAAGGCTTTCTAGAAGCCAAATGCGTAGTCTTGGAACGTGACACTGATTGGTAGCGTACTTGGGAACCAGGACTCTAGAGCTCCCAGCGCCCGGCCAGGAACTCTTCCACTCATCACACTTCCTCACTCAGTCCCTCTTGACTTGTGTGGGTGGGAAATCCCTTTCTGTCTTGCAGTGGAGGATTGGTTCAGTTTATTCCAGAGGAGGGGAATTGCCAGAATAAAAGAGGCATTTGAAAGGAGACTAGCATGGGGTTAAGAGCTGCGTCTTGGAGTCCAACAAGTCCAGGTTCAAGGTAAGCCTCTGCCACTTACTAGCTGAGTGACCTTGAGCAGGTAATATCACCTGAGTCTCAACTTCCCCTAAACCTATTGTGCAGAGTAGATAAGATGATGCAGAATAATAGGTGGAACAGTGTCTACCTATGGTAAATTCTTGAGGTATGGTAGCTGCTGTGTATCAAGGAATCAGACTTTGGGATCCCAACAGGATGGATTGGAGACCACTGTAGACTAGAAAAACCCTCCAAATGAACAGCAAACATTGCCTGTCCTTTCGTTTCTGAGGTAACTTTATCATTGTCTTCTAAAAATTAACTTTTGAATAGGGTAAGATAACTGATAGCTCATCAAAGCCGATAATGGTCATTCCACCAGAGTCAGCAGATTGGGGCTCCAGGCCCAGATCTGCCAGTGACTTTCAGGGTGGCCATGTCTTGTACCACGTTGCAACCCTTTGATGTCTAGCTCCAGGCTGGGCCGAGAGCACAATTTTTTTTTTTTTGGCATATTACTCCTTTATTAGAAATTATAAATGAGGAATTATTTCAACACCTGAAGACCAAAATACAGCATAAGATTCCATAGGCTCAAGATTTTTGACATTCTGGAAAGAGCGTTCTGTAAAGCATACCCTTTCCGTGGCATGGCAACGTCATTCTCTTTGCATTAAGCACTCGTTATGTGCCGGAGACCGCTTCAAGCATTTTTCCTGTGGTGCCGCACTGAGTCCTCATCATCCTACATGGGGGGCGCTTTTATAGACACATTTCACAAACAAGCAGCGGCGCTAAGCACTGGGATGCCTTGTTGACCCAGAGAGTGGTCCGCCAGGCCTTCCCCTGTTTCTCCTGTGCCCCCTTGGTTTAGGAGTTCCGTTTAGGCTGGTACTGGGAGGGGTTGGGGGCAGCCACCTGGGCTTGCTCTGTAAGTTCCTCTAACCCCAGGCCCAGGAGGCCGCTGGGAGGGGCCTTTTCTCGCCTCTCCATCTTAAGGCCCTTGATTTATAGAAGCAGAAACTTGAGGTGTGCCTCCCTCTACATGCCCCTGGAGCAGGAAGGTTTCTGTCATCTCTCTTTCCTGTGTGATAGCTCCCCCTCCCTCCCTTTCAGAGCCCAATACCCCACACCCTGGGGCTCAGTGAGATGGGAGACACTGCCCTGGAAGAAGCCCCTGGGAGAGTGCCACCCTCGGCCTGTCTGGGTGCGGCCTGGCTGATGTTGCCATTCTGTGTCTGAGAATGTAGGCTTGAGCCGCCGGGCAGCAGGAGGGCACTTCCTGTGGTGTGATTTGTGAAGGTCCTTGCCCACCCACCAGTCTGCCGCAGTGCCTGCAATCCCGCAACTAGAGCATTTTTCTGTTGTGGTAGGGATTGCCCTCTTGCGCTATGGTAAAGCTGTGTGGCTTAGTGGAAAATGTGTGGCTTTGGTACTAGACAAGCCTGGGTTTAAATGCTGGTTGTGTCATGGACTAGTTGGGTGATTTGGGGGCATTTTCTTATCTCCTCCAAGTCTCGGGTTTCTCCATCTGTGAACTGCAGCAAATGATCCTTACCCGTAAGGTTCTTGTAAGGAGCAGAGCTGATGAGTGGAAAGGGTTCATATATAGTATAGTAAATGGCAGCTGGCATTATTCCTATGTCTCTAACATTAGAGAATCTATGAGACTCACCTAGAAAGGGGGGCACCGGGGCACCAGGACACCAGTCTCAGGAGTTCTCTTTTCTCAGCCTGGCTGTCCCCAGCTTCTCCCCTACCAGTATCCTTCACACATTCTTTGCTCTAAAGTGAACATAACCAGAACTTTCCCACCTCTATGCCCTTGTTCATGATTAAGAGCATGTTCTACACCAGTGATTCACAAAGTGTGGTCCCCAAACTACCAGCATCAGCATTACCAGGGAACTTAGGGGTGGGGCCTGGAAATCTGTGTTTTAACAAGCCTTCCATGTCATTCTGTTGCAGTGGAAGTTTGAGAACGCTATTCTATATTACAGCATCATCCTGCTCAAGCTTGAATCCCCTCTGGGCCACTCACTAACCCACTAACTGGGACCTTGGGCAACTCCCTTAACTTCTCAGAGCTTCAGTTTCCTCATGTATAAAATAGGGAAAATAATAGTACATGCCTCACAGTGTTGTTGTGAGAATTAAATGAGATAATCCATGAAAAGTGCTTAGCTCAGTGCCTAAAACATGGTCAGTGTTCAATAAAGATTAGACATTATTTTCATCATCGTCATTAATCTGTATTATGTTCCTATTCCTGGGACACTCACCCTACATATCTGAGTGATATAATCCCCCGTGCTGAGGGTTCCCAACTAAAATGTCTGCCTCCTCCAAAGAGTCTTTCCTGATCTCTTGCCTTTGAGCTTATGTGGCTTGTACTTGTCCAAGTTCTCAGCGCAGTGCCCAGGTTCTGCCTGCCTAGGGGTGCCCTGCAGCACCCCACTCCAGTTCCTGGCAGCTGAGCAGCTGCTTGGCCACTCTACAATAAATGTTGATCTGAAATGCCATTTCCCAAGACCAGGTTCTGCCTATGGGCTTCCTTGCTCTGGCTCTTTCTGTCCCTCACCACACTCTCTAAGTTGAAATAATCTCTAGACTTCTGTGTCTTTCTCCATCTTGAGGAGAATTTCATCAGAAGAACTCATGCTGAGTTACCTGGAAATTTTATTCTTTGCAGCCTGTCATTGTTATCTCCCATCCTTGTTACACTAATTCCCCTTGAATAAGTATCTACCATGGGAGCATTTTACTGAATCTTCTCTGAAGCCTTGAGAGGTTGGGATTACAGTCTTCATGTTGTAGATGAGGGAAATGAGGCCCCAGGTCTACAGCTTCTACATGGTAACGTTTGGTGGTGACCCAAAGCATCTGGCTCCAGAGTTTGGATACATGCTCCATCTGCCCAATGATGACAGAAGAAGCAGTTTCAAGTTTTCAAGGCTGGTAACTCTCTGAATTCCTGGGTGTTGCTCTGAGGCTGACCATTCACGGAACTTCTGCTGGGACAGCCTAAGCTTGACCTTCCTTATTTGCCTTTCAGTTTCAGATCTGTACGGCTGCTAAAGAACGACCCAGTTAACTTCCAGAAATTCCCCTACACTAACGAGGATGAGGCCTGGAAGACCTACCTTGAAAATCCCTTGACAGCGGCCACGAAGGCCATGATGAGAGTCAATGGAGACGATGAGAGCGTTGCAGCCCTGAGCTTCCTCTACGATTACTACATGGTACATTTGCCACCTCTGGGCATGCCCCCCTCTAACTGACTGTGTGTCTTCGCTTTCAGGCCTCATGGCTCACTAGCCCACCATGACCACCCCTAGCCCCTCACCATGTTCTTTCACACCTCTGGGCCTTTGCACATGCTGTTCCCTCTGCCTGGTACCCTCCCCTTCCCCCTAGCTAAACCGTACTCTCAGCTTTGGGCCTCAGCTTCAATGTCAGCTCCTTCCACCGGAGGTGAGGAAGGGTTTCTGGGGTCTCCCATTCCGTGCCTCCTCTGGGCACCCTCAGCAACCACCATCCTTTTCCTTGAAGCTCTCCTTAGAAACTTGCTGTTTGTGCATTTATTCCTCCATCTCCCCCATGACACTGAGCTCCTGTAGGGCAAGAGTCATGTCATGATCATTACTGAGCCCCTAGCACCCCATACTGCCTGCCACACAGTGCTCAATACATATTGATTGAATGGATCAATGCCTTGGCCTTACACACCACAGCAATACCCCCAACCTACCATCTTCTTTCTGCCCCTGTACCTTAGGTCATCCCAGTTGCCCTGTCATCCCCACCTGCCTATTCTAACCTCACCACCTAGAACATGCCTTTTGCTCTTGAATCCATTCCCTTCTTTCAGGGCCCTTCCCAAGGCCCACCTTCTCTTGGAAGCCATGCTGCCACATCACCTCTCCCTCTCCTGAGTGTCTCACTGTCGTTCATACGCTCGCTGCCATTATATGCATTGTAATACCTCCTGACAGACCATCTTTTATTGTTCTCTAATTGTTTCCTGGGCCTTGGCCTTGACTCTGGGAGACTTTCAGTTCCTGAGAACAGGAATTAGGCCCTGTCATATACGGTGAGTGTGCTTAAACCTGTCAATAACCACAAGTACATAACATACGCCATCACCCCTCTTCCAGTGCCTGTGCCAGACATTGCTAATGGATTACAAACTGTATTCTCACTGAGGGTATATGAGGACACAAAATCTTTTTCAACCTAGTACTCCAGGCAGCCACTACCCATCTGTCTGAATTGTCATATGACAGCAAACTTTCTTACTCTTCCTAGGCTGGGTTATTGCTCCAAGGGACTTTCCCAGATCTCAGGCTGGGGGACATGAATAGCTAAATGTTGTGATAACTCAATCTGAACTTGAAGATTTAAAGCCACCTTGTAAATAAGCCCTCAAATTCACAGGCCCAAGAAGTAGTTTATCTGTTCTACTACACAAAGGAAGGTAAACTCTCTGTAAATTCAGAGGCCAAGGGGGGAAGTGGCCTCAGATATGAGAAAGCCCCAAATTATCTCCCTGGCTTTGGTTCTCATCCTGGAGTAGTATGGTTACCCTACCTTACCTTCTCCCCAGCAGACTGATAACATCCTCATAGCATTTGATGGAAAAGAAATTGGAGCTGACTGCCTCAGCCTGGGGACATGGTAGGAGCCAGAATTCTAGGTCTGAGCTTAAACTCCAGCCTGGGATATATAGCTTGAGGTTGGGCCGTAAAATAAAATCTAGCACCATCTCCCCTAGGCAAGAGGCCATTCCCAGGGCCAGAGTGGTGGGGACAGGCTCTGAAGGTGACACTTGCAGTGGTTTATTGCAATATAGTGTTCCGGTGAGATACACCTGGCCCCCTCTTCCCATCCCAGAGCATGTTAGATTCAGAGCAGCACTGTGTATAGTAAAGACATGATCTAATGGTGTGGAAAGAGCACCAAGTTGGGAGTTCGAGACCTGTTCCTACCACAAGCTGGCAATGTGGCTTTGGGCAATATAGTCCTAAACGTGAGCGCTTACCATTCCTTACCGAATGCTGGTTACTGTGCCAGGCGCCTTTCCTCATGCTCTTCCACGGGGTGAGACTAAGAACCCAGGCATTGGAGTCACTAGGCTGGGTCGGAGACCTTGTTCTGGCTTTATTAGCCTCAGGGGGAAATGACCTGGATGTTCTAAGATACAACAATATTATGATCATAATCATGAAAGGTAACATTTACACAGTCCCCTCCATGAGTCAGGTGCTGGTCTAAACACCCACAACAGTCCCAGGGGTGGCGTTACTATTATTACTCCTGTTTACACACGAGAACAATGAGGTTCAGGAAGGTTGAGGGGCGCGCAAGATCACACAGCCAATATGTGGCAGATCTAGGGACTAAACCCAATAAGTCCACACTCCTAATCACTAAGATGACGGAGCCTCTCTTGCCTTCAGTTTCCTCATCCATATAATGGGGATAACATTAGTAGACATCATAGAGGAGTTGTAGGGATTAGATTAGAGGACGCAGAGAAGGCACATAGCACAGGGTCCAGTGCATAGGAAGTACTCCATTAAAAAACAGTGAACATTATTTTTATTAATAAATCTTCACAATCCCTTTGAAGTAGAGTTCATAATCGCCCACTTGACATATGAAGAAACTGAATCTCAGAAAAGCACAGTCATTTATCCAGAGTCACACAGCACTTTTAAGTGGTAAAGCTAGAACTTAAGCTAGGCCTGCTTGACTCCAAATTCCATGATTCCTAACTGCTAATCTTGGGGTACTTCTCCCCACTCTGTAACTTGGGGCTCAGACTAAATGATGGCCTGACAATTCGAAGGACTGGTGGGTTTTCTCCCAGTGACCAAGGTAGCTACCCTGCCCAGCCAAGTCCCCCGGAAGGGGTTGAGGCTCCTAACAGCCAGATCTTACCCAAGAGCTATGCATAAATCCTTGCTTCCTCTCCTCTCAGGGCCCCAAGGAGAAGCGACTACTATCCTCCAGCACTGGGGGCCGGAACGACCAAGGAAAGAGGTGAGGCTCGCCGGCGCCACCATCTCTGTCCCTTTGCCCTTCCCCACCCCCACCTCTAGGCCCCTTATCCCCTGGGCACAGGAGGTACAGTCCCTAGGGCCCACCGTACTCTTAGGGGCCCACGAAGGCATTGTAATCTATTTTAAAGTCAGAAGAAAACAATGAATATGATCCAACCTGGGTTATATTTGTATTTATACCAGTGCAATTGTAAAAGGTTTTTAAAATATTTTTATGGAGGAAGGGATCTATGAAGGCAAAAGAGAGTAGGGCCCACAAAATCATAGTGAGACCTTGCTTGAACACACAAACACACACACACACACACACACACATCCTAGGTGCCTGTAGGCCATGTGAGCTGGAGTTTACTGAAAACAAACTTCAAAGCCATAGTGGTGGAAAAGCCCTGATGGAAGCTTTTCTGTCCTAGCTCCAAAACCCTCCCTGCAGCCTCAAAGGGAGGGGACACCTATGTTCCCGTATTTGTTTCCCTTGGCTCTCTTGGGCCTCTGCCTGGCATTAGTGCCTCGGGGCACTGATGTTCCTTTTCTTGTAGAAAGCAGCCCAGGCCGTGCTCATGGCCAGATGGGCACTGGAAGGGCCCTGCCCCCTTTCTCCACTTTTCCTTTCCCCCCACTGGGCAGGGCTTCTGATGGGAAACCTTCTGGTCTCCTCTCTGCCTTTGAGAACATCCAAACTGCTAAGGCAGGCATTGCGACTCTTGCAGCTGCCTCAGGGCCCCTCCACTGCTAGAAACTGTAGGCTTTGGTGCAGGAGACTTTTCTCAAAACTAATTTTTTAAAATGTTGTTAGCTTTTCTGATTATAAAATAATACCTACTTGTTATAAAATATTCAAACTCTGTAGAAGCGTATAAAGTAAAAAAGGAAGGAAGGAAGGGGAGGAGGGAGGAATGAACTGGTGGATTACATAATATACTTGTTCATCTGAAGAAAATTGTTTATAGGTGTATGACAGTTTTAGGGAAATTATGAATAGACAAGTAGAAAATTATAAAATGAAAAAACTCGTTAATATCATAATTCCAATAACAACAAAAGTTGTTCTAAGAAAAGTTATAGTAAAATATTTGGCCAGCCAGGAAACAATATTTGTATAATTATAATAATTAAACTACCTATAGTTGTAACTATTTTTAAATTTAGTTTACTTTTTAAAAATAAATTTGGTGTAGTTACAAAATAAATATCCAGGGCTTCCCTGGTGGCGCAGTGGTTGAGAGTCCGCCTGCCGATGCAGGGGATGCGGGTTCATGCCCCGGTCCGGGAGGATCCCACATGGCGCGGAGCGGCTGGGCCCGTGAGCCATGGCCGCTGAGCCTGCGCATCCAGAGCCTATGCTCCGCAACGGGAGAGGCCACAACAGTGAGAGGCCCACATACCGCAAAAAAAATAAATAAATAAAAATAAATATCCATACTGGGGCTGGGCATTGAGAAACAGAAGTATGGTGGTGGGAATGGAAGACTGGCACAATTAAAGGAGACCACCCACTGATAATAGAATCATCTTATTATAAGGTCTGTGTGTTCACTCAGTGTCTCTGATTATGTGAATCTCTGGGCCTTATGTGTGAAAATAGTCTATCTGGCTCTTTTGACAACCAAGTGAGGACCATATGTAAAAATTCTTTGGATTCTGTAAAATTAAATGCATTAAAGACACTGTTATTTTTGCTAAAAAATAAATAAAGTAAAAAAGTAAGTTTCTTGTAATCCTACTTCCCTGCCCCCCTTAATAGTTTGGGGTATATCCTTTCGGAACTTTTTCTCAACGTACATTAACTGTACTCACAAATACCCACTCTTGCCCACACCATGGATGACTCAATACGGTTTTTTTTAGTGTGGAGACATTTGACTCTGGATAAGAAATAAATACTTAAACTTTCAGTTTTTTTAATTACCAAGTACTGTAATGGATAAAGCAGACATTTGCCCCCTGAACTCTGAGCCTGTACTTGGTTCCATTCTTGACACCCTCCTCCCTGCTCATCCCTGTGACACACTGGCTTGCTGCAGTATCGTGTTTCACACATGTTGGTAAGACCTAACATTACAATGGATTAAAAGAGGTCAGTATGTCAGTGTGATGGTCACTCTCCGATGCAGCCAAGGAACTCCCGCCCGTCAGAGAGAAGAGGTGCACCCACTTATCCCTCCTGTCTCTCCTCAGGTACTACCATGGCATGGAATATGAGATGGACCTCACCCCACTTGAAAGTCCCACGCACCTCATGAAATTCCTGACAGAGAATGTGTCTGGAGCCCCAGAGTACCCAGATGTGCTCAAGAAGAATAACCTAATGAGCTTGGAGGGGGCTGCACCCACACCGGGCAAGGCAGCTCTCCTCACCCCAGGCCCCAGCAAGCTGGAAGCTGGCTCTGTGGACGGCTACCTGCTGCCCACCAGTGATGTGTATGATAACGGCTCCCTCAGCTCCTTGTTTGAGAGCATTCATGGGGTGCCTCCCACACAGCGCTGGCAGCCTGACAGCACCTTCAAAGATGACCCACAGGAGGTGAGGGCCCACCCCCATATCCCTCACAGCCTCCCTGGGTCTAGTCACACGTGTACAGAAGGAGAGAAGACAGTGAGGCGGTCAAAGCTTTGGAATCCATGGGAGAAAGAGTCCTTGAGCTGAGGCAGGGCTGCCATGTACTGTTGTCCAGGTTGTACACTATACAGCCTTCACAGTTGTATGCAGTGGCCCTGGGCTGAGGTCCCAGCAGAACTGAATGTGGTCATTTATTTTCTCTGGATTGTGTTTCTCTGCAGTCGCTGCTCTTCCCAGATATCCTGAAAACATCCCCGGAACCCCCATGTCCAGAGGACTATCCCAGCCCCAAGAGGTAAGTCAGCCTCCCTGGACCCTTGGCCACCTGGGCAGTGGGCTGCAGAAAGACCCTACTGTCCCCAGAACAGGCATCGTCAGTGAATAAAAAGAGGGGAGTGAAGGCACATAAAAGAAGAGAGTCATTTCTACATCCCTTTCCTGGGCTGTGACAAGGACCTCAGAGCTCAGCACCCTGTTAGAAAACCAAGGTTCTGTTGTCCTAGTCTCCCCTATAACTTTGTCACCCCTCAGGGGTCTCTGGTTTCCATTATTCATTATTCAGGAGGATTGTGGCTCAACAAAGCCATTAAATAGAAACTCTGAAAAAGAGGGAACTGAGGCCCCAGGAAGTAAAGTGATTTACTGAGGTCACATAATAAGGCCATAGCAGAGCCTTGGGCTTCCTGCCCTACTGCCCTTTGGGATACTCCTGCCTGGAAGCCCAGCCTCATTCTCCTCTCCCTCCTCCCCGCAGTGACTTTGAGTACACCCTGGGCTCCCCTAAAGCCATCCACATCAAATCGGGTGAGTCACCCATGGCCTACCTCAACAAGGGCCAGTTCTACCCTGTCACCCTGCGGACCCCAGCAGGCGGCAAAGGCCTTGCCTTGTCCTCCAGCAAAGTCAAGGTACTTGGGCAGTAGGTGCGGGGGTCGGGTCAGCCCTGCCTGCCAGGGACCCCAGGGAGAGGGTGCTGTTGTATGACTGCCCATTGCCACGGATTGGGGGAAACTAAGCCAAAGGGCCGGGCCACTTGACCCGGGCTCTGGCAAGGGATGAGGCTGTCTGGGCCTCTTCTGAGGCTGGGGTCACAGTGACTGCTGTGCTTGCAGAGTGTGGTCATGGTGGTCTTCGACAACGAGAAGGGTCCGGTGGAGCAGCTGCGCTTCTGGAAGCACTGGCATTCCCGGCAGCCCACCGCCAAGCAGCGGGTCATCGATGTGGGTGAGAGCCCGCCCGAGCCCTCTGTCCCAGTCTCCCTTCCTCTGTCTCACAACACACACACACACACACACACACACACACACCACTTAGGCCTTGCTTGCTGTGCCCCTTTTTCCCAGCCCCCTCTGACCTCTGCCAGATTTATTTCTGACTCCAGCCGCCTGCCTGGCCCCAGTCTCCGGGTCAAATGCTGTGGGGTTTGCAGGGATTTGCATCTGTTGGCTGGAAGCAGTGACCTCTTTTCTGTGTTGCTTTGGGATAAACAGGACCCTGGGGACCCTAGCAGTGTCAGATAAATACACCCCTGGGATGCTGACCTGCTTGTCCCCATCAGGGGGCTTGGCCAATTGAGACACAAATGCATAACAGTGCAGGCAGTGGGTGATTTGGAAGGCTTGAAGCACAGTGCAAGGGCAGTTCTGCCTTGGAAGCTGGAACCTTTGGGCTTTGTCAGAGGGAAAGGGACAGGGGAAAGGCCTTCTGTGTGTGCCACCTTGTTCTGGGCCCCGAGATGAGTGGGAGGCACAGTCCATCCTCAGATCTCCAGGTTCTGGCTCTATCACTCTCTTCCTGGCTGTGTGACCTGTGTCACCTCCCCTTCCTGGCCCTTGGTTTCTTCAGCTGTCAACTGGGAAAACGGCAGCTGCCCTGCCTGCCTACGATGCTGTTTCTGCCTTGGAGCCACGTGTACTAGAGAACATAATACAAATAGGGATGATTCAGTGACTTATCTGAGAGGCCAGTTAGTAAAGTGGTTAGGAGCCTGGGTTCAGGAGACAGACAGAGCCGGACTCCAGTCCTTACTCTACCTTTTATTAGCTGTGTGACCCTGGGCAAGTGACCAAACTTCTCTGAGCTTTATTTTCCTCATGTGTAAGCTGAATATTCATAGCATTGTTGTGAGGATTAACTGAAGGCTTGCCATATTGTAAGTGTTCAATAAATGACAGTGGTACTATCATTTATTTAATATGACTAGTTCAATACTAGTAGTACTGGTACTACGGCTTTTACTATGGCTATTACTACCACTATTACTGCGATTATTACTACTGCTACTACTGCTTTGTCTGGGAGATGTCCTAAATCACAATCCCATGAAAAGTATAAGCTCCACCACAAAATCATGAGGGCCCTGGCCTAGTTGGCAAAGTTAAGGAGTCCCTCTGGAGTTTGGACAGATCTGCTTCTCAGGCTGGACCTCAGTTTTTCCACCTGTAGCCCAGGGCACAATTACTAATTTCCTCCCTGCATTGAAGCATGGTCCTTGGGGGAGAGGATGCAAGTCCCTGCCAAGAACAAGGCCCACCCCCTAAATGACCCCTCCCCATGGGGCCCCCAAATCCCTTCCCTTCTGACTCTCCTTCTGGTCTGTGTGGTTTCAGCTGACTGCAAAGAAAACTTCAACACTGTGCAACACATCGAGGAGGTGGCCTATAATGCACTGTCCTTCGTGTGGAACGTCAACGAGGAGGCCAAGGTCAGTGCTGGGGTCATGGCCAGGATGGGGCTAGGCTGCCAGGAAGTCCCCATCCTGGGAAAAGGGCTTACCTGTACCTAGGATTGTGGCAGCTGCTCCGATGAGGGCACCAGTGGAGGAGGCAGGATACATAGTGGTGAAGCCAGAAACGCTAGGCCCACTTCCCAGCTCTGTGACCTTGGACAGATGCCTTAGCTGAAAATTGGGGTGTAACCATAGCACCAATTGATAGGTTGGCGTGAGGATCGGGTGAGATAAGGAAAAGGTAGAGCACAGCCTGGCACATGAGCGGTGGCTGTTGTTAATTAATCCAATCCACCTATTTACCAGATAGGAAAGCTAAGCCTGTGCGAGGCCACACAGCAAGCCGCCGCGGACGCCAGGTTTCCTGACTTGTGGGCTAGTGCAGAGCGTTGCAGGAGAAGCGTTCTGGAGTCTGGTAGATGAGGGCTTAAAGCCATGACCTCACTTCCTGAGCGCACAGGAAGGGAAGAATAATCTGCCTCCTAGGGTTGTGGTGAAGATCCTATGAGATCACGCACGTCAAAGGGACAGGCCCGATGCCAGGCCCATCGGAGACGCCTGAGAAATGGAGCCTCTGGTGATTTTTTTTCACACCAGTGATTAAGCCGTTTAGTGCTTGAGACCAGACTTGAAGTCACCTGTGCTGCAGTGTCCCTCTGTGTCTTGGTTTTCTGTTTGGACAAGTGGCATCGTGGAAAGGGCAGTAGTCTGCGTGTTGGGGACTCGAGTTGGGTAACCCTGGGCCTGTCCCTTCACCTACCTGGGCCAGACTTACCCCATCAGACCAAGGTTGGGTCTGGCTCTTGGCAAGGGCCTTTCTGGCCTAGAAAAGCTGGGGACCTAATCCCTGTCTCCCTGGCTTGCCTCATGGGGCGTTCCAGGCTGCCTGGAGAAAATGGAGGTGAAGGGACTCTGAAAACAACAAAGGGAGGCACAAAGGTGAGGGATTATTATTATTCAAACAGACACCAGGGACTGGGGGAGGAGCTGGGGCCTCCAGTTCAGGGAGGGGGGGAATGAGTTTCGTGGGAAGGGAGAGGTGGGTTTCGGTTGGGATTTTCTCACAGCCTCTTAAGCCCCCAGGCTTGGGTCTTTCTCAGGCGTGAGCTGGGTGGGGGCTGCATTAGGGCTGAGCTGGCTGAGGGGGAGGTATGTCTGGCATGCACCTGTGGGCCTGGCCCCCCCCAGCCAGGGAAGGAAGGGGGTCTGCTCAGGTACCACACCCCACCCCCACTTGTGCAAGTCAGGGTCATTTCCAAGGGAAATGCCCCAAGGGACAGGGGCCAGCCTGGAGTGGGGTCTGGCCTAGGGTCCCACGGAGGAGTCAGCAGTAGGCAATCACTGGGTGAGCTTGCCAAGAGATGCCCAACTAAGACTGACCCCAGGCTGCCATCAGATGCACATAGGCTTCGGGTTGAGACTCCAGCTGTCCCACTTACAACAACAGTTACAAAATATCCAAGCCCCCTAGGTGTTCTGCCAGCCTCACAGCCACAAGAGGTAGGTTTAATTGTCTCCATTTTGCAGATAAAGAAACTGAGGCCCGTGAGATTAAAGGACTTATCCAAAGCCACATGGCTTGAGTGGCAGAGGTCTAAGTGGCCCGATGTCCAGGCTCATTCCACCATGCCACCCTGCCCAACTCCCTGTGGAAACGTTAACAAGTCACATCCATGCTCAGAGCCTCCATTTCCTCAGCTGTACAATGGGGGTGACTGGTTCAGCTATGGCTAGAGCTGGTGGTTGCCGTGCATAGGGGCAGTGTCTCACTCTCTGTGGCCCAGGGCCAGCAGGAAAGCGGTCTTCTGGAGCTGGCGGGGAGGGGGATTTGGCCCTTCTCTACCTCCTTGCTCTGAGTTGCAAAAAAATGGGCTCTGGATTTTAAGCTCCTAAAGGACCCTTAGTCTCCCTCCCAGGGCCTTGATCCTTTGGGCTGCCCTTGGCAATCTAGTGGAAGCTGCATTGTCCACTGATGAAGACCTGAGCCCAAACTCTGGTTCCCTTATACATTCCCTGTGTCGCCTTGGGACAGCTGCCACCCCTCTCTGAGCATCAGTTTCCCCGTCTGTAAAAGAGAGGCGGTGATGTTTGCCTTCCAGGGGCGTTGTGCAGTTAAGGGTGCCCACCAGGCACACAGTAGGCTCCATAATTATACAGGGTAGTTATGGAACAGCAGGCCTGGTGACCCGGGTCAGCTGTTTAGCTCCCTCCTCTGTCCCCAGGTGTTTATCGGCATCAACTGCCTCAGCACAGACTTCTCCTCGCAGAAGGGGGTGAAGGGCGTCCCCCTGAACCTGCAGGTCGACACCTACGACTGTGGCTCGGGCACTGAGCGCCTGGTACACCGAGCTGTCTGCCAGATCAAGATCTTTTGTGACAAGGTGGCTGCGGTGGACCCTCTGCTGGGCCCTGGGAGGGAGAAGGGCCAGCCCCCACCTGTGCATCCTCCCCAGCCATTCTGGGCGTGTCTGTCTCTGCTTCTTGCTCTCTGAATGTCTCTCCTGCGTGCTTGTCATTCGTCTGTCTTGGTTTCTCTATGTATATTTTCCTCTGCTCTCTGCATTTCTGTCTCTCATCCCTTCCTCTTTCTGAAGACCTCTTTCTAGATCTCTGTAAATAGTTCTTCAGGTTTCTTTTTCTCTGTGTCTGTCTGTCTTTTTCACATTTCTCATTCTTCTTATCCCTCTCCGAGTCCCTTTCTCTTTTCTGTTTCTCTCTCTGTTCCTCTCTCCCCACACCTCTCTGTCTCTCTCAATTTCTTCTTTCTCCGTCTTTCTATTTCTCTGTCTCTCATGGTCTACCTGACCTCAGGGCTAGGCTGCACTGGGCTGGGCCGAGTGCTGGTAACGTCCCATCTCCTGGTCTCGCTCTGGGAAGAAAGCAACACCAGAGGGCTGGCCCACATTTAAGAGGCAAAGCAGCCAGCCCCTCCCGAGACCTTTGGTGACCGCCTTTCCCTTATCCCCCACAGGGAGCGGAAAGGAAGATGCGGGATGATGAGCGGAAGCAGTTCCGGAGGAAGGTCAAGTGCCCCGACTCCAGCAACAGTGGTCAGTGGGGATGGGTCACAACGGGGCAGGGTTGGGGTTAAGGGTATAGGAGACTAGAGGGCAGCGGTCGGAGGCGTAAATGGAGGGCCCTCACGGCACAATGCCTTCCTTTTCCCATCAGGCATCAAGGGCTCCCTGCTATCCGGCTTCAGGGGCAATGAGACCACCTACCTGCGGCCTGAGGCAGACCTGGAGACCCCGCCAGTGCTGTTCATCCCCAACGTGCACTTCTCTGGCCTGCAGCGACCTGGAGGGGTGAGGGTCTTGGGCTGAGAGAGGGTTGTGGCCCCTGGGTGGGGCTGTCTTAGCTCAGACCAGCAGGGAGCAACCTGCTACTCAGCCATTACAGGCCAATTTAGATGTCGATAGGTCCTGATATCATCAAATTATCTTTATTGAATCCCAGGGAACTAAAAAAATGTATATATGTCATATAACTTCAGTGACCTTTTCTACTGAAGAGAAGAATGTTAATAAAGAAATGGACCTCATACCCATCAAAATGTTCACTCCTGGAGCACACACAGGGCAGGTTTCTAATATCAGAGTCCCAAGTTAGACTGTGGCCGCATCAAAGCTGGGTGGATAATAATCGTCACAGCAACACCTGTGAGCGCTCACTTTACTCCAGGCGCTGCTCTAAGTGCTTTCCATGCATTATCTCCTTTAGCCCTCACTACCTCCCTGTGAAGTTGATAATACGATTCTCCCTGGATTCATGGCATGGAAATTGAGGCTTTGAGACCAAAATTACATAGGACGTGGCAGAGCCAGGATTGTGGCCCAGGCAACCTGGCTTCAGAGACAGTGCCCGTTACCATGAGTTACATCACCTTTCAACACAGGGAGCCATTTACCAAGCACCTTGACCGGCCCGCGGCGCTGGGCCCAGCCTTTCGCTGCATTGTCTCGTTTCCCCCTCACCTCACCTGGGCAGCCCAGCCCAGCCATCCTTTGAGGTAGAGACTGTTATTCCCATTTTCCAGGCAAGGTCACTCAACAAGTCAGTGGCAGAATCAAGACCCCAGAGCCTGTCTGTGAGTTTGCTTCCATATTAAACAATCTGACTGTTGCCTTCCACTGAGCTCCCACCGTTTAGGTGGGAATGTTTGCAGAAATGGCCCTCGGTGTACGGATGTGTTCAGTGCAGTGACTTCAAACAATAAGATAGATTATGGTGCTGAAAGAGCAGCCAGTCCTGAGGTCAGCCCTGGCACACATTCAAAGCCTTCTCTGTGTCCGCCACACCCCCTTCGCTGTCCTGAAGTAGTTCTGTGGCCCCCATAGCACAGGAGGCTGCATTAACCCACTCTCTCTCCCCAACCAGAGGCCTCAAGTAGGGAGATGACCACTTGGGCTCAAAGCTCCTTGTGGGAGGAAGAAGTGGGGCGCCAGTGCTTGTGCCTGTGAGCCTGAGAGAGGGCACCAGGGGTGCGGGAAGGCAGAGAGCCCAGTTCTGAGCCACAGTTCTGCCCCCATGGTGGTACCCCAGGGACCCTGCCCTCTTAGGGCCTGGGTGTCCTACCTCACGGGGCTGGTGATGGCTGCACCAGGTAGTACAGTGCCAGGCACACATGAGGGTTCAAAAAGACTGCCTCTTCCCCCTCCACTTCTTTTGCCTCAGCTCCAACTACCTAGTTACCAGCTGCAGGACAGTCTGCAGTTGCAGCCCTTCTGGGCCTGCTGGGGCTCAGATGGGACTCACTGATTCTGCCGCCCTTTCCTTAGCACCTCATGTGTTCACTGAGTCCTGACTCATCCAACTGGGGCTTGGTACTTCCTTTCAACTCAAGGTCTCAGCTCACTTGAGGGGACACATCTGAGCAGAATGAGCTAGAAAGCCATTGAAACTGCATTCCCCCGTATCTCCCCACAAAGATTGTTCATCCCAGAAAGCCTCCAGCAGCTGAGGGCTACTCTCATCTTCCTGTATGTGATGGAAAATGTCTTTCTCTTCATTGCAGGCAGTGCCCTCAGCAGGACACGGCACCTCCAACAGGTATGGAGAGAAGCAGCCAAGGGCCTCACCTCCCTGCCTGTCCCCCCTTTACTGCTCGTAAGCTCCCAGCCTGCCCTTCCCTTTGCTGTCCCCCAAGCCAGAGGCTGGGCCCGGAGGAAGCAGCCTTGAGACTCTGCCCCCAACCCCCAAGCTAGACTCATGCTCCTTTCTCACTGAAATTGCCTGAGTTTTTATGGGTTTGTTTTGTTTGAAAAGTTGGAGAATCTTTGGCGAGACACCGGCTTGTAAAATGGGACAGAGAAAGCCTCTGAGATGGTGGTACAGATTCGGAGAGTAGGGAGGGGAGCTGTGTGGGAGGACTTAGGGGAATCAACCCCGTGTCCCCTCCCCCCACACCCACCAGACTCCAAGAGGCCAAGGGGGTGGCCAGGGCCCCTTGGCCCTTCAGCCCAGGATGGACCTCCACATCCTTCCCTCTGTCAGCCACAGTCCCTTCACCTCTTCAAGCTTCAGCTAGAAATCTGTCAAAGGAGGAAAATGGCCTCATGAGAATGAGGCAGATATGAGAAGCGGCATGTAATAGAATCTTTGTAAACGGGAAAGTACTTTATGAAGATCGTGTATTGTTGATATCAGTCTCCTCCTTATAAACAAGAAGTACTTTTCGTAAGGTTCTTTCACACCAAATTATGTCACTTATCACCTCACAACAGTCCCAGTGAGTCAGGCAAGCAGGGGTTATTGCTCTACTTTATAGATGAGGAAACTGAGGCTCAGAGGAAGTGAAATGACTTGCCCAAGGTCACACAGCTTTTAGGAAGCAGAGGCAGGCTGGAAGCTAAGTCTGACTCACTCTAAAATCCACAAGCCTCCCTCCTCCCACTGACTCACGTCCAACTTGATTCTTTCAAAAAAGAATAATATTGATGATGAAACAATAGTCCCTATTTATGGAGGGCCTGCTGTGTGTCACACACTGTTCTAAAAGCAGTGTGCATTGTCTCCTCCAGCCTCGCAGCCTGATGCAGCACCTGCTATAGATGGGACACTGGGGCTGCCACCCTGCTAGTGAGGGGCAGGGCTGGGATTTAAACCCATGCAGGCCAACTCCAGAACCTGCTCCTGTAACCTCTGTCCCACTGCTTTGTGCCCACCCTCATAGGGTCTTCTTCACCTCTGGGGCCCCTCAGACTCTGGGTTCCTCACAGGTCTCTCCCTGCCATCCCCACAGGCTGCCTCTGAAGCGTACCTGCTCACCCTTCACCGAGGAGTTTGAGCCTCTGCCCTCCAAACAGGCCAAGGAAGATGATCTACAGAGAGGTAGCCTCACTCCCACCCCATCTGTCCTCTGATCCCAGCCCCAGCCCTCCATGAGGCCTCCCCAAAGCCTCAGACTGATTCTGGTCCAGGCAGCCAGGGCAGCGCCCACCCCAGCGGGGAGAGCACGAGGGGCTGCTTTACTCCCTGGAGTTTGGGTCTGGGCCAGGATTTGAGTGAGGGGGTGGAGCGGGTAAGGAGGGCATCCAGGGTGCTTGGAGAGACAGCCGCGGAGCTGGGGGGCTTCTGCCTCTGACCCTGTTTGAACGTGGGCGTCCTGGGGCAGCTGGTAAGGCAACAGGCTCATGATGTTGGGCAGGTCCTCCCCACTTTCTCTAAAGGGGGTAGGAGTGGGGTGGGTTTTCAATACCTGGCTTTCTGTCTTTGACACAGTAAGTCTGTGACTTCCTGAGAGAGGGGTGCTCTAGCTGACCATCAGGAAGAAACCAACCAGTAAGCAAGATCAGAAGCTTCCAGCAGCCTGGAACTGAGCCTTGCACCCCACTTGGTGTTCTATCAATACTGCCCACAGCAACTCTGTGAAATAGTGGGCGGAGCTGCCTCCATTTTCCATCTGGAAAAAATGAGGCTCAACGATATTAAAAGAACTTCTTCAGGGTCACAGAGCTGGCAGGTGGCAGAGCAGGGATTCAAACCCACCAAAATCAGCAAAGTCTGAGCAAGTGTGTGGGACCCGCAGAGCCAGGTGGGGTGTTTCCCAGCTGGGTACACACCCTCAGCAAGGATTTGCTCTTTTTGCAGAAATCAATCTTAGGTTACAAATAATATTTTTTAAGATTCTCCCACCCCCAGATGTTCCCTTGCACCACTAAAAGCCACCCCTTTGCTTCTCAGTGCTGTTGTACGTGCGGAGAGAGACTGAGGAGGTGTTTGACGCCCTCATGTTGAAGACCCCGGACCTGAAGGGCCTGAGGAGTGCGGTAAGAGGCCTTGTGCACCCTGGCCGCGGCCCTCTCTGCACTCCCATCTCCCCCGACTCTTCGCCATATAGTTCCGATTTCCTACAGGAAGACTCCGGGAAGGAATATGCTGGAACGCTGGCTTTCTGGTGGCCCATCCGTCCCACCCATCTGAGGGCGCCTGTGGGGCCCGGCTGGTGGAGGTGTGCCTCTGAGATGTTATCTCCCAGCCAGAACCCGGGCTCCACCCTGGGAGTCGCACACACCATAAATCCTCCTTAATCTGATGGCTGCTGTCTGACAGGCCAGAGCTTTTTGTTGGCTTTGCAAACCTGTTTCTATTTTAATGGGAATGAAACCCCAAAAGGCCAGGCCCCAGAGATAGCCTTTTTTCTTTCCCAGAGGGCCTCATTCCTCCAGCTTGTGGTTGGAGGGGGGGCGCTGGCTGGGGCGGCTGAAGGTGGTGTCTGGGCAAGGAGACCTTCCCCAACCCCCCAAACTGCCAGAGAGCAGGTGAAACAGCCCCGAACAAAATCCACAGCAGCTTTGTGGTTCAGCTAAAAATTGAGCAAACACAGCCTCTGCCAGGGCCAGCTGTGTTTCAAGGTCGAACCACACAGAAAAGCCAGCTGGTTCTAAGATGTCAGGTTGGGGAAGGGAAAATGAATCAAGTGATAACATAGCTACCTTTTATCGAAGACCCACTACGTGTCAGGCATCTTGTCAGGCGTGCTGCGTTTGCTAACTCACCATATTCTCTTAACAGCCCTGAAAAGTGGGTACTGTTAGGTCAGGTGACTTGCCAAGGTAACTAGAAGTGACAGAGCTGAGGTTCCAGCCCAAGCTCTCTCCACTCGGCTATGTTATCCTGTTCTCTTCACATAGCGTCAGCCCTGCTTGGCACCAGCCCCAGGAAGTTGGGCTCGCAAAAGGCCATTAATGTCACTAGAATATAGACTCAGAATCTTTGGGTTGGACGGTACCTTAAAGGGCCAGCTCCCATCTGGTGCCCCAGCTCTCTCCTCAGCGGCTCTTCCAAGTGGGTGCCCACTCTTGACTTGCATACTTCAGGGATGGAGAGCTCATCGCTTTGGGGACAGCCATACAATGCAGTTGTCTTTGTACAACATATAGTTAGAAAGCTCCTAAGTTCTTGCTTAGACTGACTTGAGATCTTCCTGATAGCCTCTAGCCACATTGCCTGCCATTAAGATAAGTAGTCTAAGAACTTTTCTGGCCTGGAGAGATCTCTGTCAAGGCAGAGACCGGTTGAGGAGCTGAATCGGCTCCTCTTCCTGAAAGGCCCAGAGAGGACAACCTCAGCCTGAAGCTTGTTGCTTGCCGCTCTCTGCAGCTCCAAGGCAGCCAGTAGTACTAACCAGCGGCATTTGACTGAGCTTTCCCCAGGGGTGGCACTGGGCCGGGCCCTTGACATAAGCGTCTCAGTTCCTGTGCAGAACCACCTGTGTGTACATCCCATCATGGCACCCATTTTACAGATGAGGAAACTGAGGCTCCATGAAGTAAGGTGACTTGTTCAGAGTTCTGCAACCCCAGGTGGTGGAACTGGAACCAGACCAGTTCTGTCTGCCCCACAGGAGACTTCAGGAGGTCTGGGGAGAAATGGGCTGACGCTGTGTGAGCTCAGCCAGGTTGCTGAGGCCTCTGAGCTGCAATTTCCTCACTTGTAGACTAAACTCCAATGTTCTGGGATGTGATGGGGGCAGGAAATCTGGGTTCTAGGCTAGGCCTTGGGTGCATACCTTATCTTTTTCAAGTTCAGCATCCTCACCCATCAAATGGGGTAAATAATTCCTGCTAGAAAGGGTAAGTGTTTGGGTTATCCCCCCCTCCCCCCCTCCACAACAGGACAGGAGCATCCCTGTCGCACCACTTCTGAAGTAATAATGACCATTTATTTGAGTACTGACATTTATTTAGTACATACCAGGAACGGTCCTAAGTGTTTTACATAGACCAATTCATTTAATTCTGTCAACAACCCTATGAACTAGGCACCATTTCCATCTCCACGAGTGGTTTGCACAGCTGGTCAGCTAGCTGGTGAGTGGGGAGCTCCCAGCACTGGAACAATGCAAATGTCTGATGATAGGCAAGGGTTGAGGGAAATGGCAGATGACCTTTGGAATAGTTTACAACCACTAAACATGCTGTTGGTCAAGAGTTTGCTGTGATATGGGAAGGCTTATAACATACAATGATAAGTAAAACTATCTACGTGGGATATAAAAATACCCGTGGGCTTCCCTGGTGGCGCAGTGGTTGAGAGTCCGCCTGCCGATGCAGGTGACACGGGTTCGTGCCCCGGTCCGGGAAGATCCCACATGCCGTGGAGCAGCTGGGCCCGTGAGCCATGGCCGTTGAGCCTGCGCGTCCGGAGCCTGTGCTCCACAATGGGAGAGGCCACAACAGTGAGAGGCCCGCGTACCACAAAAAAAAAAAAAAAAAAAAATACCCGTGTACATGGCCAAAAGACAGGAAGGAATACACTCAGATGTTATTGGTGTTTATCTCTGGGATACAGGATTATGGATGAGTTATAATTTTCTACAATATGGGTATATTTTATAATCAGGAAATTAAAAGTCATGATAGACAAGCCTGGCGTAAACCCAGCTTTGCAACAGATGGTGAATCTCCTGTCATTCTCTTCCAGATCTCTGAGAAGTATGGGTTCCCTGAGGAGAACATTTACAAAGTCTACAAGAAATGCAAGCGGGGGTAAGTGCCCAGCACAGCTCTCCCTCCTCACACCCCCACTCTGCCCCTTTCCCTCTAAAACGTTGGCTCAGGGAGCTCCCAGCAGGTTCGCCCTGCCTGGCAGAGGCCTGCTGCTCGGAGCTGAGCTGTGTTTGTACTTGGCTTTGTGGAGAGGTAGAGGCGATGTGGAGTTGGGGTGCAGAGCGCCCTATCAGGCCAAGGCCACCTGCAGAGACCAGACACTGATCACTGTTGGGAAGGAAAGGAGTGGGAGCCGGGTGCAAGGGTCTTCATACGCCACCTACTCAGGGGGAGAGGGAAGCACAGGGCCACATGTCAGGAATAACCAAGGTAACCAAGTCATTTGACTATAATGGTAATGATGAGGGTGACTATCATCACTTAACCACCTACTACGTGCCACATACTAGGCTAAGCTTATCTCATTATCTCATTTAACCCTCACGGGTTAAACCCTCATTTAACCCATACCATGAGGTAGATACCATTACACACATTTTACAGATAGGGAAGTTGAGGCTCAGAGGTGATAAGCAATGTTCAGAGGGGCAGGAGCAGTGGAGGAAAGACACAGAAGCAGAAGGGCCCAGCAAAGTTGCTACCAGCTGAATCAGAGGGTCCGAGAAAGAAATGGCTGGCGATGAGTCTGGGAAGGGAACTGTGATTGGACGTCATTTTTTTTTTTTTTAATTTATTTTTGGCTGTGTTGGGTCTTCATTCCTGTGCAAGGGTTTTCTCTAGTTGCGGTGAGCGGGGGCCACTCTTCATTGCGGTGCACGGGCCTCTCACTATCGCGGCCTCCCTTGTTGCGGAGCACAGGCTCCAGATGCGCAGGCTCAGTAGTTGTGGCTCATGGGCCCAGTTGCTCCGCGGCATGTGGGATCCTCCCAGACCAGGGCTCGAACCCGTGTCCCCTGCATTAGCAGGCAGACTCTCAACCACTGCGCCACCAGGGAACCAGGGAAGCCCCCTGGACGTCATTTTGAGGGAGCCCAGCCAGGGATGCTCCACAGGCCTCCTCCATCTTCAAGTCTGGATGAGGCAGGAGGGAGTAAAGCTTTACCTTCCAGGGGGCCGGGCAGTGACTGCCACCTGCCACGGGCTCCAGAGGATTAGTGCTAAGGACCACAGTAGCCTTTGCTCTCTGCCCAGGAGATCTCTCCTTGGCAGGGGTGGCATGGGGGGGGTGGAGTTGGAGGGCCACGTGGTGACGGCCCTCCCAGGCTTCCACCCCCGTCAGAGCCAGTGAGCCAGGCCTCTGCAACCCTTGCTGCCTAGGTCGCTTCACCAGCCCAGCATGGGGGCCCCTGTGCAGTGAGGAATCGTGACTGCCATTACCTGCCTAGAGGACCCTGGACTAGGGCCCTGGGAAACACGCCCAGCCCCTCCCCGCCCCCGAACAGCTCGGACTGACCCTCCAGCTCCGGACAGCCTGAGACTAAGTCCCGCGGCTCTTCCTGGAAGGTGCTCAGGCTTTGCCCTGGGGCTACTGTCTGTGGCTCTTCTTTCAGGGGACTGCAAAATGAGGCATGTTTTGTACTCAAACTGAGGGCCACCCAGTCAGGCCCAGGGGCCACCTCCTTCCTCACAGGCAGGCCTCCTTCCCTCCCCTTTTTGGCTCCCACCCAGCCTCCCATAGAAGGGC
This sequence comes from Delphinapterus leucas, assembly GCF_059928025.1. NCBI lineage: Eukaryota > Metazoa > Chordata > Mammalia > Artiodactyla > Monodontidae > Delphinapterus > Delphinapterus leucas. Next base: position 171,767,738 of record NC_143129.1, on the reverse strand, counting down.
CGGTGGTGGGGGGAAGGTGTGCAGCCCTGCAGCCCCTGGGAAAGGATCGTTTGGTTTTGGTTGTATGAATGTCTAGGGTTCTTTGTGTATTTTTTTCCTTCCAAGTTTCGGTTTCAAACTGGGAACTGGAGCTCACATGCTCTGTGGAGCGGAATCCACCTCATAGCGGAGGGCAGGCTCTGCTTTGCCCAGACAAGCCCAGCCCCACTTCCCCTTTGGTGCCAGTGTCCACACCCCCTGGCTGCCACCCCACCTGCCACTGCCGTCCTCTCTTACAGTTCCCACCTCAGGCTGCGCTGAGGGGCTGGGAAATGCCTTGTGTATGACTGCGTACAAAGATGCCCCATAGCCCCACTGGCTGAGTTGCAAGGCTTTCCCTTAAGCCCCAGCCAGATATTTCAACTATAATTATAATAACCTCCATTTGTGGAGCACTTCCTACATGCCAAGCGCTGGGTTAAGGAACTCCCAAGCATCATCTCGTTGACCATTTGAATTTGGTATGATTATTTCTACAGATGAGGAAACTGGGGTTCGGGATAGTCCCAGGGTTACAGAGTTAGTAATGGCAGGAGCAAGCATGGCCTGTCTAAAGCCCATGCACGCACCCACTGTTTTATCTTGCCTCCTGCTTGTTCCCTTAACCGCTAAGCAATGTGCAAATAAAGGCTGTGGCCAGGCCAGCAGATTTATATTTGCCCAGCTCTATAGCCCAGGGCATCACCCAGCGGCCCTTCAGAAGCACCCACACCCCATACACACCCCAGCTATGAAACCTCAGGCCTAGGATTGTCTGCGATGCCTAAACGAGAAGAATCCCCCAAAAAGCCTGTTGAGAGAGCAGAGGGAGGCTCCTCTGCTGCTCCCCTCATCTGAGGAGCGGGAAACTGTAACCACTGGCTTCGCTCATTTTCACAGAACCCTCCAGAAAGTCCTCTGGACAAAGGTAGATACAATCAGCTTTACAAGCACCACCGAGTGTGCTCGAAAGATTAACAATTACATTGTTTTTGCTGGCGGCTGGCCAGGGGTTCTATGCGAACTAGGACAGATGACAGCCAGAAGCTGGCAAGTGACAGGAGGCCCCCATTCTGGGACAGCGGCTCCTGACAAGCCCCTGCCTCTAGGGCCCGGTTGTCATTGACCTCTGAGAGGAAAGGGTCTGTGGGCCTGTGTGGGATCCCCTGTGCACGGGCATGCGCTCCGGGCCTTCTGGGAGGCCCTGCCTGAGAGTAGGCCTTCAAGTTAGTGCACGTAGGGCACTCAGTAAATGCCACTGTAGGAGACGAACAAAAGCACCATCACCGACAAAGCGCCCACCCCTCTGCCCCAGCCCTGGTCTCCTCTGGTCTGTTCCCAGCCGGCAGCTCCCAGACAAAGATCCCTCTGTGAAATGAAGGAACTGCACACAGGACCCAAGGAAGCAGGATCTTATAATTAGATGCTGGCAGTCAGCACCCAGGCCTCGGAGCCTGAGCCCAGACCTCCTTCCAGAAAGCAGCGGTTGCTGGATGCTACTGCAGAGACCCTGGGCGTGGGCCGCAGGCTTCAGCCCACTGCTGTCTCCATTACACCTCCTGGTCCGGGGGATTCGGGCTGGGGGGACAAAGCCACCGCCTCTCCTGGGGTCCCCGGGGAAAGCAGACGGCTGGCTACCTGCCAGGAGTAGTAGTCTGGGATTCTCACCGCCCTCCCTCCCGTCCCACTTAAATAATCTTGCCTTATCTTGAACTCTCCCCCAGCCCTGGATTTTCCCTTCCTTTTATATGCCACTTCCTAACTTATAATTATAGGGTTTTGGGTTTTGTTGTTGTTTTTCTAAAAAAACGATGCAGTGGAAAGAGACAAAAGTCCAGATTCAAATTCCAGTTCTGCCATCTCTTAACTGTGTGATCCCAGGCAAATGACTTTGCTCAGCTACCCCATCTGTGAACTGGGCTAATACGGTTATAAGGATCCATTCTCCCGACCCCTAGTAGATTCAAAACTCCTGGAGGGCGGGACCTAGGATCTCTATGTGGCCCTTGTTTTTGTTTGGAGCAAGGTCTTGAACATGGAAAGACCTCAGCAGATGCTGGTGAAGTGGATGGAGGGGTGGATGGAGGAAAACACCTGCCCCATTACAAAGAGGAAGCTGCTGTGCTCAGGTCAGGTCACAGCCCGGTGGGTCCTTCACTGGGGAGGCAGCTCCTAGAGGGGTGCCCTTGGCTACACTATGACTTTGACCCTCTGCAGAGGGCCACACCCACAGAGGCTCTGTCCCTCTCAGGTTGGCCTAGGTCCTTGCCTGAAGACTGTGGGGGGAGAGAGCCAAGCCCCTCAAGTCCACGATGCTATCCCTGAGATTTCAGCTTCCTGGGGTGAAACCGAGGGGGCCTTGCGTGGCACCTGCTTGTGGGTCAGGCGGGCACATCTGAGTGCCACATCACAGCCTCCTGCTGAACCCAAACCTCACGGGTCCACCCGCCATGCCTCCTGCACTTGAACTCACTCCGCGTCCGAGTGCTCAGTCTGGCCTGGTGACTAAGGCGCACTGCGCTGGTTGCGTCCACGCTCGTGTGTGTGAGGAGAGGCGATCTGGTGCAGTAGGTGGGCGTGGCTGCCAGCAGGCCTGGGTTTGAGCTGGGCTCGGCCACTGGGAATTGTGTCCTCCCCTGTAAAGTGGGACAGTGAGTGCCCACCTTGTGGGTTGTTATGCGGGTCAGAGAGAAAGTCCAAGAGGTGCCTGAAGTGCTGGGGGCGCCCGATAGGTAGCAGCCATTACTGTCCCCCTTTACTCAGAGGTCCTGTAAACAAGGGGCCCAGCCCATTCTACACACACCTTCTCTTCTCTTCCAGAATCTTGGTCAACATGGACAACAACATCATTCAGCATTACAGCAACCACGTCGCCTTCCTGCTGGACATGGGGGAGCTTGACGGCAAGATTCAGATCATCCTTAAGGAGCTGTGAGCCCTGGGCGCCCACAGCCTCAGACCTCTTGAAGTGGACCCCAGGCGAGGAGCCAGCTGGGAAGTGGCCCCGCGCCACACACAACCTCTCCGCATGCCTCAGTGCTGTTACTTGAATGCCTTCCCTGAGGGAAGAGGCCCTCAAGTCACAGACCCACAGACGTCAAGGCCAGGAAGGGACCTGGGAGGTGTCCTGATCCGAACCCTCATCTCGTGCTTGAATCTATTCTCTGAACTTCCGGCCAGGGCCTGCCCAGCCAGAGACAGCGTCATGTTGGTTAACAAGCCCAGAGGCTGTTTCCTCCTCGGAAGACCTTCTCTACAGCCCCTCTCCTGCGGGCTGCCGTTCGGATGGGGGAAGTGGGCCCTGTCTCCCCAAGCTGACTTCACTCTTCCCGTTCTTGACTCTTCCATCAACTTCAGACCAATGAGTCCTCACCCTTTGGTCAGTTGTTAACTTGAAAACACTTGATTTCTAGTGCAAATGACTTTTGAAAGACACTGTAGTGGAAATACTCTCCTCATGGATGTACTTCCTCCACACCGGACAGCAGTCAGAGCCGACCGACTGGAACGAAGTGGCCTCGGTGTAAAGCGACCGCCATGCCTGCTCACTGCTGTATACATTTCTTATTTACAATTTTCACTTATGTTTTATATGTAAGTATATATTGTATGTGTGCGCAACACTTTATATTTTTCATGGATACGTTTTTATCATTTCAAAAAATGTGTATTTCACATTTCTTGGATTATTTTTTTAGCTGTTATTCAGTTATGCATTTTGTATACTCGTATGGTATTTAGTAATAAAATTCTACGTATGTATTACTTCAAATGCTACACTAGTTCCTTTTGTGAAAGTCTTCCAGAAGGAGAGGGCGAAAGTAAACAAGGCCTCTCTCCTTCTCTATCCTGTAAGAGGTTTGCCTCGAACTTGAAGGGTGCTGGTAAGTGCTGGGCCCTGGTGAAGCAGAGGTGCCACCATGGAAGGCGGCCGAGTCCTGATGCCCAGCCTGTCCTGTGTGGCCTGTCCTGTGTGGCCTGTCCTGTGTGGCCCCACAGGCTGAACGTTATGACGTCGGGATCACTGACTCTGGAGGGGAAGAAGTCCCAGGATGCCCTTGCTAAGGACCTCACAGCTGGGGCAGTGGGCAGAGCCCAGGGCTGGGAGCCGTGTGACCACGCTCTCCTGCCAGTTCTGCCCCCATGCTCTCGACCAACTCACTTTTCCTGTTGCCGGCTCCTACCGCTCACAGACGCGATCCAGCCGTCTCTCCCCGACTCTGAGGTCAGTGACGCCCTGTCAGTATGTTGGAGGGAGTTTTTACACCGCAGGAATTGACAAATGCCACAAGTCAAGGCCTTATTTTCCCTAGAGAACAAATGGCAAGTCAGAGCTTCCTTCCTCCCTCAGCCCTTCTGGCTTACCAGCACACCACCAGCTCTAGTCCTCAGCTTCTTTGGCTGTAAAATGGGTCATCGGGTAGCTATCATCTTTGGAGCCCCACGGTTCACTGGTGGGTCTCAAAGGCCCCTACAATGTGGGGGAGGAGACAGCATGCAGCCCTTAGGCATCCTCCCCAGACTCAGTCAGAGCAGCTCTGCTTTCCTTCGTTTACACACTAAGATTTCTCGTATTAACTTTTGTCTGAACTAAACTTAAAAAAAAGAAGTATGAAAACCGTGGATGTCTCCAAGGGCCTTCCGGCTCTGACAGGAGGTCTAGAGTCCTAATTCTCAAGGCCCTGTGGCCAGGACTCAGGTCAGGCAAGTGAGGCCCTAGCCTCAGGCACAAAATTAAGAGGAGCCAAAGAGCTCAGTAACCAAGTTAAGTCACAGTCCAATGCGATGCTTTTTGAAATTAAGGCCAAAAAAACATGATAAAATATCAAAACTTTGACATGAAAGTCAGTATTACTGATGTTTCCTGTGGCCTCTGACTCCAATACAGCTTGCCCGGCACTGCTGGAGCGACCCCATGGAGCACCCAGAGCTGCTCTGCCCACTGCGGGCCTCGCTGCTACGTCCCCCTGGGTGCCGCGTGAGGGTGAAATGGCAGAGCATATGCAGAGTATCGGCACGTGGCCAGGCACGCAGAGGTGTTCCACACCTGTTCGTTTCCTTCCAGAGCCTCCAGAAGCAGGAAGGCGATCTTCTCAACCTTGATTGCACACGGGAATCACCTAGGCAGCTTTTATCCCCACTGCCCAGACCACACCCTGCAGCAATTAAATCAGAATTTCTGGGGTTGGGGCCCAGGCCTCAGTACTTTTAAAGCCCCCCAGGTGATTACAATGTGCACTCAAGGTCGAGAACCACTGCTCTATGGCCGTCGTTCCATAGGCCTTGCTGCCTTTGCAACCTGCCAGTGTCTGGCTGGACTAATGCACACAGGGAACTATGGGGACCAGTGCAAAGCCTGCTGCCGAGCTCAGGGGTGGGGCCTGCAGCTCCACATCCACCTCCACCCACGGCCTCCAGCCAAGATGCCAGGGCCCATTTCTCTCCCCTTCACACGAGCAGACAACAGATGAGGCCATCTATGGCTAGGGAGGCCATTTGGACCTCAAGCAAATAGAGCTCTGAAAGGCTTGAGGAAATTCTGTCCTGCCCTCAGAGAAGGTCGGGGAGCAAAGGGCAGCTCCTGAGCCCGACAGCAGCCATTCCGGGGTTGTCCTTCTTCAAAGAGTGGAAAGGTGAAAGGAGTGAAGGTAAGTCCTTTCCAAACGGGGGTCACTACAAACGCAGCTGGTGGCTGGAGGAATTGCCATCCCCTGCCTGCAGGTAGCTTTGCACGGTAGACAGCGAGTGAGTGAGGGGAGAAAAGGATGGATGAGGAACGCAGGAGTGAGGGAATGAACAAATAATGAGGAGGAAGAAGGAGGGAGGGAGGGAAGGATAAATAGGTTGACAGGCAGTTGGATGAACACACGGAGAGCCAGATGAAGAGCTCCACAATTAGGTGTATTTACTAGACCTTTGCTGCTCTAAGTGTGGTCCATGGGCCAGCAGCATCAGCATCACCTGGGGGCTTGTTAGAAACACACCTAAAACCAATACAATGTTATATTTCAATTATATCTCAATTTAAAAAAAAAAAAGAAAAAATACGTAGACTCTCGGGCCCCACCCGAGATCTTTTAATAAGATCTCCAAGTGATTTGTATGCACGTTAAATTTAGGAAAATACTAGCAGTACATCCTAACCCTAACTAGACACTTTGCAATCACACCAAGAATGTTAATAAAGATACCACTGCCCAGACCCTACCTCAGATCAGAACTTTGAGGGTCGGGCCTGGGCAGTCTCTATAACAGCTCCCCAAGTGATCCTACCATACAGATGGGGCTTGAGAACCACAGGGCTGGACAGGGCTGTGAGCAGCCTATGACATCTTCAGAGAGGCTGGGTACAACCCAGACAGACCCTCTGAGCTCAGGGCCTCACCTCCAGCCGTGTCTTCTATGGAATACCCCGATTCCGACTGGCCAAGAGCAGCCCGGCCATCCTCTTCCCAGCCTCTCCACTTTCCTGACCCCACTTGGAGGGGTTTCTATAGAGACAGACCCCACCTGCTGGTGCTCAGCCCAGCTGCCCCAGGGAGGAGCGGCCTGTCTTGTTTTCTATGCAGTCCCGCCAGCCTCTGCCTGCAGTGATCCCAGGGCCGGCTGCTTCCAGCCCAGTGGCCTGCTAAGGTCTCCTAGGGTCAGAGGGACCTAAAAGCCAAGGCCTTCAGGTCTGGCCCTATTGTCAAGAGTCTGGGTTCAAAGAAAGGTGCAGCTTCAAGTGTCAGCCTTAAAGGGGTCTTCCGGAATTTCTAGCGCCGAAGTGGACAATTGATGGTTAGCAGAAGAGTTTCCTTTAGCCTGAACAAAAAATTTTTAATTGAAATATGGTTGTTAACATCTCCGATCAAGAAGTTTCACATTTTAAAATTTCCCAGGTTCTTTTGAAAAATCTGCAGATCTGGCAATAGGTAGCTGGCCTTTAGATGGGCAGCCTCCTCAGCTCCTGGACCTCCTCTCGCCTCACCTGTTTTGCTCCCTTGCCTTGCCTGCCCAAACGTGGAAGTGCTTGACCTTGAACCTCCAAATTCGGATCCGACTCTTGACCTCTAGGAGAAGCTAAGGACCTGAGCAGACTCAGCACAAGGTGTCCACCTTTAGGTCCAGACCTTGGTCGCTCTTGGCGCCATGCTCCAGGCTGCCTCCCGCTCATCCCAAAGCAGTGGGGCACTTGCGGGAATCTGAGGTTCACAACAAGGCCAGCTTTTGTGAGAAATGAGAACTCTGTTTAACTGGACCCGTTGTGCCATCCTTCTCCCTCCCTCTCCCTCACCCGCCCCTCCCTGAAGGGAGAGGCAGTCAGCGGCCAGTTCTGGACTAACAGTCACTGAGGAAAGTCAAAGGAGAAAGCCAAGGGCAAGGGAGGGACATGCGGAGGGGAGGGAGGTGGCGCAAGAGGCTTCCACTTACAAGAGCCCAAGACACGTGGATAGTTGGGGAAGGAGGGGATGTGTGGTTAACTGTAGTTCCTCTTGGTTCTTTGAGAATCTCATCCTCTTGCTGAGGGGGACCGACTTGGCAGGCCAGAAAGGATCCATTAAAGATCATATTGGACTTGAGCATGAGGTGGGAGGGACGGAGACCAGGCCAGGGAAGGGGAAAGGCCGGGCAAAAGTAAGAACCTGCAGGCGTCCCTCAGAACCGCTGTGCCCAGGGCTCTGGCCCCAGAGGGTCCTGCCCACATCTGCCCTTTGTGCGTGGAGCCAACAAATGGATGCGGAGGCCTCTCCTGAAAGTGGGTGATGAGCTCATGTGACCATGGTGACGCTGCCATGCCCTTCCTAGGGCGAGACACGAGGCTGAGCTGGGGGCGAGGGCAAGGCAACCCCTTCAGGTCCCTGTCACAGTGCCTGTGGGCCTTCCCGGCTCCTGGAACTCCGGGAGGAGTCTGGAGGTCAAGGCCAGAGCATGGGAGTGTGCCGGGGCCGCGGCCTTGCGCTGCCCACCCTGCGGCCCCAGAGCCCTGGCTCAGCAGCAGGCTTCCAGACGGGGCATCTGCCATCGGCCACCTCCTACTGGATCCTGAGCTGCACGAGCTCTGAGGACTGAGGGCAGGCGGGCCGAGCCAGGCCGGAGGGCACAAGGCCAAGTAACCCAGGGGGCTCTGTCTGCTCAGGAATCCACGGGGGTCCGTGGGGTGGGGGTCCACGCTCCAGGGGGCAGCTCAGGACAAGGACAAGCACGGCAGGCCAGCTGTAACACCAGGCGGGGGCAAGGACGTCCCAAGTCATCAGGCGTCACACACGAGATGGGCGCTCTCTGAATGACCGTCCGGGGTGCCTGGGGTGACAGCTGGTGGCCGGGGGGGGGTCTCCTTGAGCTCGGATGAGGTGACTACAACACTGGGATCCATTTCTTATCCTCATTGTAGAGAAAGGACTGCTTTCCAGGGAATTCCGGCTTGTATGTGGCTGTGAGAGGAGACAGAGAGACAGTGTTGAGAGAGAAAAGGCCAATTCTCAAGGTTCTGGCACTCGGCCTTGGAGCGGGTGAGGCCGGTGGGACCCTTGCACCTGACATGTGGGGAGACAGGGAGGGAGGGACTGGGCCTAGGTCATCCGGCTCTGAACTGGCCCAGGCGGGACTCGAACTCCGGCTGCCCACCTTCTTCAACTCACTAACTTTTTTAACAGAAGAAAATTTACAAAAGAGTTTTGTAGGAAATTTGAAAAGAAATGAATAGAGCAACACTCTTATAGAAGCAAGGTGTCAGCTTAATGCGGGTTTGCTTTGATTTAGTTCAGAAATTTCGGGAAAACTGAAAGCCATCACAATAGCAGCCAGGACCACGCAGGGCTTGGGAACCACAACCTGGGGTGGCTGGAAACTCTTGCGTTGATGCTGATTTGTTCACGAGGGCCACGCACGGCCTCCGGTACACCCTCAGGAAGCTGCTGAGGGGTCCAGGTAGATCTGCGCCCACTGGAAGCCAAGAAGGCAGATGTCTGCATGTACTTACTCTGGGAGGCCCTCAGGGAAGCCCACCTTGGCCTAGGTGATCACAGCAGCAGGCCCCGGCCTGTACCTGCGCTCCAGGTGCCCGCATGGAGAAGATGCTTGGAGAAAGCTCCTAGAGGGCTGGGCCAAACAGGGTCAGACGAGGATCCGGCTGGTCCCCGGGGTCCTGGCACCACCACTCCATGGGGCATTCGTACATTTGTGGGACCAAGCTGAGTTCTGCCTGGACTGACCAGATGACCCGTAGGTCAAACCTGTACCATCTTATTGGCTTATCACTACGTTTCCAAGGACAGAGCCATGAGAATGATATTCTCCCTGTCCCGCCTACCTTACATTTTACTCACCTGTGTGTGTGGAGGGAAGGGGACGCCTCGGGGGCCAGCACTGAGCCTCAGTCATCTTTGCCTCCGCAGGGTGGGAGCATCAGTGATGTTCATTGAGAGCCTGACTTTCACAGGTCTGGTGGCCACCTCAGCTCTTGCCTTCCCCCTCCCACGCCACCAGCCCATCAGCGCACCTGTCATTCCCCAATGCCATAAACTCTGGCCAGTGTCGGGGGTGGTAAATAGCTAGGGGCTCCAAGTAGGCAGGGGAGTGCAGGGACCACCCACTGGAACAAGTCCCTCAGACCATCAGCTCTCAGGCAGATCCTGGGGGTAACTATATGGCTTGAAAGAGCTGCTCGGGTGGAGCCCTGTTTTATTTCATGACAGACAAGGCGTTGAGGCGAGAGCGTCTGGGCCTCTGCCCTCCGCTCACCCTCTGCAGGGCTATGACACCTTGCTCTCCGGGCCTTCCCCATCTGGGAGGTGACCCCGCCAGACTAGACCTACGATTTAACATTCTTAAGAACATGAACTTTTTAGACAAAAGCTATGGCTCTTTTCCACAGAAAATAATATCTGCATGCTCCAAATTTGCAGACAATTTCAGGGTCACAGACCTCCTGGAGCCCAGCTTTGTGTCTCTTGAAACATTCATAGTCCTCAGTTATAAATCCCTGACCTGGATCATCTCTAAGAGCCCTTTCACCTTAAAAAAATAAATTAAAAAAAAAACAACAAAAACCCACCTTTCATACTCTGAAAGTGTAAGCTGAAAAGTCTTCTAGATCCACTCTAACCCCTGTAAACTGTTTGGCAAACAGCCTATAAATCAGTGGTATTTGATGGCCCAGGAATGACAAACAATTCCAGGTTTGGTTTTTACAATCACTGAAAGCAATCCTCTGACCTGGGCCAGGCGAGCCGGGCAGGCCTGGCTGGGACGGCGCCACTGTCCACCGGCTGGTGTTGGATACGAAGGATGCACTGGAGATGAAGTGCTTGGGGGGCCCCGTGTAGTCCACGATCTCATACTGCCCAGGGCCTGGAAGAGGTGGCTTCGGGGGCAGAGGCAAAGGCTGGGCAGAGAAAGTTAGGATGGGGTTTCTCCTTCAGAAAAGACAAAAATGGGAAGATGTCACTAAATCAGTCTATTGGAGAAATGGCAGTTTTTCGACATAGCCAGGACCTGCCCAGTGCCCAGCCATTTGCAACAGGACTGGATGAGGCACTGGGAGACCTATTTCCTCTTCCGGCTCCACTGCTAGTGATCTGGGGACCCTGGACCCCAGTCTTCTCGCCTGCACAAGGGCAGTCATAACAGTACCTACCCTGTAGGCTTGTTTTCAGGGTTAAAGGAGATGACACACCTAAAACACAGTAGTCAGGACAGGGCCCAGCACAAAGTGAGAGCTCAGTACATTTGTCGTTGTGGATGACGGATGTCGTTGAGCTAATCAGGAATGGCAGAAGACATCCATGCCATGTGCCAACTCTGATCGCTTGGTAGTGCCTGGCTGGAGTTCCATGTAAAGAACTGAGGCCTCGTCTGGGCTCTATGGGAAGAGCATTGGTGAGCCACTTGTGATGTCTGCCATGGCCAGGAAATGGGAAGAGGAATCCCAAATTCCAAGGATTTGCCATCCCAAGACTAGTAGATCTTTAGAGGCCATTCTAGCACTGACATCTCAGAAACTTATTAAACATCTTTTTGGCAAGGCAGGATGTAGGAGTGGAAAAATACTGGGTTGGAAATCAAGAGACCTCTGAATAACGATCACCACTTAGATTGCAGTTGTTTTCAGGTCTGTCTTCCCCCCTTCAGGAAAGGGAGTCTTTTAAGCCTGTTCTCGAGAGAATAAATGAAAGAGAGAACCTGTATTCGAGCCCTCACTCTGTTACTAATTCACTCTGGGACTCAGTCTCCCCATCTGTAAAATGAGGGGGTTGGACATGACGACCTCTGAGGTCCCTTCCAGCTGTGACCTCCCATCTGGCCTTGATTCAGAGAGGTCCGCTGGGTTGCCCAGGAATCCTGGGATTGTTAACAGGAAATGTCCTACCCTCCTGGCCATGCAATAGAAGGGCTGCCCACTTCTGCCTCACATCTGAAGCTTCTTCTAAGGTCTCTCACCAAAATGAAAGAGAGATTTCTCAGAACCTTGAATGGCCCCAGGAGACTCACCACAGCTCAAAGCCAACCCATCCAAACAGAGGAGGGAACTGGGATGCCCAGCCACTGGAACTCTGCTGCCCTTTGGCCGACACCTTCTGAAGCAGAGGCATTCTTAGACTCGGAGAGCTAGAGGAGACCTAGAGATGTCTTATCCAACATCCTTATTTTGCTTAAGAAGTTGGTGCCCAGAGAGAGAGAGTGAGTCACCCAGTGTCACAGAGCAAGTTCATGGTAATGCCAGCACTGGAACTCAAGTCTTGGTGACTAGCAAGATGGGGAGGGCATTGTGGCAGAGGAGAATTTAGAGTCACACAGACCTGAGTCTGAATACCGGGCAGCCAAGTCCCTGGACCTCTCTGTTCCTGGCAACAAGGAGTAGTAACACTCACTCCTTATATGCGGGTTGATGACTGCAGAAAAGCTATGTAAGGTGCCTAGCAGAGCGTCTGAACACAGTAAGTCCTCAGTAAAAGCAGTTGTGTTATCACTACGATCCCTTGCAGCACCACCATCCGCTGCCTGGACGGGCAACGGAGCCTCAGGAAAGTGAGGTTAGGGGGCCTCTCACCAGAGTTACCTTGCGGCAGGGTGGACACGCCCACTGCCAGCGGAGGCTGCTGGCAGCCATCGTAAACCTGCGAGAGGCTCACGTCTTGGGATGGAGGAACAGCTGGCTTGGATGTATATATTTAGGATAAAGGTGCCCACAGGAAAAGGGGGGGAAAGGTTGCCTCCTTTCTTTCCCTCGAGTCTGCGTGGAAGAACTGGTTACAGTGTGGATCCACCACTCTCCCCTTACAAATAAAAGCTGGCGTCTCCTTGTTCCGGCTGCAACACCCCTTCAGAGCACCCTCGGAAATTTGATCATTGAGAGGCAGGCTTGACTCCTGGAAGTTAGAGGTGGAATGAGCCAATCACTGCATGAGGTTACTCCATGGGTCCGGGTCACCCTGAGTCTTTGAGGAAACTGTGAGATGTCTACTCTCCTGCCCAGGGACAGCCTGCAGGGAGCTGGACAGGCGGGGGTCAGCATCTCACCAGATTCTTTTTTTTTTGCGGTACGCGGGCCTCTCACTGTTGTGGCCTCTCCCCTTGCGGAGCACAGGCTCTGGACGCGCAGGCTCAGCGGCCGTGCCTCACGGGCCCAGCCGCTCCGCGGCAATGTGGGATCTTCCCGGACCGGGGCACGAACCCGCGTCCCCTGCATCGGCAGGCGGACTCTCAACCACTGCGCCACCAGGGAAGCCCCATCACCGGATTCTTGCTGAGAGTGACTGAGACAGGTCCCTCACCCTCCCCTCCATCCACATGCCCAGGAGAGGCTCTGCCCCACCAACTCAGCTCCCCGGATCTTCGGACAGTGTCAGCCCCGTGTGCAGCTCTGTGCCAGGCACTCTGGGGAGTCCAGACTGTTCTGTGCCAAGACACAGACCCTGGAAGCCCCGGAGGGCTTAACGATCCACTGCCAGTGACAATCATGGCCGGTGACAACTCACAGGCTTTGCACTCAGACACACTTGAGTTTGAATCTCTGCTTCCCCATCCACCAGCTGTGCATCCTTAGAAAAGCCTCGTAATCTCCCTAGGCCTCAGTTTCTTTATCTGTAAAACGGTGGATAATAATACCTGCCTCCCAGGGTTGTTATGAAGATTAACGAGTGCTTTACTGGTACCTTTTTTTTTTTTTAATATGAAATGTTAGAATAGAGGTGAGAGAGACTAATTCCAACCGGGTGAATCCAGAAATCTACCCTAGAAGAGGTAACATTTGCTCTGAAAGGTAAGCAGGAATTCTTTGGGTAGAAAAGGTGGAGGTGGGGGCATTTCCCACAGAGGAAACAGCAGGGGCAAAAGCCTGGAAGAGGGACAAGCCGTGCTCCATGGGGCCGGGACTGGGGCACAAGGAGCCAGAGGCTAAGCCCCTGGACCGCCTTCAAGCCTCCTTCCACCCTTGAATTCTGGGTTGTTCGCTTGGGTTTCCGACCAACCCCCGTTACAGGCCCTGAGGAGGAGCTAAAGGAAAACTACCAGTGGCCTCTCAGTGAAGCCTAACTCCCAGGTCACCTCCCAGAAACACCCAGCACACGGACTTCCCTGGTGGTCCAGTGGTTAGGACTCCATGCTTTCACTGCTGTGGGCCCAGGTTCGATCCCTGGTTGGGGAACTAAGATCCCGCAAGCTACCCTGTGCGGCCAAAAGAAAAAAAAAGAAATGACCAGAAATACCCAGCACAGCGTTGTCCAACGACTCCATGCCTTTGCCGTGCTGTTCCTTCTGCCAGGAGCACCTCCTTTCCCTGCCAACTCTGATTCCCTCTTTGCTTCTCACCTCCTCCAGGGAAACTCCCCGGGCCACAATCCTCCCCCTTCCCCGCCTCCCTTCCTGGGCTCCATAGAGGAGCACGGGTTTTGGAGTCAGGTGGACCTGGATTCCACCCTCTGCTCTACCTCCGGGTAGAGTCTGCATCCCCTGTAAACTCTATGTAACAATCCTGACCCATGGGAGAGTTGGAAGATGAAGCTGTAGGAAGTCTGTGAAAACTCTGAGGGCTGGAAGCTGGCCCCTCAATACACTGTAGCCATTCTTCTCTTCTCTGCACAAAACACATTACTTTTCTATGCTTTTTACTTGTCTAGCTCTTTAATGCAGGGGATGGTGTCTTATCCATCACTGAGGCCCTGGTCCCTATTCCCGAGGACATTTGCCTAACTGCAGAGAGGAGCAGAGGGGTTGAAGCAAGTAGGGGAGCCCAGGCATCTGAACCCCACCTGACAGTTTTATCATCACCCAGGGCTGGTCCTTCCATGTCATCATGGGGCTGGGCAAATCACTGAGGTCAGACTGAATCAAACCCAGGGCAGCCACAGTGCATTGTAACCAGGGCTTTTATGAGCCTCATCGCCCAGTTTTAAAAGCCAACCTGGTCCTGCCCCGTGGAAGAAAACATCTGTCAAAGGCTCTGACTTGGCCACAACTGGATTAAGTTGTGTTTGCAGCTTCCAGTGTGAGCTGTTTGCAAATCACCAAAGAATAGTGAATGTCTCAGAGGACTCAGCAGGTCACTTGGGGAGGGCATCCGAGACCCTCGGGACACTCCCAGGCACAGATTCACTCTGCCTCAGGGATTCTCAGGGTCGGGAGGGATAAAGGGGCAATTTTTTTCTCATCATTAAAGGGCAGCCGATTGCCTCTGGGGTGGAATGCGGTATCTGTTTAACAGGGGAGTGGGTGACAGATTACAGCTGCTTGGGAAGAAGCATCCCATATCTAATTGGAAATCCCAGGGGAACTTTAGGTGGGTCCAACGTAATTACCCAAATTGGAGTGGGGCCGATGGGGCTCTGGCTGTGACAGGACAGCGTGTCTGAGCAAAACCAGTGGTTTAAAAACTCCAGGAAGCAGATCAAGGGTTAGAAGGATGTCAGTGGGTGTTTCACCTCCCTGCTGGCGTGAGTCGGAAGGCAGCACCTAGGAGGAAGTATTCTGATCTCCAAAAGCCCTTCCCCTGACTCACCCTGATCCACTGAGTCAGCACTGTGACGGATGCTGAAGACCTACAGAAGTGAAACCCTGGCTGATAGCCTCCTCCAAAGACCCCCGGAAGCTGGTAAATCCTCTTAGCTTTTGAGTCAGCAACGTGGCCATAACAAAGACACTCTGTGATGTGTTCTTCAGCCGAGGAGCCCAGAAACGGCCACGCCAATGACCCTACAGCCTCTCAGAGCATCTGTGCTGCGGGGCCACTCAAGAAACATCAGGTGAGTGCAGAGGGCTCGCTCACACGTTTCGATGAAAGTACAAATCACGCACATCAAAAGTTTACAATTTGCCAGACCTGGTGAGTTATGTGAGTCATCTTTTCTTATCCTTGCAAGCGTGTTGTAAAGTGTGCTTGCCCCAACTCACAGAGGATGAATTTGAATTCCCAGGGAGTTAAGTGACACCCCCTCCACCCCTACCCCCAGCCTCCCAGGGCTGGTGAGAGGGGAAGGCGGGAGTTTCAGCGGCCTGACGACTCCCTGCCTGTGCTTATGCCCTCAGTGCCACGGCCTCTGCAGCCGGTTCCCAGCTCAGGAGGCCAGCAGGGGTCGGTAACACGGCACCAGTGACCCCAGCGAGAATTAACATCTCCCCCGTTCTCCCTGCATCCTGAAGAAAGCAGAGCCGAAATACCATCTTTGCAAACTGGAACCCCACCCATGAATGGGGAGCCACACACTTCCAAGCAAGAGAAACAAGGGCAGGCCTCACATCCTGTCACATGCGTGTGACACCTGGGCAGCCCGTGCTTCCACAAAAGAAACACTGTGATGATTCTCAGATTCTCCACCACTGCCCCATGCAGCCCCCGGAGATCTGAGCATGATTAGGCTTGATGTAGACAAAGTCTCAACATATCGATGGGGAGGAAACAACGCAGACCTTCTCTGGGGCCTGACAACCCCAGGATGGGCCCTCAGGTGCTCCTGCCCCTCTCATCCCTCCAGGGTCACAGGAAAGGAAACAGAATTTGAATTTGAGAGACTGGAGTTTGGATACTCCTTCGATACTATCACATCCGGCTGTATCTCTTCTTTATATTACATCCCTTGCTCCATCGTCCCACATAAACAGATGGATGCTACTTTGGAATAACCAACAGCACACTTTAGTTTTACCTCTTTGCTTTTAAATGAAATTACAGATTTCTCAACCTCACCCTTTCCATGCCAACTCAACAATATATACTGGACTTCCTCTGTGGGTCCTGCCTGGCCCCATGTTCACTGCCTCCGTATGCTCTCCGAAGTGACATGGTGAGCAAAGCTGGGGTCACAGAGTGTGAGAAATGGAAAGATTTCCCCTCTTTTCACAAATGGAGAAACAAAGGCCCAGGGAGGCTCTGAGAGCAGCCCCAGACCACAGAGCCTGCCGTGGAGGCTGGGGCACTGTCCACTCACCAGGTGAACCCAAGTTTAAGAGACACTGGGTTTGACAGGTCTCTTTACTGCGGGCCTTCTCAGAGCCTTTAATAAGCTCATGTATACTGTGATGCACCCGGGGGCAGAGGGATTGTATGCAGTGCTTCCTAGGTTTATTAACCCAGGATCCACCATTCTCGAAGCATCACAGAGAGCCAGTGCGCCCCAGATACCCCCAGACACACCAGCACTACTGCACTGCTCCCATCAGAAAGCTGGTGCCCTTGGTGGGGGAGTGTGGTCACGCAACCTTGGGGCCCACACGATCCGGCGTTTTGTGGCACGTTCCTCTGCCTTGCTCTGGAGTTGTTGCCAGGTGAGCCTGAAGGTATGGATGGTGCTCTGTCCATGTGAGCTCCCCCATAGCCCTCAGCACAGCACAAGAAACCTCCAGAGCCTGCTGACTGACAGATGCAAATGCCATAAAATGAGGCTATTTCAAACCACACGTCCAAACTCGGACGCAGGCCAAATGACACCGCTCTGGGGAAGGCGGTTAAACACCGAGTGCCCCTCACCCTCCTCTCATCGTTTCCCTGAAGAAGCTTCCAGAGTCAGGGTGGGGGCTTGAGCCTCCATGACGCAAAACAGCTGCATCCTCTATCGTCACATATCCTCTCTAGGATATAGAATAATAGCTGCTGTAATAAGAAGAGTGAGAGCTATTTTCAAGCACTTTCTCATCTAATCCTCACAGAACCCCCATGAGATAAGGTTCTTATCTCCACTTAATACATGGAAACATGGAGTCTCAGGGAGGAGAAGTCTCTGCTAGAGACAGAGCTGTGATTCTCAGTCAGGTCTGCTAACCCCAAAGCCCATCCTCTCTCCCACTCCATTTGGGGACAGCATAGGGAAAGGCTGTGTGTAGTGGTGCCCAAGCCAACCCAGAGGCAGGAAGTCCCTGACGTTTGGAGAGAGCCTGTTCCTGGAGACTTTTCCGCCCCGGTCCCGAGTCCTGCAGCCTATGAAAGGTCAGCCTGCAGAACCCCAGATCCGAAGGGCAGAAGGGACTCAGCTGGTGGACTCCATCTGCGGTCTGAGTCCCTTCCCCAGGTCCTGGGTTGGACTCGGCAGGCTCATGTCTTGCTCCTCTCCCTTACCCCTGACCCCTTGCCCTGGGCTCATGGTCCGAGTAGACCCAGTTTGCCAGCCTCCCCGGGCCACCCAGCCTCCTGACCCCCTGTGGCTCTGCGCCCAGCCAGCTGCCTGAGCTCTCTGGAGGCTCCCAGGTGACCTCTCTGGAGGCTCCCAGGTGGCTATACCCTTGGTCCCAGCCCTGCTGGTCAGCCCTCACAACAGCCAATCCTGTTGAGAGTGACAGGACGGCTGACCTTAATGGCACTTAGCTCTAGAAGTTCTAGACCCATTTGAGGAATATTAAGCCCCGTGAATTTTTGAGCCTCTGAGGTGAAAGTAACATCAAATGTACAGGAGATTAAAAACAGTAACACAAATCCCTGTCTTTTAAAATTTGTGTTATTGACTCACTATTTGTACCTACTATATCAAATATATTTTTTAAATCAGAAAGCAACTTTCAGATAAATTATCCCCACTTTACAATCGAGGGCATGCAGGCTCAGAGGGGTTAGCACAGTGCTGACGGTCACACAGCATGAATATAGCAGAGCTGACGTTCAAATCTAGCAGGTCTGACCAACTCCAAAGTCTAGGCTGTTAACCTGTCAGTACAAAGCTATGACAGTTTCACCACTTTCGTATATCCTGCCACCCCAGTGGAGATTTTGTATTATAAAGATAGAATAATATCAGCACCGGGAGAGCACAGCATCATGGGAAATGTTGGAAGGTCCAAACAGTCCTGAGCCTGAGTCCCAGGTGCATCTCAAGTTAGCTGTGTGGACTTACGCAAGTCTTTCAGCCTCGCTGAGGCCTGGCTTCCTCCTCTATGAAGTAAGAATAATCATTCCTACAATAGAGTTGTTATGATCATTGAAGAAGATGTTAAGTTCCTGGCATACAATAGTTACTCAGTAAATACTACGTATTCAACAAGTATTTCTTGAGCACCTGCTATGTGTCAGCAACGGCCCCAGGAGAGCAACTCGGCCTGTGTCTGCCAAGCTGTGACACCCCTTCTTTTTCTCCCCAGGTTCTGGTCCTTCCCCAGAATACCTTTCAGAAGAAAGATCAGGATGATCAGGACTCACGGGATAAGAGTCTTTTTTTGAACTTCGGTGTGACCTCCTGGGTTGTAATAACCGGGTCCTGGGCCTGTCGACGTCAGTTTTAATCCACGGCCAGTTTTTGATTTAAAACAAGACATTAATATCTTCGGCGACTGCTTCACAAGGGATTCGTTGACATTATAATGCCCTGAGCAGAAAGAAATTTTAAAACAGAATAAAGAACTCCTCTCAAAAAAATAAAAAGCAGTAAGAATACATTTAATGACTATAAGGCAGTATCACTCCAGGATGGTCAAGTAGAAGGGGCCTGGAATAACTGAAAATAACGCTCACCATTTAGAGAACATGTGTCCGTGCATCACATATGTGGCTCATTTAATCCTCACGGCAGCCCTGCAAGGTGGGTATTAGCACCTCCATTCCAAACATGAGGAAATAGACTAAGAGATATTCAGTAATTTGCCAAAGGACATTCATCTAACCAGGGCCTAAGCCCAGCTTCCTCCTCCATAAACTAAGGATAATAATTCTTCCAACAACTGGGAGGCTATGGTAGAAGAAGAACATTTTAGGTTCCTGGCACATGGTAGCTGCTCAGTAACTATTATGTAATCAACAAATATTTATTGAGTACATACTATGTGGACCCAGACCCACCTTTCTCCAAGGTCCATGCTTCCCCACCATGCCTTGTCTCAAGAAACTGTCAGAATATAAGTAATTTGGCTGTGCACAAAGCTTTAAGGAAGAAGAGAATGATCTGAGCTGGGGTAAAGAGGGAGCAGTCTCACGCTAAAGAGCAAGTAACCCTGTAAATGGGGGCAGGCATTTTGGGGTGCAAAGCGGCAGTACTAGGCAAAGGCCTTCAAGATGCTGCACACTTTGACCCTGGCTTCCTATTACTTGGAAGTTAAGGAAATTATTCAACATAATGGAAAAGCTCTAAGCCTAAAGATGTACACAACAGCAGTAGCTACAGTGTGAGAAACGATGAATAGCCCAAAGGTCCAAGTACAAGGGCACAGTTATGGGAAAACAGCCTAATCTGGTGGAATATCAGCCCTGAGGGGGGTAAATGCAAAGGCCATGAAGCCTATGGCAATGTTCTCAAAAATAAAGGTGAGCGAGAAAAGTAAAATAAAGCCTAACAGTCTATACTGTATATACTATGACATCAGCGTGCAAATGGATACATGTGAGTAAAAATAGGTGGGATCCCAGAAAAGTGGGAAAAACTATATTAATGGTGGCATTGTGGGTGGGAAAAATATTTCAAATTTTCTAACCACTGTAAAGTTAATTTTTAAAAAAATAAAATCGACTTTTTCATTGCAAAAGCACTGAAAACAACAATATGGGACATATTAGCAAGATTTTATTGAAATGGTAATACTCATTGATGGCAAAGGTGAGGGAAAGCATATTTCTCATAGAAGCGGGAGGATAAATTATCTCTGTGCTGAAGGGCAATTTGGTCACAAATATCAAAAACCTTAAATATTTTACATACCTTTCGACTTAGCAATTTCACATTAGGCCATTTATGTAAGGACATAATCTTGATTGTACACAAGTTGTGAGCTATAAGGATGTTTGCTCCCACTCTATTTATATGAGTGATCCATTTAAAACAACCTAAATGCCAGCAAGAGGGCATTTGTTCCTTAACTGATGGTACCACCAGGTAATGGAATACTATGCATCCATTAACAAAAGATGTTCTAGGAGGATTTTTAATAACATGAAAAGATGGTCCCAATATATGCTTAAGTTAAAAAAAAAAAAAACAAATGTCCAGTTAGCAGCATTTATAATACTGGTATCTATCTCTCAAATTATCTTTCTGGGTTTTTTACATATACATATATTTATTTTTTATTTTTATTCCCCCTACCAAAAAAAATAGTTTAAAGCAACGCTTGATTATAAAATGTTAAAAAGCAGAAGCAAGGGGGAAAGGCATTCATGCTCTCACGGCCCAGAATAAACCAGGATTGGACTCTCTGCTGTATTTACCCCCAGTCTTTCCATCGTGCACTGAACACTGTCTCATGGTGCTGGGCCCACAGCATGGATTTGATCGTGTCACCCACGTTTTTCAAGTGACACTTTACCATAGTTGTTTCCCCATGATCTAATAACTTTTTTGTTTTTAAGGAGAAATAGAGAGGAGGATGTTGGGGAAGTGCTTGGCCTTGTGTTTGATGTAGCCAGACTTTAGAAAATCCAGCCAGCCAACGTGTAAAGGTGAGCATTTTGCTCAGAACTGAAGGCAGACCAGACCCGGCCCTCAGCCTCTGAGCCTGGGCACTCTGAGCGGGCGGAACCCAGCAGGGATGCCAATCATGGCTCCACATCTGGTTTCTTCCCACAAGGGGGAGAAGCAGAAACCACAGCGTTTTTCTGAGAGGTCAAAGCAGATTGTTTCTCTCAGAGAAGCAGATTCCCCAGGCTGTGGCCCCTGGCAAATTTGGGGGATGTGGCGAGAGTCCTGGCATCGAGCTGGATTCAAATCCAGCAGTGGGACCCTGGACTAGTCACCTGTTTTCTATATATCATTTTTGCTTGTAAAGTGGGGATATAATAATATTAATAATAACCCACACTCTCGGAGCACATACGTGCCAGGCAACCCTCCATGGGGTTTTGGAAGTTCCTGGCACACAGTAGGAGCTTAAAAGATGCTGGTGCCCACCTCTCCCCTTCCTGCTGTGTTACAAGGGGCCCCTCGGGACCCTCCCAGAGGGAGGAGCTGCCCACTTCCCAGGGGCTCTCTGGTGGAACCTCTGGCCAAACCCCAGGGATGCTGGCTTTATTCTCCTGTATAAACAAACAAGGTGGGGTTTTGCCTGTGGTGATGCAAGGCAGGGAGCTTTAGTCGGGCTTAGCCTCCTAATTAGGGCTGGTTTTGTTATTCAGCCTCAGACTGATCTCAACTTTAATCTGGATTTGCTGAAATCTGACATGCACTGTGATTTTGCCCACACCCCCATCCGAGAAGCATGATTGCAGAGGTAAACCCTCCCTGCTCCTCCTCTGGGCTCTGGGGACCAGAGCTCCCTCGGGGGTCTTCTGGACCTGTTTGGGAAGGTCTAGTCTAACCAGTGGTCCTGGAGTATGGACTGCTATGTCATCAGACCCCTCTGGAAAATTTTCACTAAGGCTGGGGTGGGGAGGAGGTCTGAGGGCACAGAACAGGTGCAATGCCTTTCCCCAGCCCGGCAGGGAAAACATCTGCAGGTGAGCCCTTGTGTGTTCCTGAATCCTGGAGGCTTCAGAAGTCACATTGGGATGACGGGGTTAAGAGATTCCTCAGTCAGACACCTCTGGGCTTAGGCCTGCCATTTATTAGCTGTGTGATGCTGAGCAAGTTGCTTCAACTCTCTGGACCTCCATTTCCTCACCTGAAACACAGGACTAAGAGTGTGGCCCTATGAGGACAGATGTGTGAGGACCGCGTGGAAAAACTTAGCACTGAGTAGGCGCTCTGTGAACAGAGCTATTTCCCATCATTTGATGATAGATGATGAAGCCGCTTTGTAGACATGGGAGGAAAGGAATATTGCAGCCGAGTGTCCAAGGATCAGAATGTATTGTGTGCCCCGCCTCCCCCCAGCGCCTGGGAGGGCACCTGGGGTATGCGCATGGGCACACTTCTGGCATGAGAAGCCCCTCCCCAGCTGGCTGCCCAAAGCAGGTGCTCTGGGTCTGGAAGGCAGGCCAACGTGATAGGCCGCCCCGGGGTCCATTTCCAGAGCCGCCGTTCCTCCCCTGAATGGGGAGCCAGTCTTCTCCTCTTTGTACAATACCTGCCTGCATCCCCTCTTCCCCCAATGCCTAACTCCTTCCAAAGAGACTCCCTGTGAAGGAATGGGTGCCCTGCTGATCAGATCTGGTACAGGGAGCCTTAGGTCAAGGCCAGTGCGACGCAGCTGCTTACCTGGGGCAGGTCCTGTTTTAGTAATAGTGAAAAGTCCTCTCTGGGTTTTGGACATGAACCCGGCTCGGGCACAAACGTTGTTTGTCTGTTTGCAGCAAGAGACAGAGGCCTGCGGGAGAAAATAAGCACGGTGTGCTCAGTGTCTTGCCTTTCTTTGTCCTTGTTGTTGTGTCTGGACGAGGGGCACTTTGGGGTTAAAAAAAACAAACAAATTTAAACCTGTCTTCAGAAAATGAGCGCACGTGAGTGGAAAACGTCACACTGGCTGTGCCTTCCCCTTCACCGCAGCTGGACTGGGGGAAGAGCTTGTCATCGTTAGCCAGTGTCTGGGGACCCAACACAACACAGAGGACGGTGGCCTGAACCAGCCAGCGGCCCTGGCTTCCGGGCTCGCTCCCTGCACACAGGGCAGGGTATCCTGCTCAAACGGATTAATTTCTCTGAATTTGAGTTTTCTCATCTGTAAAATGGATCAGATAATCCCTGCTCGACTTGAGGCAGAGCGCTGTTGGGTTGGGGGTAGGGGACAGCCAGTCAACACAAATCATCTGGTTTTCTAAAAAGTGTGTAACATTACACAGGCAAGTTATTTTCATCATGTTTTCTATGATTTTCATTCTTTTCAGAACACTTAGTCCTACATATCCCCACCCTGATCCCTCACTGCTCAAATAATCCTTCAATACGTGTGGGATTTAGGACATACAAAGAAATTGTGTAACTTAAGATTATGATCAGATTTGTAAGCACTGTCTTGACTTTTCTGGGCTGACCGGAAATTTAGAATTTTGGTTGACCCAGGCAATATACATTAGAGAGTGTCCAGTGAGCTCAGAACACTAAAAATAATTTTGGAAAAAAAAAAAAAAAAAAGAACCCTGAGATCATTCTTATGATGAATCATAAATATTTTAAAGGCTAATTTGCAGTCAGTCTCCTGTATTCATTAGATAAAAGATGCAATAAAAATTGTGCCTGCAATGGCTGGAATATTTACTGAATGAGTGAAACTGTTTGCTGAGGCCAGGATGGCTTGATTTTCTGTGCTACTCCTTTGTCAAAAAAAATGTTTCTCGAGAAATGCAGATGGCATTTTGATTTTGTGTTGACAAAGGCAGAGGAATTTCGCTTTTCCCAGGGTCCTGACGGCCAGACTGCCTGCAGAGAGGGCAGACAAAAAGATCAGGTGGACCAGGCTAATTACTGGACACGGGGAGAAGAGCCAGGACGCCAGAGAAGAAGTAATAACAGGTACCAAGGGAAAGGCTTCCAGCAGAGAAGTGGGGGATCGCAGTAAGCAAAGGTAGAGAGGTCTTGACAGCCTCAAAGCACAGTGTGGCTAACAGGATTACCGCATTTCTGCTCCTCGCCGGTTGACTCAACCATTGTTCTCCAGGTCTGAAAAAAGCGTCCTGTAGACAAAACACTACTTCAGCTTTATTCCTCGCCCAGACAGAAAAGCAACAGAAAAAGGGGGCATTTTTGTATACACTGAGTGTGTGTGTTACTGGAAGATTTCACCATTAGACTAGGAAGAGTCAGCTCCACTGGCAGGTTAAAAAAGAATGAAGCAGATTCATTGTATTGCCATGGGAAAAAAACAAATCCCAGATATAATTAAGTAGAAAACGCACGCATACTGTGGACAGCATAATCCCAAAACCAAGGGAAGGACCACGGGAGGAAGAGAATATGAACAATATTGCCCCCGTTTTTTTTTTTTGATTTTTTTTGTGGTACACGGGCCTCTCACTGTTGTGGCCTCTCCCGTTGCGGAGCAACAGGCTCCGGACGCGCAGGCTCAGCAGCCATGGCTCACGGGCCCAGCCGCTCCGCGGCACGTGGGATCTTCCCGGACCGGGGCACGAACCCGTGTCTCCTGCGTTGGCAGGCGGACTCTCAACCACTGCGCCACCAGGGAAGCCCTGCCCCCGGTTTTTGATGTTTGTTTGCAGAGCAGAATGATGAGGGACTTCCACTTTCTGGCTCATGGGTTTCTGTGATGTTCGAAGACATTTTATGATGAGCATGTATTATTTTTCAGAGCCACATTAAAACAATAATGAACAAAAAACATGCAAACTAAAATTGATCTGGTGGCAGAGTCCTGATGTGGGGAATGGTCATTTCTTGATTAACAAAGGAAGTTATTCCTTTGGAGTCATAAACATTTATTGCATGATTACTGCATGCCAGGACCTGAGCTGGGCCTCGGAGATAGGAAGCCAGGGTGAAGGAGCAGTGGGCTGGGGAGGTGAAGGCATGAAGCACTAACACCACCGCTCTTTTGTTATCATGGCAGCTTCCTAACTGTTTTTTCAAAATCCACCCTTAACCCACACTGCAGTCCATTCTCCACACAGCAACTGGAGGGATCTTTTTTAAAAGGTACATCAGAAGACATCACTCCACACCTCCTATACTCCTCAAGGAGGGCTTCCCAGCACACAGAGAACAAAATTCGAACTCCCTCCTGGGGTCTTTAGGGCCTTGCATGAACTGGTCCCTGCCTATCTGTCTGGCCTCTCCTCGTTCCCTCTCCCCCAAGACCCCCTAGTTCATTCTACTTTAGATACTTTGGTTTATTTTTGGCTGCGTCACATGTCTTACAAGGTCTTAGTTCCCTGACAAGGGACTGAACAGGGGCCCATGGCAGTGAAAGCGCCGAGTCCTAACCACTGGACCACCAGGGAACTCCCTCTAGCTACCTTCTTACAGTTCCCCATGGGCTAAGGTGTTTGCTGTCCCAGGACCTTTGCACGTGCTCTTCCCCATCCCAGGACTTTTGCACATGCTGTTCCCCCAACTCTGGCTCTTCCCTCAATCCTTGAGTCTCAGTCTCAGGACCTTCTCTGACCACCCAGTCTAAAGTACATGGTATTGCCAACCTCCACACCCCACACATATTCTCTTTCTCAGGCTCCAACTGTTTGTCTCCCTCAGAGCTGGCCACACAGTAATTATTTTGTTTGTCTGTCTCCTAGTTCTCATCTTGAGTTCCCCACTGCAATCTAAGCTGTATCACTGGTCTGGCACACAGCAGCCACAGGATTTATGAAGGGAAGCCCAGCAGGGCTGGAACATGGGGACTCTGATCACTCCCCAGCTTTATACCTCGGCACCCGCCCGTGCTCACCGATGTGGGAACAGTCCCTTCAAGCTGGGTAACTTTGGGCAAGTCCCTTCCCCTCTCTGAGCCTCAGCTTCCTCTTCTGTAAATTGAGAATAAGAGAATCAACTTCCTGGGTTCTTGTGAGTATGAAATAAGTGAATACACAACTCTTAGAACAGCACATAGACCGTGAAAAGTGCTTCATCATATCATCATCATTCTTATTTTCAGGCTCTGATTACCCTAAGAGAAGAGTATCTAGAGCTATACTACCCCAAACAGTAGCCATTGGCCACATGAAGCTATTGAGCTCTGCAAACATGGCTGGTCCACATTCAGATGTGCTGCAAGTATAAAATATACACTGAATTTTAAGGACTTAGTACGAGGGAAAGAATGTAAAACATCTAATTAATAATTTTTATATTGATTAGATATTGCCATATCTTGAATATATTGGGTTAAATAGAATCTATAATTAAAATTAATTTCATCTGTTTCTTTTTACTTTTAAATGTAGCTACTAGGAAAACTTAAATGATGTATGTGGCTCCTGTTATACTGATATTCCTTTTGGACCATGCTGGCCTAGCAGGCACTTGTATTGCTTTGAACATGTTATAATTGATTGGATTCATCATAGAAGGTAGGCAGGATCTTTGTAGTCAGAAAAATCAATATTATTTATAAATATTATAAAAGAAAAAGGAAATTTAAAATGAAGTATTCTAAGACCAAAATATTCTTAAATATAGTGTAATAATATTACTACCTTATGTACAATTCATGTCTTAGGTATTTCAGAGTGCTTTCATATTTGTAGTCTCATATGCTTCTTATAATAACCCTGTAGGGCAAGTATAATTAATTCCCTTTTACAATTGAAACTCAAGAGGTAATGGGGCTTCCCTAAAGACAGTTCTACCAGTTTTCATGTATTGTAGAGTCCTCGTGCACCAGATATTGTGCTAGGTAAGCACTCAGCCTAGACTATCTCATTTAATGTTTACATTAACACCATGGAGTAGACATATAACCCCACTTTACAGATCAATAAACTGAGTCCTGAAAGGTTAAGAGACTTGCCCAAAGCCGTACACAGTTAGAAAATGGCAGAGTCGAGATTTGAACCTGAGTCTGTCTCTTACCTGTTAACCACACCATTCTGCCTCAGTGACTACACAGTGATGGGAAATGGTGAACCACTGCTGTTAAAAAAACCCAATTTTCTGATATGGGAAGATAGAAGTTTATTTTCCCTGTAAGAATAAAATAGTGTCAGGGCTTCCCTGGTGACGCAGTGGTTGAGAGTCCGCCTGCCGATGCAGGAGACACAGGTTCGTGCCCCGGTCCGGGAAGATCCCACATGCCGCGGAGCGGCTGGGCCCGTGAGCCATGGCCGCTGAGCCTGCGCGTCCGGAGCCTGTTGCTCCACAACGGGAGAGGCCACAACAGTGAGAGGCCCGTGTACCGCAAAAAAAAAAAAAAAAAAAAAAAAAAAAAAAGAATATAATAGTGTCTGCAGATAAAGTGGTACGTAATATAATCATCGCTACAGATGAGAAAACCGTCCCATAAAACTTATGTGATAAGAGTAATTGCAGTAAGTATTTTCCAGGGCAGTGGTCTTCCCACTGCTCTATACTGACTTCTGTGTTGCCCACATTTTTCTCTGGGTTCTGCAAATTCCCTATGAGAGTTTTGCCCAGCCTCATGTAGCCATTGGGTAGTCAGCAACTGCTAGCTGGCTTACCAATTGCAGTAAATGCTATTCCCCAAAGCTCCCCCCTTCCTTTCTTTTATTTTAGCAAACCATTAATTCAATATATATTTAAGAAGCATAGGCAGTGTTCTTACATTGTAATGGTTTGGTGCGGGAGTTTCAAATTTGAGAACTTTCACGAAGCTTGGCAACTGGAACATGCTGGAACAGGAATTACTGAAGTCTTTCTTCGAAACAAAACGTGATGGTATAGTGTACGCGTTAGCTGCAGGGTATTTAGAGACGATGGTGTCCAGTCGGGCACACTGTGAGGAGAAAGTCAAGGGAATCCACATCATCACGTATCTTATGGCTCCGAAGGGCCGATGTCAAAAAGATGGTGCCCAGCACCAGGTCTAAACACATTTTATAAAAGGTGAAACCCTGGCAGGTAACAGTGATAAAATGACCTTGGGCTTTGAGAATTTGCTCTTGGAAAATGCAAGTTCAGACCTGTGTTAACTTCTGTAAACTAACTCTAATTATTCATCTTATGTTTGGGACTTGGCAAAGATAATTCTTCCATAAAAGCATTTCCACCCAATCTCATTTCAGGACACTTATACTTGTCCCATCAGCTGGTGGGTGACTTATATGATGGGACGCTTTACACTTGCTTCTTCCAACCTTGGTTTTCCTTTGAGTAAAACCCTCACTTTTTGTTTCTAAGTTTAAATAATCCAAATTTCCTAAATAACAAGTTTGCTTCTAACATCTTAAAGGTACAAGGCTCCATAGGGCTTGCCTCCCACCCACACCTCCTATCCACCACCTAATCACTGATTTCATAAAACTCTACGATATTTTTGCTGTCTCAACAGAAACCAATCCTACTTCTTCCAGGAAGCCATGATAAACTATTTTCACTTAAAAAAAAAAACAAACAGAATCAATGTTTGCCAAATGAACAGGGACAAAAGCCATAAAAACTCGGCGATAACATCACCTTACCCTGGGATAGTATGGCAAGTATTGAAGTCTGATAAGACAACAACAAAAAAATTTCATTATTTTATGGGTAAAAGCTTGAGAACATTGCCCTGGGTTTCCTCCACTTGACAGGGGTCAATAAACAAGCACAGAAAGTGGGGGAGGTGTGGGAAGGCATCAGCCCCTCGCCTGACTTCACTCTGTACGTGGCAGCAATGATTCTCACCATCTGGTTCATAGACCCAGTAATGTGGGTGGATGTGCCACCAGAAGCAGGAGTGTTCTTTCCAGAGTCTTAGCTGTCCTGAGTCTAACCTGGGTTCGAGTCCCAGCTCCACCTCCTCCTAACTGTAAGGATTCATTGATGTTCCCAGAAGTAAGGTCACCCCAGCCTTGAACTCACCTTACCTTTGCATTTGGGGCAATAGTTAACCCAGTACTTTGCAGGGGTGTTGCATTGGATCCTCATGACAACCCTGGCTCGAGGATATTATGAATATCCCTACTTTACAGATGAGGACCCTGAACTTCCTCAGCTAGCGAAGTGTTGGAACCAACATTCTCGCCTCCATGAGAGGATATGGATCAGATATCCATTCTGAAGAAGAATGAGCCGAGAGGAGTCACAGCAATGCGTTTGCAGCTACAAGATGAACAGCTGATAAATGCCTGTGGGAGGTTTTAGCTCTGGAAGAATCACTACCCGAAATCTGCTGTGCCCGACGGGGCAGACACACCTCTGCTCTTTCCTTCTAACTTCCACAGAAGAAGGGTGGCAAGGTCAGACCTTCCTTGGTGCTGCCATTTGTAGCGTGTCTATCCTGAGTCACCCAACAGAGTGGGCAGAGGGTGTTCTTCTAAAGCGCTAGTTCCCAAAGTGTGTTCCTCGGCCTTCCAGGTCTGTGAGATAAGGTTGTGTTGGTGGTAACGGCAGCAGGGAGAGAGTTCCAGGGTCAAATAAATTTGAGAAGTTTCACACCATGTTCCCATTTTGAAGATTCATAACACACGTTGGTGTAGTAAATGCTCTGGGAAGGTCTGCAATAAAGAAACCTCTCTAGTTTTGGGGTTTTTTTTCTTTTAATATTTATTTATTTATTTATTTTAGTTGCACTGGGACTTAGTTGCAGCATGCAGGATCTTTGTTGTGGCATGTTTAGTTGCAGTGTGCAAGCTCTTAGTTGCAGCACGTGGACTCCTTAGTTGCGGCATGCATGTGGGATCCAGTTCCTGGACCAGGGATTGAACCCAGGCCCGCTGCATTGGGAGTGCGGAGTCTTACCCACTGGACCACCAGGGAAGTCCCATGTCTAGCTTTGTTTAAACAGCCTTCCCCAACCTTCCTCCATCATAGAATCTTTTGGCTTAAGATACCTACTAACATACCCTTTGGGAAAAACTGTACTAAAAAATTCCTATTCGAGGCAAAGTTTCATAAAGCATTGCGGTAGAATTAGCCTGAGTCTAGTTGAAGTTGACAGTCACTCAACAACCCTCCCCGCCCCTTGGCTTTCTTTTCATTGCCAGGCCTCCGGTCTCCAATTTGGCCACATGCTGGCATTTATGAACCTCTGTCCAGCTCTTCCAGAGCCGCTGCTGCCACCGCACAAATACGGAAAGGCCATGGACACCTCCTCCCACCTGCCCCATTTAACTTCCTAGTCCGTCCCGTGAATAATTCTGGAGCAAAGCTTTGGAATACCGTCGTGAAGCTCTTCAGATGATTTGAATTTAGGCGGATGACAGGTCCTCTCAAAAGGCTGGGCGCTGTTGCTCCAATAGTCATCAGGAAGTTTTTAAAGCGTGTTGACCCACAGAGTCTTTTGGTCAGCCTCACCCAGAGAGACACGCTCCTGCTGGCCATACTGGCTCCAGTAAGGCAGACCTTTCTCTGACGGGGACTACTTTTGATTCCCTCAGGGAATTGGGATCCGGAAACAAGAGGCACTGAATGTGAAAGGCAGCAAAAGAAGGGGCGGAGGAATGAAATTCTCGTCCAATTTGGGAAGGAACAGAGGCGAGATGTGGGGATTTCCTGACAGACTTCCACCAACCGCTTAAGGTCCCTTCCCAAGGATATAGGAACTTATGTGTTTACAAACAGAAATAGAAACCCCCATATCCATCACAGCGGGGAGAGGAAGCCTGAACAACTCACCTTCTGCCTTCTTTTGGGTTTGGTCTGAATTTTTTAAAGACCTGATTAGATCCTGTCTTACACAGGATCCTGTCATACACAGAGCTTCCCTTGGACCCCTTCTCCAGGTGGCCCAGCCACGTCATTTGGAAAGTTACTACATGTAAAGCCTAGCAGGGAATTGATAGTGTGCTCTGATTCAGTGCCTTCTCTGGCACCAGGCAGGAATGGGCAGTGCCATTATTTGGCAACGTCTCAGAGAGAAAACCTAGGTGCTGCAGGAAGTCTTGTTTGTGACTCAGGTGGTGACAATCATAACATTCAACATGTTTATAATGCTCTGCAATTTCAAAGTCTATTTTACTCATTGCAACGTCAATTTGCCCATCGCCTCCAGGGAGTCTCCACTCGATGAGGCAACTGGGACACAGAGGGTGACGTGCTTGAGGTCACATCGAGAACCCACAGCTGAGTCAAGATTGGGTCTTAAGTCCTGTCTCCTGTGTCAGGCCATTGGGAGATGGAACTTCTTTTGCAGATCACTTTGGAGTCTCTTTGCTCACGGGGCTTGGGACAGAAGGAGAAGTAGAGGCGTGGCTATTCTGTGAACTCACTGGGGGCATGTGCAGCCTCAACGTCTTTGTTAATAAGGAGTTAACTCCAAAGTCGGTTTTCTCCTTGAGTATTCAACCCTGCCAAGCTTGAATTCCAATAAGTGGCTGCATTCAGTGTGTCTTAAATGGTCTCTTTGTGTGTGGTTTTTTTAAAAAAAAAATCAATTCCAGTGTCAGGTATCGTAATACATTTTTGCAAGAGATTATTATAAGTTTTAAAGGGACAGACGGCATATGTGTTTTGTTAATGCTGGAGTTTGGGTTTGCTTTCTTTTTCAATTTCCTCCCTCAGCTAGTCTTACCCTACTTTGACCCTTTCTCCTTGTTATATCTATTTTTCTTGGCAACTGATAGGTGTTCAAATAAAGACTATCCTTGCCCAGGTCTGGTCAGAGACATTGGAACTTCATTTAGCTACTTGACGGTTGTAGCCTTCCACAAAGATAAAGACCCACATCTTACAAAGGAGAGAAATAAAGACCCACATCTTACAAAGGAGAGAAATGGGGAGGAGAGGAATATCATTAAATTACCTGCCTGCTGCCTGTTTTCTTTTTGGTCCCATCAGATTTCTCAGTAACTCGAATAACCCAATTAGATTAAGCAGTGTAAAAAGTCCTATTAGGGCAAGATGTATAATAATAACTTTTTTCCTGGTCTGCCTAAAAATCTCAAGAAAACATCTGTAAGTCCATTCCACACTGACAAAATTGGTTTTGGATGATCAGGTTCTGAATATTCTTCTAGCTTCTCTTCCCACTCTGGCAACGCTAGCAGTGGGGAAAAAAATTCCTTAAAGACATAGGCTCCAGTTTACCTGCAGGAAATTTGAGGAGGCAGTTACTCTCCTAATTAGAACCACGGGCCTTTGGAGAGAAGGGACCAGTTGTCCAATGTATGATTATGCAATGAATGAAGGAAAGTACCGAGCAGTTAATGTTCAGAGAAGGGGTTCTCACCATAGAGGGAAAAGTACACGTCCCTTTCTTAGACAACGACACACTGTCAAACACAGGCGACTGGTGAATGACGTTGTAGAACCCAGGACCTGGGATATCATCCTGAAAGGGAAGAGAACGTAGTGTCATTGGGATACTTTCAAATTCCATGGTGCTTTTCTGCAAGTTTTACATCCATTAACACTAAGCCTTACTGTAACCCTCTGGGACAGGCAGGGATGCCACCTCGTGGATGACAGCCGGGCTCCACCAATTCCTGACCTGCCCAGTCACCATCTCAGTTAGCAAGCGCTGGGGCTGGAATTCCACCCCGGGTCTGGGACCGCCCCCCACCCCCCACCCCAGGGCCCTTGCTCTTTCCACGGTGCTGTACTGCATTCCAGGAGAATGCTGTTGTTTCTTTGTGCCATTAGAGATACGAGCAGAAAATGCAATCCTGAGTGCGGCAGCGGCTGTGCAGTGTGTGTGTGCAGTGTGTGTGTCAGTGTGTGTGTCAGTGTGTGTTGACTGGGTTCACCAAACCCACGGCGAGGGAAGGGTGACCGATTTCATGTTCACCACACCCCACCTGAGTCAGCTTCCTCCCCAGCCTTTCAGAAGAGAAACCAGGGAGTGTTTCTGTTTATAAAGCAAAATGAAACAAAAACAACCTTCATCCCAAACAAGACCATTTCTAACTCTCAGACAAAAAGAGGCGGGTTCATGGGGCTCAAGTCCTAAGTGATGCGGGTACGTTAGAGAGGAACAAACAAAAGTTTGATTTCTAAGCTCATTTCTGCCGTCACAGTTAATGGGGCTTGGGTCTCATTTCCCATGCTCGTTACCAGGGGGAAGTAAATGTTGACAAAAGTTGGCCAGGCAAGTGACATGAAATGATAAGGATGCCCCACCGTCTCGAGAGTTTACCGGGTGCCTCCTTGGTGCCAAGAGCTTTTCAAAGGTTGTCTCGTTTAATCCCCCGGTGAGAAAGGGATGCCCCCATTTTATAGATGGAGACACTGAGGCACGCAGAGATGAACTTGCCCAAGGTCCCACTGCTGTCAGTGGCAGCACCTGAATTCAGCGCTACATGATGGTGTACACAAGCCTTTTGCAGTGGGGCTATTAGCAGGTCCATTTTAAGGAAAGCGAAGCCCGGAGACGTTGGGGCCGCAGCTAGTAAATGGTGAAGCACAGATTTAAACCCAGGCAGCCTGACTCCAGAGCTTGCTACCTCCAAGACCTGCCACCCAGGCTCCTCCTGTCCCCACCATCCCTACTACCTTCCTCAGAGCAGAGAGAGAGCTCAAGGCACCACCAGGGCCTTCAAGGACGCTCCAGTGTGGCCCAATCAGTGTGTGATTATGGTTTAATATAAGGGCTATTAGCAGGTTCTTCTGTGCTAAATTTTAAATGCAGTGAGCCTTTGAGCCTTGCAGGTGGAGGCAGGGGAGCTGTTTCCTGCCTTGTAGGTGATTATGGTCCCTGGTGGACAGAGGGGGAGCTGACTACCAGGAGAGTGAGGCAGGAGATGCAGGAGATGCAGCCCGACCAGAAGAGCCCTGGCATGTGGGTGCAATTTGAGGTGCTACAGGAAGGAACAGAAAGAGGTTTTTCTCGGGGGCTGTTTGCAGGAATGGCATATGTTTTTTTTTGTTTGTTTGTTTTTTAAATTTATTTATTTTATTTATTTATCTTTGGCT
Source organism: Delphinapterus leucas (assembly GCF_059928025.1). Classification (NCBI taxonomy): domain Eukaryota; kingdom Metazoa; phylum Chordata; class Mammalia; order Artiodactyla; family Monodontidae; genus Delphinapterus; species Delphinapterus leucas. Next base: position 171,734,007 of record NC_143129.1, on the reverse strand, counting down.
GCGTTGGGTCTTCATTGCTGCACGCGGGCTTTCGCTAGCTGTGGCAAGGAGGGGCTACTCTTCGTTGCGGTGCACGGGCTTCTGATTGCGGTGGCTTCTCTTGTTGCGGAGCCCGGGCTCTAGGCACGCGGGCTTCAGTAGTTGTGGCACGTGGGCTCAGTAGCTGTAGCTCGCGGACTCTAGAGCGCAGGCTCAGTAGTTGTTGCACACAGGTTTAGTTGCTCCACGGCATGTGGGATCTTCCCGGACCAGGGCTCGAACCCGTGTCCCCTGCATTGGCAGGCGGATTCTTAACCACTGCGCCGCCAGGGAAGCCCATGGCATGTGTTTATTGATGGTCACTGCATGCCGGGCACTGTTCTGAGTACTTTATACACACTAGCTCATTTAATCCTCATTTTAAAGATGAGAAGACAGGGCCCAAAAGGATAAGGACCAAGGTCACGCAGCAAGTAACAGAGCCAGAATTTGAACCCAAGCAGTGTGAGGACAGTCGACTCTTGACCACTAAGACAAACTAACTCTCAGACGAGTGCAGGATAAAATGTGCAGGATAAAAGGAAAAACAATCCCGCTGAGTCTTGAATTAGGATTCTAGCGTCAGTGCTGCTACTAGCTAAGTAACCTTGATCTAGTCACCTCTCTAGACCTCAGTTTCCTCATGTGTAAATCGAAGATGTTGCACTAAATGACTTCAGGCACGTTTTAGCTTCCAGAGTCCCTACAGCGAGGGAAAGCTGAAGCAGGAAGTGTAACTGCGACGCTTCTAGGTTGAAAGAATAAACAGTCTTGGACATCTCCAGCCCCCAGTCTGCTGCCACACTCCCAAAACCAGCATCAGCCCACAAGAATTTTCTGGGCACCTATATGTGTCTGAGGATCTAGGGTTGCCAGATAAAACACAAGCCTGCTCCATCCCACCCTGCCCAGTTAAATGTGAATTTCAGATAAACAACAAAAAGCTATTTTAGTATAAGTAGGTCCCAATCAATATTTGGGATATACTTATACTAAAGTAGTTTGTTATTTATCTGAAATTCTAAATTAAGCATCCTGTATTTTTATCTGCTAAATCTGGCAACCCTACTGGACCTTAATCACATTTTAATTCTGCCACATTGCAAACTGGTTTGAGTCCAGGACAAGTAGGAAGAGAACTGTCACCTCTTAGCCTGGAGGGAGAGCATGCTGCCTATTTGCTCTTAATGAATATCCAAGAAGGGTCCTCCAGGCAGCAGGATGCTGGGGCTTGCCAGTGGTGGCTCAAGAGGGCGACTGTTAAATATTTTCAGAAATGTTGCTCGTGGTAGCTTGAAATTGACCAGGTTGGGGGGCGGTATTTACACCACAGTGATTGGCCAATGCTCTAAATCAGAGCTTTCCTTGTGGAGGAGAGAGCTGGTTTACCAGCACACCACCACCTGCACTCCACACCAAGTAAGTTTCAAAGCTGCCTGGAGGGAAAGGTCCAGCTGTAGGGGGTTCAAGCTTTCTCCTGCAAAAGCTAGAGGTGGTGGATGGCTCCCTGGGAGGGCAATAAAAGTCCAGCCTTTGGCCTCTGAGATAACAGCTCATGTGACTAATGTTACATGAGGTTGATGAGTTCTGGCCTCTCAGCATCTCCCAGAGAGCAAGAATCCAAGTCGAAACTGGTGTGAACTCAGCCAGCCCTCGGCTTCTTGGCCGAGACCACCCCAGAAGGCAAAAACCAAATAAACCAACCAAATAAAATGGGTGTGGGGAGGGAGAAGGGAAGAGAACTATTCATTTGAGCTCTGCTGACTGCCTGTTGTGTGTTCCACGGGGAGCTCTGGGCCAGGGCTACACCCGTTGTCCCCTGTGCACGTGAGAACTGAATGAGTCAATGCACGTCCCACCGGCCTCATCATTACCAGTCCTCAGGTTGCCACAACAGCCTCAAGGGAGCCAGGACCTTCCCTCGGCGGTTAAAGGCCCTCAGAGTGGGATGGAGCAAGAGATGATTGATGTTGCTGGGCAACATTTGGTGGAAATGCACTTTGAGAGCTCTTTTGAAGGATTAAAGTCCCAAATGGGCAGCACATGCCAAGGGCGGGACACAGATTGACATTCACTTGACCTTGGGATAGGTTTAGAGAGGTCATGAGGAGGAGGGGAAGAGAGGGAGCAGGGCATTTACCCCCTCACCCCAGACAGCTCCTTAGGGTATGGCAGGGCCTAGTGTCCACAACCTGGACCTGGTCACATCTGCACACAGCCTGGATTTTCTAGTCCCGATTTCATAGATTCTGTCCAATTAAGACTTTCAGGTTTGTCAGCCCATTTCCAGGTTGGAAAATGCGGTCTCTGCTGGATCATTGGCCAAAGTCCACAACACTAGAGCTGCCTTTTGACTCTTCAGGGATGTTCTGCTCTGCTTTGGTCTCTTATGGGGGTGGCCAGCTGGGGTTCTCAGGAGTGCACGAGATGAATGAAAACTAAGAGTCTGTGGAAGGGCTAGCGGTATATTACAGGAGGAAGACACGCCTGAGGTGGAAACAGAGCCCTGTCCTGTGGTTAACTCACTGGCACAAGTGCCCAGGAATTTGGGGTTCCTACGGGAAAATTTTCCTTTTACAAATACTTCTGGTCTTAGGGTCTCGGGACAATGCATCCATCCACCCTTTTCTCAGGCTGATGTGGCCAAAGTGGTGATAGCATGGGCCAGTGTCTGCCCCCAGGGCACGTCTCCTCACTGGGCCTCAGCCCTCTCATCTGTGAACCTGCAAAGAGGCAAGTGCGGGTGTGGAGATCTGTAGTTTTCAACCCCACTCCGGGCCTCCATGAGGAACTCAGGGAAAGGGGGCCCGATCGGCAGTGGCTTCGAGCAGCAAGTCCCCTTTACCCGCTCCACCGACGGGCCTCAGCATGGGATGCTGTCACAGATGGGGCCCCTCTGCCGAGCCCAGGGATTTCGGAGTCACTGAAGCCCTTCTGGTTCAAACTGTCTACAACCCTGAGAAGTGCCCCTTGTAAGACGCCCTTCCTCCTTTCTGCTTTCTCCCCTCTCCCCGCCCCAACTCCATACACTAATGCCTGGCATCAAAGTTTCCAGGCCTCTGACAGCAGAGGAGAAGGGAGAGGCAGGGAGCGTACTGCAAGCAAGAAAATGACACTTTTTTGTTCACAATGGGGATCTCAGAAATGAAAGATCCCTGGGCGCCCTCAGGGAGCAACCAGGAAAAGTGGGATGAGTTCTCTTGAGGAGATTGCTTCTTAGTGGCCCAGGTGAAGAGCAGGTGTGGGGGAAGCCCAGGAACACTGGCCACCTGGGCAGATGAAAATGGGGACCAGGTCTTTGCCCATCGCTGGCCTGGCTGGGTTGGAAACACAGTCAGACAAGAGAAGCCAAACCTGCATTTTCAAAACATCAGTTTACGTCAGTAGCGTCTCTGAGCACCCGCGGTGCTCTTTTGCCGACCCCTCCTCTTTGTTAACTCTGGTGTCAGCTCATTAGCAGCCCTTTGAAATCCCCTGAGTGGAATGTGCGCCAAGACTCAATTCAACAAGCACACACTGAAGTCTGCTGTGGGCCAGGGCCCGGGCTGGGGCACCAGGATACAGGCGGTTGGCAGCTTAGATGTTCTAGGAATGGGATGGAGGAGACGCAGCAAAGCAACGCAAGATGGGTGGGACAAGTTCCCGTGGCTCGTAGACTTGAGTTGGGATCATTCATTCGACCCACTTTTGAGGGGCTTTGGGCGTCTGGAAAGGACAATGACTGCTGCCCGAGGAGTTCCGGCTGGGTGGAGACAAGATGCGCATGCCCATTACCACCCTGCCAAGTAGAAGGTGCTCGGGCATTCAGGGGAAGGTGTGCTGGCTTCCACCCGGGAGACGCGAGGAAACAGTGTGGGAGCCTGGAGCTGCTGCGAGGGTCGTCCTCACTCTGCCTGACCCTGGCTGTGCCACTTACTCAACTTTCTTTGTGTCCCAGAGTCATTATCTGAAAAGTGGGGATAACGGGACTTAGCTCCCAGGGTCATCGATTATGGGGATTAAATGAGTTCATAAAGGCAACATCTTCAAGGGGAGCCTGGCACACTGTCTGTGCCAGCCAAGTGTTTGCGATTTCCACCAGCGTGTCCTGCAGACCCCTGAGGAAGGGGTGCTGGTGACTGATATGGAAGTGGTCAGGCTTCTAGAGCAGGAAGGTCGGGCAGACCCCACTGTGGTTCAAACACGCAGCTGAGTGCACATGCGGGGAAATTATCCCCCTGAAGATGGCGGTCTCTGCAGACTGAACTTCCTTTCATTGAAAAAGCTCTGACGTTAAAAAATTCATTTAAAAATATCCCTGGTCTGGTGCCTTATCAAGGCAATAAGTGAACCGTATTAACTTTGTACAATTTCACCACAAATTAAACACTGTCCTGCTTACCGCTGGGGAGGGTGGATTTGCTGTCAGGCTATGTCTGAAATTAACATGTATTTTAAAATTGTGCATCTAGAGGAAAGGGTGTCTGTATCCTACCAGTATCCCTTCATGTGTGCCTGGAAGGGATTAATCAGGTTTAGGATCATGGAATAGTCATCCCTGGCAAGGGCCTACCTATTATAACATCCTTATTTTTAAGATGAGGAAACAGAGATGCAAAGACTTTAAGGGAGTGTCCTTAGTGTTACACAGCTTGGGAAATAGTGACCACAATCCAGGGTGGCATGGGGACAGAATCGGGAGGTGGGGGAGGAAACTGTCCCTCGGGTGGCTGGGCTATGCTCTGTTCCAGATTAGGCATGTCTCTTCATGCACCCAGTGTCAGCAGCACATCTGTACATAACTGTAACGTGTTCAGGGAAGCAGACTTCATTTCTAGCAGCCAAAATTGCAGCCCGGGCACCGAGCCCAGTGAAGGTTTCCTCGTACGCAGCAGTCAGATTCTCATGGGGAATGGGAGCCGGGCAACGAGGCCCTGAAGTTTCTCTCCGAAGTCAGGCTGATAAGGTAAGTGCACATTTCAGAGGGCACTGATTCTCTGTGTTAAAGGTGTGCTAGATGGGTCACAGAACGAATGTGAGGACACAACCAAGTCATGAGATGAGGCACAGGGTGTGTACGATTAATGTCATAAGAAGGGTGGTGAGACACCAGAGTTTTAAAATCTGCTTTTAATTTGTATTGCCTCACTAAATTATTGGGTGATGTTAAACAGAATTCTTAACTTCTCAATGCCCATTTCTCTCAGGAAGAATGAGAATAATGAGCAGGCAATAAGACATTTTCTTCCTGTTTTTATAGCTTGAAGAACCTAAAAAAGTATAATAATCCAAATTGTACATTTCAGATGAGGAAACTGAAGCCCAGAAAAGTCAAGTGATTAGTCTAAACCCGGTCAGCTAGTAACAGAGCAGAAGAAGAAATGGAGGGAGTCCTTCAGGCAAGAGAAAAATGATACCGGTTGGAAATCTGGCTCTACATAAAGGAATGAAGAGCTCTGGAACTAGTAAATATGTAGGTAAATGTAAAATGTAGAACCCTGAGTATAAATTGATGCATTTAGATATAAACATAACATTTTATATCTAAAAATGCATCTAAATTGATGCATTTAGATATAAACATAAAATTTAAATCATTTTTTAAATAACTGACTATTTAAAGCAAAAATAATAACCCAGGGGCCAGGGTTTATGGATCCCATGCCCTTTCTAAAAAATTCCATACTTATTTACAAAATGCTTTCAAATGCTTAAATGAACGTTTTCACATCGTCAAACCAACGCAACCACGTTTGAAAAGTACTAATCAAATTTCTGAGCTATTTCTCTCTATATCGGATGCTGCCTATAGCTTTGGCTGGCTGCCACCTTGGTTCCTTCAGCAGAAAAATTTCTGAAAAGTAATAGTCGTTTAAAATGCAAACTTTAAAAGCCAGACCATTCAGTTTCTGGATTTGAGTCTTCAGAACATGATCATGTAGAATGGGGTCTACACACACGACATCTTCCCCTATCTTGAGTTTGGTCTGTTTGGTGGAGGCATTTTCAGAAACGCACGCGCTGACTTTCATAGATGGACTTGATGGCTTTGCGGGCCACAGAGGGAGGTGTGGTGCCATGTGTGGACAGAGCATGAGGCTTAGGAGTGAGCTGGGCCTGGGTTTGAGGTCTAATTCTTTCAACGTTGATTCAGCAGATATTCATGTGGGGCCTCTTATGTGTCAAACCCTGCATTGTGAGACCTCGGGTGGGTCAGTCATTTAACTTCCCTAAGCCCGGGTTTCCTCTTCTGTTAAATTAAGGTATAAACCCTTCCTCTTAGCATTGTTCAGAGGATTAGAAATATGGTCTAAAACTGGTTTCACGCATAGTAGGGATTGGTAAATGGTGGCTGTCATTATTTTTATTGGAGGTTGGCTGCAGATATCTGAGAGATGGACAGTATACTGTCGGTAAAATGACAAATGGAAAAACCAGACAAAAAAGAGACAGAGAGACAGATGGACAGTTAAAACATAGAGAGGAAACACCTGAGCGGATAGCTTATTTATCACCGTTGGAGAAAACATGCAAGTAGTTAAAAATATATGTGTGTGTGTACACACACACTATATTCTTTACTATTTGCTTTCTCGGAATCCTAAAATATCAGAAGTGGAGGGAACTTAAACATTCTCTAGCTCAGCGCTCTTGTTTACAAAGGAAGAAACAGGCCAAGGGGCACAGGGGCTTGCCGAGGACTCACCTGGGTTCAGGACCCAGATCTCCCCATCCCCTCTCGCCATCTTGGCGAGGGGGTAGGATGAAAAACATTTTTAGAATGCAGCAAAAGGTAACTGACATGATGACTCCTCCAAAAGAATGTTATTCTAAAGGTCCTAGTTAAACGAATAAAGGAATGAAGATGTTAAAAGACTCTTGCGTCTGCGAGTTGCTTCCGTCCCCTGCTGGTGAGAGGGGAGAACATCAGACCTGGGCTTTCAGCCGGTGAAATTACAGAAGTTAGGTGAGGACCCACCAGGACCCAAGCAGAACGTTCCAGATCAAAGAGAAAAAGAGACACAGATATTTGGGGAAGAGGGTAAGGAAGGGGGAAATGCAGGAACAGTTCTAACACATTGTCAAAGGAAGCTTAAAAAAGAGGGGGGGTGTCATCACAAAGGTAATTTTACGTTTATTAGACTCGTTTATTTTTCCTTTTATGTTATTTGAAGAAAGTCTTGTTCTTCCTGTCATGTTTTGAGTGAGGCTGGGGGTAGGGGGGAGGAAAGAATTTTTATCTTTTACTTCATACGTCTGGGATTTTTGCATTTTTGATTTTTATAGTAATTTTAAAAATACATTTCTTGTGAAAAAATGTTTGGTTTCAGTGTGGCCCCGTAAGTCCAGACATGTTTTCCACTGGATTTAATATCTTTCCAGCTCATTCCTACAGCCCAGTCAGAGCGCACAGCTGGAGAGGGTGCTGCAGCTCCTTGGATGACACTGCCCTCTACTGGTCACAGAGAGAGACGCACCAGCCAGACTCGCGTGCCTGTCCCCTGAGGCTAAAATCCAGACTAAAAGTAAAGCATTTCTAAGACAACGCCATTACCTTTTTTTTCCCCCCACGGTTTTAAAAACTCATTTAATGTGTTACTTTTCGCCACAAAACATACCACAGGCTAAACTGATACAAACAACTACTACATTTGATTTTAACGAAAACGCCGAGAGGCGCGCCATTACCTTTTTATGGTAAAACCTCTTGGCTTGACTATTAAATCCTTTTTTTTCTGATTCTGGAATTCTGGAAGGCTGATATTTAAAAGGAATGGAGGATTGTGTTGGATACGCAGCAGTAAAACCTAAACAACAAAAATAGAATAAAAAATAGTACAAAACACAGAACTGAGGAATGCACAAAACAGAGAGCTGTTAACATTTTATTTTAAATGGAATAAAAAGAGAAACTTGCCTTTTGACAAGAGATAAACATGAAACTGGGTTGTTTTTTTTTAAAGACCCTCTTGGTAATTTATTGGTTCCCGCCCCGCCATCCACCCCACCTTCCCAAGCACCTCCAGCTCTTAAACTAGTGAGACTTGGTCACACAGCTGAAGCATATTATCAAGGGAAGAGGAAGGATCCGACAGGAAAGGCGTTCTTGCCAAGGAGGAAGGGGACACAAAACCATTTGGAGCAGCCTTGGAAGAGAGCCAGGCAGCGGGACAGAGCAAGAGTCCTCACTCATCCTCAGCCCAGAATCACAGATCAGCGAAGCACCGTAAAGATACAGAGAGGTCAGGAAATCCCAGAGCAGAGTGGGGCTCGCTCTCATTCTTCAGGACACAGTGCAACACAAGTGTAAGTTTAGGTTTCTGAGCAGACTTGGGGTGAAAAAGCAGAAGGATCATTTATAGAAAATCAAGTTAAAACTTTATATGTCTGGGTTGTGATGTATAAATGATATACAAACTCCCCCTTTTACATTCCTTCCAGTGAATGGTGCAGAGAACCAGAGCAAAGAGAGCTGTACAGAGAAAGAGTTCCGGAGACGTGCACTAGGTTCCCCTCAAGTAGTTTCCTGAGTATCAATCAGCCCAGGCATGTGAGAAAACTCCCCAAGGCTGGGGAAAGATTCACCTGAAAAAGTTAGGGTAAACAATACCTGAACACTGGGAACAGGAATAGCTCCTGTTCCCACAAGTCAGAGTGGAAAACCTCATAATTCATGGGACACAAGGAGAATATGCAGAAGGGTTTTGCCTCAGAAATAGGGTAAAATTACCCCCAGGCTAAATGCTTCTCTGGTTCCAGCTAACAAAGCTTAAAAGCAAGACTTGAAAAGATCAAACTTCCCAAGTAACTTAACTGCATCCCAGAACAAAGCACAAGAATTCATAGGACTACTAAAATATACAGCACCCAACAGGTAAAAATAACTGGCATTCGATAAAAAATTAATGGGCATACAAAGAAGGGAAAAAATACAATTCACAATGAGGAGAAAATAAACAATCGATCAAATCCAACTCAGAAATGATATAGATGATAGAATACAAGAACATTACATTACAATAATAATTGCATTTGATATGTTCAAGAAGCTGGAAAAAAGATTGAACTTATTAAGTAGGTGCATGGAAGATATAAAGAAGATCCAAATCAAACTTCTACAGATGAAAACTAAAAAGTCTGAGATTAAAAATACACTAGACACTGCAGAAAAAAGACTAGTGAACTTGAAGACATTGAAATACAAACCATTCAAAACACAGAGCGAAAAAGGACTAAAAAATACAGAGTATCAGTGAGCTTTGTGAAAACTTCAAGGAACCTAATATACGTTCCAAAGAAGAGAGGTGGGAGAGAGGAAATAGAAAAAAATCTTTCAAGAAAAAAGTGGCTGGAATTTTCCAGATTTGATTTAAAAAAACATAAACCTGCACATCAAAGAAAGGCAGTGAAACTCAAGCACATGAAACAGGAATTTAACTCCACCAAGGCACATAATAATCAAATTGCTTTTTGTTTTTTTACTTTTAATTTATTTTTTTAAAGCTTTTGGCCTCACCACTGTAGCATGTGGGGATCCCAGTTCCCTGACCAGAGATCGAACCCGTGCCCCCTGCAGTGGAAGCACAGAGTCCTAACCACTGGACCGCCAGGGAAGTCCCCATCAAATTGCCTTTTTAAAGTGATAGGAAGTCATAAAATCAGGCAGAGAAAAAAAGACACATTACACACAAAGCAACAAATATAACAGCAGATGACCATCAGAAACAACGTCTGTTAAGGTACCAGAAGGGAAAAACTATCGGCCTAGAATCCTGTACCCTGTAAAAATATCTCTCAAAGATGAAAGCAAGATAAAGACTTTTGAAGATATACGAAAACTAAAAGAATTAATCACCAGTAACCTGGAACTACAAGAAATGGAGGGAGTCCTTCAGGCAAGAGAAAAATGATACCGGTTGGAAATCTGGATCTACCTAAAGGAATGAAGAGCTCTGGAACTAGTAAATATGTAGGTAAATGTAAAACATAGAACCCTGAGTATAAATTGATGCATTTAGATATAAACATAAAATTTAAATCATTTTTTAAATAATTGACTATTTAAAGCAAAAATAATAACTCTCTTGTGGCATTTATAACGTATGTAGAAGTAAGATGTTTGACAGCAACAGTGCAAAGTCAAGGAAAGAAAAAATAAAAATATACAGTTGTAAGGTTCTTCTACTATATGTGAAGTATAATAATATCACTTGATGGTAGAATGTGATAAAATTAAAGATGTATATTATAAACTCTGTAGTACAGATCAGCAAACTTGCTCTGTAAAGGGCCAGATAGTAAATATTTAAGGTTTTGCAGGCTATATTGTCTCTGTTGCAACCATTCAGCTCTGCCATTATGGAGTGAAGGAGCAACAGACAACACATAAACAAATAGAGGTAACTATGTTCCAATAAAATTTTATTTATAGAAACAGGCAACAGGTCAGATTAGGCCCAAGGGCCAAAGTTTGTCAACCCTTGCTCTAAAGCAACCACGAAGAAAACACTGCAAAGAGCTGTTCCTAAAACGCCAACAAAGTAGACAAAATAGAAACAAAAAAATATTCAATACAAAAGAATCCAGAAAATGTAAACAAAGAACAGATGGGACTGCAATAAAGAAGGTAATTTCATAATGATAAAGCGGCCAATTCCTCAAGAGAATATAACAGTTCTAAGCACTGATATACTCAATAACAAGAAATTCAAAATACAGGTAATAAAAACTGATAGAACTGCACGAAGAAATAGAAGATTCCACAAAAATTGTCAGAGATTTCAAAATCTCTCCCTCAATAATTTAAGCAAGTAGATAGAAGATCAATAGACATACACGACTTGAACAATACTATTTACCTAACTTGACCTGACTGACATTTATAGAACACTCCACCTATCAATTCTATACAATCTATCCTAGAAAACTGAAGAGAAAAAGACATTTCCCAAATCATTCTATGAGGCCAGTTACTACCGTGTTACCAAAGCCAGACAGAGTCATAACAGAAGGTGAGAGGGAATCACTATAGATCATTAACCCTCATAAATATACGTGCAGAAATTCTTATAAAAATGTTAGCAAATTAAACTCAACAATATATAAAAAAGATAACACATCATGATGAAATGAGGTTTATCCCGGTGATCCAAAGATAGGTTAACATTTGACAATCAATGTAATTCACCATATTGACAAACTAAAAAAGAAAAACTATATGGTCATGTCAATAGAGGCAGAATGGAATCATACAATATGTACTCTTTTTTGTCTGGTTTCTTTCACTGAGCACAGTTATTTTGAAATTCATCCATGTTGTTCAAGTATCAATACTTCATTGTTTTTTATTGCTGAGTGGCATTCCATTGTATAGAAATGTGACAATTTTTTATTCATTGTTGATGAAAATTTGAATTGTTTCTAGATTGGAAGTATTACAAGTAAAGCTATTAACAACATTCAATCCCAAGTCTTAAAATGGACATAAGTTTTCATTTCTCTTGGGTAGATACCTAGGAGAGGAATGGCTGGATCATACTTTCACTTTTTTGAGAAACTTCCAAACCCTTCTCCAAAGTTGTGGTATCTTTGTGTATCTCCACTATTAGTGTGTGAGACTTACTGTTACTTCCCATCCTCAACAACAATGGGCAGTCTTTTTTTAAAAAAATAATTTATTTATTTTTGGCCGTGTTGGGTCTTTGTTGCTGCACGTGGGCTTTCTCTAGTTGCGGCGAGCAGGGGCTACTCTTCGTGGCAGCGCGCGGGCTTCTCATTGCAGTGGCTTCTCTTTTTGCGGAGCACGGGCTCTCGGTGCACGGGCTTCAGTAGTAGTGGCTCATAGGCTCAATAGTTGTGGCTCACGGACTCTAGAGCACAGGCTCAGTAGTTGTGGCGCACGGGCTTAGTTGCTCCACGGCATGTGGGATCTTCCCGGACCAGGGCTCGAACCCGTGTTCCCTGCATTGGCAGGCGGATTCTTAACCACTGCGCCACCAGGGAAGTCCCATGGGCAGTCTTTTTAATTCCAGCCATCCCATTAGATGTGTAGTGGTATCTCATTGTGACTTTAATTTGCATATCTCTAGTGACTAATGATGTTGAGCATCTCTTCATATGCTATTTGCTACCTGTTTATCTTTTTTTTTTTTTTTTGGTAAAGTGTCTGTTTAGTAGATGGAGAAAGCACTTTGTAAAATTCAGTGTTCTTTTATGATTAAAAGAAAACCCTAGCCAACTAGAAATAGAAGCAAATTTCCTTAATCTGATAAAAGGTATCTATGACAAAAGCCTACACCAAACATGATACTGAAAGCTTTCTCTTGAGATAGAGAACAAAACCAGGTTGACTGCTTTCATACTTCTGTTCAACATTGTACTGAAGAACTCTAACCTGTACAAAGGCCAAGAAAAATAAATAAAAATGCATAGATCAGAAAGGAAGGAAATAAAGCTGTCATTATTCATAGACAAGACTGTATATGGAGAAATTTCAAAAGAATCTATAGATAACCTATTAGAGGTAATAACTGAATTTAGCAATGTCAATATACAAAAATCAATTAATTTTATTTCTATGCCAGCAGCAAACAATTAGAAAATGAAATAAAAATAGTACCATTTACAACAGCATAAAAATCAAATGCCTAGAATAGATATATAGAAGATATGCAAGGCCTCTACATAGAAAACTATAAAACATTATTGAGAAAAATTTAAGAAAATAAAAGAAAGGATACACATGGATTGGAGAACTCAATATTGTAAAGATGTAAATTATCCCCAACTTGATGTCTAGAATCAATGCAATCTAAATCAAAATGACAGTAAAGATGTTTTTAGGACATTAATGTGATGATTCTAAAATTTATATGGAAATTCAGTGTGGCCAAGGGTAGCCAAGATAAACATAGTACATAGCTGAAGGACTTATACTAGATAAGAAAAAAACTTGTTATAGAGTTACAGTAATTAAAGGTGGTATTTGAACAGCATAAAGAATCCGGAAGCAGACCTGCATATACATAGACATGATTTACAACAATGATAGCACTGCGGAGTAGCAGAAAAAGAACGCTCTTTCAATAAATGGTGCTGGGCAATTGGATATACATACTGAAAACAATAGATTTGGACGTCTTCATACCATACACACAAACAATTCCAAGTGAATCGTAGGTCTAGACGTGAAAGGTAAAATAATACAGTTATTAGAAGAAATTATTTTGGGATAGGCAAAGATTTCTTAAATAGGACAGACATTATACACTAACTATAAGGGAAAATATTGATGAAATGGCCTATAGTAAAATCAAGAGCTTCTCTTCATTAGCACACCATTAAGAGAATGTAAAGGAAAGTCACAGATGGAGGGAAGATATTTACTTTACCTATAGCCAATGAACGGATACATTTCTAGAATGTTTTCAAGAACTCCTAAGAAAAGAAAAACCCAATAGAAAAAATGGGTAAAAAACGGGAACAGTCACTTCTCCAAAGAGAATATCCTAAAAGTCAGGCAACACATGAAAAAGTGCTCAATCTTTCTGATCAAAGGACAATGCAAATTAAAACCCTGATGAGCTAAAAGTGTTGGTGAGGATGTAGAGCAACTGGAATGATCATACATTGCTTGTAAGGAAGTAAAATTGGCACGCTCACTTTGGAGAACTAGTGGTATCAACTGAGCTGATCATAAACACACTCTATGACCCAGCAATTCTCCTAGGTATAGACCCAAGGAATGTATACATACATGTCCCAAAAGACATGAACAAGAATAGTCATAAAAGCTTTTAGTCATAGTGCCTCAAGACAGGAAACAATCCAGATGTCCTGCAATAGTATAATGGATAAACTAATTGTGGTACATTAGAACAAAGAATGCTATGCCATTTTACGGCAATGAAAATGAACTAATCACTGATACATGAAACATGAAGTTAAATCTCTCAAACATGAAATAAGCCTGAGAGAAAAGAGTTCATATTGTATGATTCCAATTTATATAAAGTTCAAAACAGACTAAAGTAATTAATGATATTAGAAGTCAGGATAGCCATAGTGTTTACATTTGCAGAGAAGGGGGATAATGCCCAGGAAGGGACAAGACAAGGGCTTCTGGGATGCTGGTGTTTACCGCGGGGTCTGAGAAGTGATTCCATAGGTGGTGGTTTCTTTGTGAATATTCATTAAGCTGTACAATTATGATTTGTTTTCTGAATATATATTAAGCTTCAATTTAAAAGTATTAAAGAAAAAGAGAGAGCACTAAATCAAAAGGTGGGAGGAAGAAAGAGAGGTCCAGCTGTGGGTCTGAGAGCAGGGACTCTAGAGGCCCACCAGGGCGGTGGTAATACCCCTAAAAGAAAAAGCAGTGGAGTGAGTGAGGATCTTGGAACGAAGTTTCCAGCCTCAGCAATGATTGCCCAAGCCCAGAGGTAGTCCCGGATTAGTGCATACTAACAAAACCAAAGGAATACATGGGCTGAGACAGTGGAGCTTTCACCTGTCTGGATGGATGACCCATGATCTGAGTACCTCTCCCCTCCCTCACCCAGACTCCCATCATCACATCACCTTTTTCTACTAAGAAAGGTCCAAAACTTGAAATAAGGAGGAATAGCATTTGTGCCAGTAATGGCTGGAGTTTAACTTTCCAACAACCTGGCAGAATGGGGGCTTGGGTTAAGTTTTAGGAAATAAAGTAAGATCTCTTCCTCCTTCTCCCCGCCACCACCATCCTTTCTTCTCATAGTTTCTTCCCAATCATCACCCTAGAGGCAGTGGGAGAATGACCAAAGCAATCTATTTGATATACTTAAGAGTGGCCTTGTGGGTATAACCCAGGATTTACTATATCCCCCTAAAATTTGCTCTTATGTACTAAAATGAACATATGTCAGGAGCTCTCGTCCCCAAAGACCTCTGTTATAAAATTCACTAGACCTTTCTGTACTTTGTCAGTCTTTCTGGAATATTTTTTGCCAGAGTGTTGGTCTTTTTGCATGGAGTTGTCCATCTTAGCAAAGTTCTGTGATATATTCCACGTGTTTGATGAAAAACTTGACTGCGTGTTCTTCTAATCACCTGAAACAGCAAAATACAGCATTTGTAGGGATCACTTCACAATGGTAAGTATGTTGATTGGGTTCTGTTGTATCTGCAGGATAAACTGAGAAATCTTGTGGGTAGAGGCTGAGATTTACCAAGTTCCACGACCCCAAATCCCAAATACATTGCACTGCTTGTAGTAGGAACTCTGTAAGTGGTCTCTGTTGATGTTGCTTACAGAGCTCCTGTAGGCTTGAATTTTATAAATTTATTTCTACTGAGATAATTTACATACAATATAATTCATCGGTTCAAAGTGTACATTTTTAAGTTTTGGCAAGTGTTTACAATTGTGTAAAATACCACAACAATTAAGATATAAATATATCCATCCTCCGCCTCCCCAAAGCTCCCTATGTCTCTTTGCAGTCGATACCCTCCTAACCCTGGCATCTGGAAACCACTGCTTTTCTTTCTGTCACAATAGTTGCCTTTTCTAGAATGTTATATATGTGTAATCATACAGTATATATACTGTTTTGTGTCTATTTTTTTTCACTTAACACAACGCTTTTGAGATTCTTCCATGTGGTAGCATGTATCAATAATTTGTTCCAGCTGCTATACATTCTCACCAACACATTTGGTAAGTCTTACTAATTTTAGGCATTCCAGTGATTGTATAGTGGTATCTCATTGTCATTTTAATTTGTATATTTTCATGTGCTTATTTGCCATTTGTTTACCTCCTTTGGTGAAGTGTCTGTTCAAATCTTGACTATTTTTTAAACAATTGGGTTATCTCACTATTGAGTTATAGAAGTTCTTAATATATTCTGGATACAAGCCCTTTATCATATATGTGTTTTAGGAATATCTGCTCCCAGTCTGAGGCTTGCCTTTTCATTTTCTTAACAGTGTCTTTTCAAAAGCAGAGGTTTTCATCTTGATCAGGTCGAATTTATCGATTTTTTTTTATGGTTTGTGATTCTTTTTTGTCTTGTCTAAGAAATCTTTGCCTAACTCAAGGTCACAAATATTTTCTCCTATGTTTTCTTCTATAAGTTTTATGCTTTTAGCTATTATGCTTAGGTCTAAGATTCATTCTGAATTAAATTTTATATTTGGCATGAGATATAGGTCGGGTTTGTTTTATTGCATTTAAATATTCAATTGTTCTAGCACCATTTGTTGAAAAGAATATCCTTTTCTCTATTGAATTATTTTGGCATAGTCATCAAAAGTCCAAGAATTCTGTTCTTTTGACCTATATGTATACCCTTATACCAACAGCGCACTATCTTGGCTTTATAAGTTTTGAAATCAAGGTAGTTGCAACTTTGTTCTTCACTTTCAAAATTATTTTGAGTATACTAGTTCTTTTTAAAGTTATTATTATATAAGTTTCAGTAGTACAGAATTGTAATTTGACACCTGTGTACGCTACAAAATGATCACCACCACAGGTCTAGTTACCATCCATCACCATACAGTCGATGCCCTTCACACATTTCACCCCCCCCACCCCCAACACACTTCCCCTCTGGGAACCATTGGTACTGGCCCTTATAAGCTCTTTCAAATTACCATGCAATTTATACAACTAGCAGCTCAATTTCTACCAAAAAACCTCTTTGGATTTGAATTGGGATTGCACTGAACCTATAAAACAATTTAGAGAGAATTAATATCTTAACTTTGTCGAGTGTTATGACCCATTAATGTGGTATATTTCTCCAATTATTTTCAACATTAAGTATGACGATGTTAATTGTAGGTTTTCTTTTTTCTTTCTTTTTTAATTTATTTTTTAATTTTTTTTGCGGTCCGCGGGCCTCTCACTGTTGTGGCCTCTCCTGTTGCAGAGCACAGGCTCCGGACGCGCAGGCTCAGCGGCCATGGCCCACGGGCCCAGCCGCTCCGCGGCATGTGGGATCCTCCTGGACAGGGGCACGAGCCCGTGTCCCCTGAATCGGCAGGCGTACTCTCAACCACTGCGCCACCAGGGAAGCCCAGTGGGAAGGTTTTTTAATGACAAACTCCATTTGCTTGTTAGATATAAGGTCTTCAGATTATCTATGTCTTCTTGAGTGAGCTTTGGTAATTTGTGTCTTTCAAGGAAGATTTTCCATTTCATCTCTGTCATGTAATTTATGGGCATTAAGTTGTTCATAATAGTCCCTTATTATCCTTTATGTCTGTAAGTTCTGTAGTAATATCCCTCCTTCATTTCTGATATTGGTAATTTGCATCTTATATCTTTTTGTTAAGACTGGCTAGAGGTTTATGGATCTTTTCAAAAGAAAACAGCAAGGGGTTTCATTGATTTTTTTCCCATTTCTGTTTTCTATTTCATTTACGTCTACTATTACCATTATTATTTCCTTCTTTCTATTTACTTTAGGCTTCATTTGCTCTTCTTTTTCTAGCTTTTTAAGGTGGAAGCTTAAATCTAGGAATTTAGACCTTTCTTCTTTCTTAATATAAGCATTTAATACTGTGAATTTTCCTTTAATCCCTGTTTTAACAGCATCTCATGTATGCTGAAATGTGCCTTCGTTTTCTTCCTAAACTAGCTTCTATTTTTCATATAATATCTTTTGACATATGGTTTATTTGGAAGACTGCTGTTTAATTTCCAAGTAGCTGGAGGGATTTTGAGTTTTTCTGTTGTTATTGGATGGAGGTTTTTAAAAATAAATGTCAATTAGGTCAAATTGGTTGATAATGTTGTTCAAGTCTTTTATATCCTTATTGATTTTCTCTTTATTCATTCTTTCAATATGGAGAGAGAAGTGTTGAAATCTCCCACACTAAATTATTGTGAATTTGTTTATTTCTTTTTTAAGTTTTGTCAGTTTTTGTTCCATGTATTTTAAAGCACTGTTTGGTGCATGCACATTTATAATTTTTACCTCTTCTTGGTGAATTGAACCCTTTATCACTGTGAAATGCCCCTCTTTATCCCTGGTAATATTCCTTGTTCTGAAGTCTATTTTTTCTGATATTAATATAGTCACTCCAGTTTTCTTTTGACTACTGTTAGCAAACTGTATCTTTTTGCATCGTTTTACTTTTAACCTATCCGTGTCTTTATATTTAAAGTTGGTTTCTTAAAGGTAACATATAGTTGAGTTGGGTCTTGGTTTTTTAAAATCTGTTCTGGTTATCTCTTTTTTTTTTAAGAAGATGTTGGGGGTAGGAGTTTATTAATTAATTAATTTATTTTTGCTGTGTTGGGTCTTCATTTCTGTGAGTGGGCTTTCTCTAGTTGTGGCAAGTGGGGGCCACTCTTCATCGTGGTGCGTGGGCCTCTCACTATTGCAGCCTCCCTTGTTACGTAGCACAGGCTCCAGATGCACAGGCTCAGTAGTTGTGGCTCATGGGCCTAGTTGCTCCGTAGCATGTGGGATCCTCCCAGACCAGGGCTCGAACCCATGTCCCCTGCATTAGCAGGCAGATTCTCCACCACTGAGCCACCAGGGAAGCCCTGGTTATCTCTTTTTAATTGGAGTGTTTAAAACTTTTACATTTAATGTAAAAATTTATATGGTTGGATTTAAATCTATCATTCTCCTATTTGATCTTTGTTCCTTTTTTCCTTCATTCTTTTGGATTAAATGAGTATTTCTTATGATTCAATTTTACCTTCATTGCTGATTTATTAGCTATACCTATTTTATTTTTAGCAGTTGCTTTAAGGTTTAGCGTTTACATCTTTAATTTATCACAGTAAAAAGAAACACCACTTCACATATAACGTAAGAACTTTACAATAGTATACTTCCATTTCCCACATTCCATACTTTTGTTGAGATACATTTTAGTTCTACATATATTATGAATCTCATGTTATTTTTTTTTAAGACTTGTTTTAATTTTATTCATTTTTTGGCTGCATTGGGTCTTTGTTGCTATGCGCGGGCTTTCTCCAGTTGCGGCGAACGGGGACTACTCTTTGTTGTGGTGCACGGGCTTCTCATTGCGGTGGCTTCTCTTGTTGCAGAACTCGGGCTCTAGGCATGCAGGCTTCAATAATGCAGCACACGGGCTCAGTAGTTGCAACATGTGGGCCCTAGAGTGCACGGGCTTCAGTAGTTGCGGTGTGTGGGCTCAATAGTTGTGGCGTGCAGTCTCAGTAGTTGTGGCACATGGGCTTAGTTGCTCTGCAGCATGTGGGATCTTCCCAGACCAGGGATCGAACTCACGTCCCCTGCATTGGCTGCCACCAGGGAAGTCCCTCGTGTTATTTTTCATTTAAACAGTCAATCATTTTTTAAGGAGATTAAAATAAGAAAAAATGTATTTTATATTTACCATTGTCAGTGTTCTTTAATTCTTTGGGTTTATCTAAGCTTCTGTCTGGTATCATATTCCTTCTGTCTGCAGAACCTATTTTAACATTTCTTGTAGTGAAAGTCTTCTGATAATGCATTCTCTAGGTTTTTGTTTGCCTAAAATAATCTTTTTTCCTTTCATTTTTCTTAGTCATTTTTTTTTTTTGCGGTATGCGGGCCTCTCACTGTCGTGGCCTCTCCCGCTGCGGAGCACAGGCTCCGGATGCGCAGGCCCAGCGGCCATGGCTCACAGGCCCAGCCGCTCCACAGCATGTGGGATCCTCCCAGACCGGGGCACAAACCCGCGTCCCCTGCATCGGCAGGCGGACTCTCAACCACTGCGCCACCAGGGAAGCCCAGTCATTTTTATTGGTAATAGAATTCTGTGTTGACAGTTTCCCTCCTCCCCCCAACTTTAAAATATATTACTCCATTGTCTCCTAACTTGCATAGTTTATGATAAGTGATCCACTGTAATTCTTATCTTATGTCCTAATACATCTTTTTTACCCACTATTTTTAAGTTTTTCTGTTTATCACTTTTATTCAGAAATTTGATGATGACTTTGCATCATTTTATTATTTTCTTTATGTTTTTACTGTTTTGGATTCATTGAAATTCCTGAATCTGCAGATTTATAGTTTTCATCAAATTTGGAAAATATTCAGCCATTATTTTTTCAAAAAATTTTGAGCCTTTCCCCACCCTGGCTTCTTTCCTGGAGCTACAAGTATACGTATATAGATTACTTAATATTGTCCCACAATCACTGAGATTCTGTTCTTGCCCCTCCCCCGCACTTTCATTTGGACAGTGTATATTGCCTTTAAGTTCAAAGATCTTCTGTAGTTTCTAATCTGCTGTTAATCCCATCTATTATATTTTTATTTCAAATATTGCATTTCTCATCTCTAGAAGTTACATTTGGGTCCTTTTAAAAAATATTTTCCATTTTTATCTTCATTATGTTCATGTTTTCCTTTACATATTTGAGCATGTTTATAATACCTGCTTTAATGTCTTTTTCTACGAATTTTTAAATTTTTATTTATTTAATTTATTTATTTTTGGCTGCATTGGGTCTTTGTTGCTGCACACGGGCTTTCTCTAGTTGCGGTGAGCGGGGGCTACTCTTCATTGCAGTGTGTGGACTTCTCATTGCGGTGGCTTCTCTTGTTACAAAGCATGGGTTCTAGGAGTGCAGGCTTCAGTAGTGGTGGCTCAAGGGCTCTAGAGCACAGGCTCAGTAGTTGTGGTGCATGGGCTTAGTTGCTCCAGGGCATGTAGGATCTTCCCGGACCAGGGCTCGAACCCATGTCCCCTGCATTGGCAGGCAGATTCTCAACCACTGTGCCACCAGGGAAGCCCCTTTTCTACTAATTTTATGATCTCTGTCATTTCTGGGACTGCTAATATTGACTGCTCTTTCTCTTGGATATATGTCATATTTTCCTGTATTTTTCATGTCCAGTAATTTTGTACTGGACGCTGGACATTGTGAGTTTTACACTGTTGGGTACTGGATTTTGAAGTATTTCTGTAGAGTGTTGCATTTTTTTTTCCTGGCACAATTTCCAGTAACTTACAGACACATATGCTCCTTTCCAGCTTTTTAAGCTTTGTTATAGTGAATCCAGAGCAGCGTTTATTCTAGGAATAATTTATCTCCACTACTAAGACATGATATTTCTATAGACTCTGCCCAATCAATCCTCATCTGGTACAGTGTCTCTCTATTCTGGTTTATGGGAACATGAAGTAGTCCCAATTCTGCATAAGGCCCAGAAATTGTTCAGCCTACCGCTTTCTGGTGGTTCTTTCCCCAGTCTTAGTTTCTTCTCATGCATGTGCCCATCATTCCTCAGCCAAAGACTTGAGGAGAACTCTCTTCCTATTTCTGAACTTTTTATGTGCAGGTCCGTCCTTTATGGTGTTCTACCCTGTAAATTCCAGCTGCTTTGGTCTCCCTGAACTCTGATTTCTATCTCCCCAGCTCAGAAACTGAGGTTTCCCTCACCCTGAACTGTGGCCTAGAAACTGCCCCCAGCACTAAGCTGGAGCAATTGTGGGGCTCACCTTGTTTTTCTCCTCTCAGGGATTACAGTACTGGGCTCCCTGTTGTTCAATGTCTAAAAACCATGATTCCTATATTTCTCTGTTTTTTTAGTTGTTAACAGCAGGAGCATGATTTAATTTTCATAGAAGTTAATCTTTCATGAACAGACTCAAGTTTTATTTTGCTCACCTTTTTTCCTAAGGAACTTACATCATTTATAAATACTAAGGAATGAAGGATTGAATAAATGATGTTATGCTGTACCAATCCTTTGCTCCTTCAGTATTTACTCTTCACTTTATTCTATCACCCTCACGGCAGCAATTCTCAATCATTTATGGTGGACAATCTATACTAAAAACTTAATATTTAATATAATTATTGGCAACACACTCAAAGAAATTAAGAAATCAAAAACAACAGAAACAAGTCAATATTGATCACAGCACAATCACTACTCTAGTATAAGAATGTCTTTTAGGATCTATAAAAGCAGCCACTATTCACTTATCACGTCTCAGTGCAGTGTTGTTGTCTTAGTAATAACCATCTACTTCCCTAGCTGCAATAAAGCTGTTATTTTTTAAATGCATTAGTGTGCTAGAATTATGAGTAATTAGAAGAGGTTTAAGCTTCCTATTACAATGGTTATATGTACATATTGTCAAATTTTTGGAAAGATAAATTTAAAAGATTGAAAAAACCAATCCATATTCCTACCACCCAAAGACAACACTATTAATAATGTTTTCCAGCCTTGTTACTGCATACCTGTGAAGCCAGGATGAGAGAAGGTGCAGCCCAGGTGTGAATGGAGCACTGTGCAGATGTGCCTCACTGGTGCACTTGCTTGTATAACTGTTCATGACAGGATGTCATGGGCCTGGAGTCTAAGAAAGAGCAATGAAGATATGCTAACTTCCTAATCAACAGCATATGTTTAAGCAGTTCCCAGGTGAGGGCCAGTGCAGTGATCAAGAGTATCCAGTCCTCTCTTCAAGGTTAATAGTCCTGGGTTCTGCCACTTAATAGTTCTTATTTGGATGAGTCACTTGACCTTTTAAATCCGTTTCCTCTTCCATAAAGGGAGATTGGTAACAGTACCTTCCTCTCAAGTTGCTTGTGAGGATCAAATACGATGATCCACAAGTAGTAGTTAATGCTGCCTAGCCTACAGTAGGCTTTTATTAACATTAGATTTTAATACGTGCACGGGGATAATGTATTAACAGCTTAAAATAATAGCTGTCATTTCTTGAGCCCTTACACTCCTAAATGCCTTGTATAGAATACTTCACGCAACCCTTACAATAATCCAGTGAGGTATTATCCCCATTTTACAGATGAGAAAACTGAAATTCAGAGGGAGGGGTTAAGTGACTTACTCAAGGTCACACCAGAAGTAAGAGGTGGGATCAGGCTTTGAACCCAGGAAGTCTGACTTCTGCTTGCTCTGAACCACTATAATAACCTCTAAGGCAGCACACACTAAATGTTAACATGCTAAATGTTGACATTTACTATCCTTGAGTATGTATGGTTGTTTTTTTAAAAATTAGGACATTGCATAGAATCCTATGCAATGTACTATGCAAATAGAGTCCTATGCAAATATTTAGGCTGTCTTGAATTTTCACAGGATGCTGGGGGTCCCCAGAACTCAGTTTGAAAATTCCTGAGGCAGTTCACTGTTGGGTAGTTCTAACTGCCAGAAAGTTCCTGCGTGAATCAGCTCAGAATAAGTCTCACTCCTCTTCCACATTGGTGAGTTTTGAAATGCAGGTCATAGCTTGTAGTCTTTTGTGAAGCTTTTATGTGCATGTGTATGTGTGCTGGATCACAATATAAAATGCATTTCTTACCATGGGTCACAGTCAAAAAGTTTGAAAGCCACTGTTCTATATGACTATTCTTCAGGTATTTGAAGGCAGCTGTCATAACCCACAACCTAAAGACTAATCCTCTTCTCCACAAGGGACCTCTTCAGCTTCTGCAATACCCTTGTAACATGGGGATTCCTCCCTTATACTGGGTACCATCCTCTGGACCTGTCACCAGATTCATCTGGGCCTCTCCTCAAATTGCCTTTGGGATGACTTCCTTGACCACTCTCTCTTCGGAAGCACCACCTATCTCTCTCTAGTCCCTGACCCTGTCTTATTTTTCTCAAAGCACTTTTCACTACCCAACATCATATTTTATATGTAATATGTAAAATATTTTTTTATGATCTTCATCAATAAGATGTTCATCACTGAATCCCCAATCTGTTACCTGGCACATAGCAGTTGCTCAATAAACATCTGTGGACTGAATGAATGGATGAATACTAGGAGTAGACACATTTTATCCATAATGTATATAGATGTACTCATAATATTAAATACAACTCTTTCCATTAGGAGCTACATTCTAGAAAGATTTAACTCACAAAACTACAACTGTAGGCATGTTTTCATTCTACCATCTCTATGTTTTAAAAAACCCTTATTATTTATCTTATAGTATTATCATATATTTCATATATTTATGCATGTATTTTACTGTACAAGTATATCAATATACACTACCTCATGTATACTGTTACCTTTATGTGGAATTTTATGGGACTTGCATGAGTAGTTTTGACTGTATGAGATTTTTATTGATTCAGTTACAATGCTATGGTGCATCTTGGAAGTATTTTACATTTTTCAAAGCAATCTTGGGTAAATAATCTATTTGATATTTTTCTGAAGCCGAGAAAGTGTGTCGGAGAGCTGGAATAAACTTCCGCTGCCGGCTAGTGACCTCTAGATTCCAATCACAGCCTTTCGTTTCACAGATGGGTAAACCGAAGCCCCGAGCAGGGAAGGAGATGGAGTGGACCTGGGATTAGAATTTAGCTCTTTGTGGTCCACCTGCTGCCAGACGCCCCCAAACGTTTGTCCACTCGCCGGGGCTGAGGCAGGGGAGTCAGATGCCCACGCCCCTCACCGGAGCTCTATGAGGAAGGGATGCCCCGGTTATTATCACCACTTTTCAGCTGGGGACTCTGAGGGCACACCTCCAGGGAGGGGAACCTCCAACAGTGGCTTCTTCCGGCCCTCAGGGCACCACCTAGCTCGGCAGCGGAATTCCTCACGCACCGGGTAGGCGGCGGTCTCAGTGGGCGTCCCTTGCGGTGCGCCGGGTCCTCCTCCCCACGACCCTGGCATCCGTCCCCCAAAAGGGACATCTTCCTACCTTGTCGGGTCCCCCAGGGCTGAATCTGGCCTGTCAACCTCCCTGTCGCTATGGCAACCACAGGCCTAAACGTTCTAACTTCCACCTCTGCCCGCTTCCGGATGAACTCGAGCCAATGGTGTTCTCCGTTTCTTAAGCGTGAAAAGTTGTTGGCCAATGATCAGAGGCATTTCAAAAACCGCTGGGAAGCTGCCACAATTTTGGGGTTCGGGTTAGCTACGTCAGGATGGGTGGGGAACCTTAACAGGGCTTATCTAGGCAACCCCCCAAAATCTTGTGATAGACCCAAAGCCTTAGACTTTTGATCACCCAGAAATCCTACTTCAAGGAATAAACCTAAAAGAACTAACATTCATCGAAGCCCTGTTTATAAGAGGCAAAGAAAAAAGACTGAAACGGGCAACATACGAGGGCAGCCATGTAGTGTTCCAGGAGCCCCTCTTTACACACTTAAGAGCACTCACAGTGATCTTGTCATTCGCTCTCTTAGAACACTCCAAGGGCTCGCCTTTAAAGTTAGGATGAAATCCAAACATCTTCATATAAGCTGTTCCTTGCCCGTCCCGCTCCCCCTTCCCACGCGCCAGAAAAATCTCGCACCAGCCACGCTGTCCTTTGGGCAGTTCCTACAATATGTCAACCTCGTCCTGCTCTCGGGTGTTCCCTCTGAGTTCGCTTGGTGTCAGGGTCTGAACCACAACTGCCTCTTTCTCATCATCGAGGTCTCTGTCCAAATGTCATGTCTTCACCTGTAAAATGGGCATGAGCCCAATGTCTCGCTCAGGGGGTTGTTGAGAGGATCTGAAATGAAATGCACGTGAGTGAAAAAGCAGAAGCTCCATGCACGTATTAATTATTTTTTAAATACAACTCATTTTTTAAAATTTTAATTTTTAAATTGAAATATAGTTGCTGTACAATATTATATGTTACAGGTGTACAGTATAGTGATTCACAATTTTTTAAGGTTTATACTCCATTTATAGTTATTATAAAATATTGGCTATATTCCCTGTATTGTACAATATATCCTCGAGGCAATTATAATTATTACACTTGTACATTACGGAAGCATTCAAGTGCTGGACTTACTGGTGGACCTTAAGTATTGCTGAGCTGGGGACGTACCGGGAGGGTTGGTATATTGTGCTGCCAACAGGTGTTCCGGGAGGATAGGCAAGGAGAGACTTTTATGCCCCGCGGCTTTGGGAGGAACCGGGCCTTGAAAAATGTGTAGGATTTGAATACCTGGTGAGAGCGGGGGGTGGGGCAACAGCAGGAGCAAAGCCCGGGAGGGGGCTCTGAGGATAAGGAGGCAGGACACCTGGCAGGCTGCCCACCTGTAGGGCAAGTGGAGTGAGCAAGTCACCGGAGCTTTCCAGACACAGCCCGAGGAGGGAGCGGAGTTTTGTTACAACGTGTTTCCTGTGGCCGCTAGAGGGGACCCTCTCCAGGCGAGCGCAAAGCTCCTGCGGGGCGCCGCCTCCTCAAGGCTCTCCCCCTACGCTTCAAGCAAGCTTCTCGGCGGAGCCAATGCCGGAGGTCTGTCCCGCCCACCCCCTCCTCGCAGCCACTCGCCTGCGCCAAATGCCTGCCAGCTTTTGACTGGCAGGCTGTCTGGCAAGTCAAATCGCGGCCTTGAAAGCAAAACACTGCTGCCCTCGGGCAGCTCTGGGTTGGGGAAGGAATCTGGGAGGCTGTGCCTCCGGGTTGCGCGAAGAGTCTAAGTCATTGCTCAGAAACCTCTGATAGGTGGGCCTTAGCGGAAACGCCGCCGGTGAGTAGTGATTAAGACTAAGGGCGGGGGAAGGGGGACTTGAATTCACCCTTCGTTTCAGGAAAAGCGAATGCATTTGTGATCATCTACCGTAAATATCTTCCTTGTCATTTTGGGTCTCATTGCCTCAGAATGCTTTTTCCATTTTCGCATCGAGGAGAGGGGCATGGATTTGCCTTAGTAAAGGTGATGCCAGGCGTTACCGAATCAGGAAGTGAACTAGAGTAACTTCGCCTAAATTGTTCCTATACACGCCGGCTTGGGCGATAGCAGATGGTGGAGTTATCAGGTGGATGAGAGAAGGCCTTCTTGATCCGTGCCGGCCTCTGGAAGTTGTTTCCTGCGCATCGGGTGGGGACTTTAGCGTGTAACCCTTTAGTGAGCCAAAGCCCAGGAAAGGGAAAGCGCTTGGCCTGTAACTGGCACTCAGCAACCGGAAGCTGAATTTGCAGGTGTTGGGAAAGGGCGTGTTTGAGTTTTTCAGGCAGAGCCAAGACCCGACTCTTAGCAGCCACGAGCTACGTTTCTCTAGGCTGGGAAACCGTATTCTGTGGGTCAGTGAAGTAATTCATTGAGACGAGGGCTGGGGGATGGAGTGGAAGCCATCACCTAGTGAGTTATCTTTCCTTTTTTGAGTCAGGGAGCCTGTGCTCACTGGTGGCTGTGGGGCCTCAAAATTAAGGGGCGGCTGCAGTACAGAGTTGGCTCCTTGCCTCTAGGGCATGTATTAGTCCTGGAAAAGTGCTTTGAAGTCAGGAAAAGAGAGTCGCTGGGCAAAGAATGTGTGCCTTATAAGGAAGGGCAACTTGCAGAGTTCCTCCAAGGCTTTTAGTCCCAACGGCTACCCAGCTGAGGGAGAGTTTTCTGTCTTTGCAGGCCATGATGCCTCAGAGGCCTGGGTTTCCTGAGGCAGAGAGGGAAGCTGCTTTTTCAAAGCGAATTAAATGAGAGTAACCACAGCCGCTACAAAGGAGGGCAAAAACAGAAACCCACCTGGAGGAACCAGCTGATCCAAACGAGGTTCGTTAGGGGCCTGGATTCCCATCAGCCCCTTGGCACATCCCTGAGGCCTCTCTGATGTGCTGTGGGCGGGGCTGGCTATACGGGCTGTATCTCTCTGGAGTCGTGGTTGGTTAGGCCTGAGTAATCCGTTCTCTTCTTGCCCGTGAAGCAGCCACGGTGCACCAGGTGCTTCACAGGCCTGTCTATAGCCAGTCAGCAGGTATGTATGGAGGTCACCGTGCCAGGCTCTGGGCTAGATCTCGGCAGGGAGCAACGGAGCAGGGGATTCAGCAAACTGCTTCCTAGAATTTGTGCTCCAGTGCCCCTCTTCACCTCCAGGCTGAAAGCCTCTAAGAGGGTCTCAGAGATCAAGGGAACCCTGGGCCACCCTTCCTTCCTAAGGCATAAAAGTATAGTGAAGAATAATTACGCTTTTCACAAGATTACAAACAAATATTCGTAGGGCTTTACAGTCAGGGAGGTCTGGTTATGGGATGTGAGTTACGAAGTTGTCTGATGAGTGTATTTCAGGTATATATATACTGAATACATAACCTCATCTAGAGGCAGAAGCAATCATTTAACTTTGAGGCCATTTGACAAAGTGAGACCTGGGCTACATTGTCTAAGTGCTGCCCCTGTGCTAAGCCCTGCATCTGATGTCTCCTAGATACCGGACTCAGTGTTAGTCCTATGACATAAGACTGTGCTGTTCACACCAGGAACCAGAATTCCTGGGCCTAGGGCTAGATAACAAGGAACTGGAAGCTACAGGAAAGATAGGAGGCAGCTTTCTGACACCTTGAGGCACAGCAGAGACTTTGTTTGGCACGCAGTAAGCCCTCAAATATTCGTTGCTTGAGAGAAAGAAAGGTGTATTCATAGGCAAATTAAATAATTAGACCGATAATAATAAAATTAATACTAATAATAACTGACATTCATTGACCATTCACTGTGCACATATTTTATATGCATTATTTCACCAAATTCTCAAAACACATGGGCTTCGAATATCCATATTTCACAGCAGAGGAGACTGGCTGAAAAGTTAAATGACTTGGCCAATGTAAAACAGGTAGCACATGGCGGATCAAAAGTAATTTAAAATATTTTTTTATTAAAATAAACATAGGGCTTCCCTGGTGGCGCAGTGGTTGAGAGTCCACCTGCCGATGCAGGGGACACGGGTTCGTGCCCCGGTCCGGGAGGATCCCACATGCCGCAGAGCGGCTGGGCCCGTGAGCCATGGCCGCTGAGCCTGCGCGTCCGGAGCCTGTGCTCCGCAACAGGAGAGGCCACAACAGTGAGAGGCCCGCGTACCGCAAAAAAAATAAAGTAAATAAACATAGACTTTGCAGTAGAATCCAAATTTGTATGATTTTTTTTTTTTTTTTTTAATATAAGAAGACGTCAAAGAATCCCTTAGCACTTGCAGAAGGTATTTTGGCCATGCTTCCTATAACACTAAGGGCGTACTTCCTCTTTCTCTATTTGGTAGAAAAGCTTGAGATGCCCTGAAAATATCAGTCCAATGAAGTGAATGGGAATTACCGTCATTGCTGGTTTTACTTGAGGCCAGATTTTACCCCTGTTCTACAGATGAGGCAACTGAGACTCCAGAGGCAAAATGATCTGGTTATTTAGGTCTTCCTCCTCCTGGTCCAATGTTGTATCACCTGTGCTAGGCTGACCCTCAGAAGCAGGACAATTCTTCCATCTTCCATGGAGATAACTTTTCTTCTCATTCTTTCTTTCCTGCATCAGAATGTAGATGGTTCCTTTTTTATGGCAGTGGGATTTTTTTCTTTCTTTGGAGTCCTGGAGAAGTAGATGTAGGTAGTGTTCTACTTCTTATGTAGGGGAGCCTATAGAAAAGTAGCATTTAAATTAGGATGTGATGGAAGGAAGGAAGCAAAGGAGGCGAGGGATGGGGTTTTTAAAGGGCCGGGAAAAGGCTTTGAGGTAGGTGAGCCATATCTTTATTTGATATGATAATGTTTCAACGTTTCATTGTACATGCATTTTTAATGTTCTTCCCCACCCTCTAGAGCACCGCGAGAATCAGGAAACGCATCCCTGTCTGTGTGCCTGGGAAGAGACCTAGAAACTGGCACGTCTCTGAGGGAAGATGAGGAAAAGGCTGTAAATTGGCCAAAAGAGCCTTGAAGTACTCCTTCCGTGTGGGAAAGTGATGGCTGGTGGAAGGAGGCGAACCCCACAAGGAAAGATGGCTTAGCAGCAGCTGCAGCTGCCAAACCAGGCCCGGTGGGATGTACCCTTAGACCACCATGGACGGAGCCCACAGAGCAGCCCTGCAGCTGCAGCAGCTCCCGCCCGCGAGCAGTGCTGACCCTGTGAGTGAGGCTTCCTTCTCCTACAAGGCAAGAGCTTTTATTTTTTTGGTTTGGGAATTTTATATTTTTCTAACAAGAAAGTAACACGGTGCAGCATTGGCTAACAGATACATCCAGGGTCCGCGTGCCTATCGCTGGCAGAAACAGGCAGACCCTCCACGCGTACAAGAGAATGTGTAATCAAAAGAAATGTTCATTAAAATACGTAAAAATAGGAAGGTAGAGAAATATTTTAAAAGGAATTCATTCCCACTTAGAAGACTTGATTTTTTAAAAAAATCACCTGCTCCATTACTCAGACAACCTTTGTTCATATTTCTGTGTATTTCCTTCCTGTCTTTTTCTGGTATTACAGATTGGGGATCAGATTGTACAGAGAGTTTTGTTTCTTGGTTGTTTCCCTTAACCTTATTTGTGGACTATTTCCCCACATCATTGAGTAGTGATTGAAAGCATGCTTTCTGAATGATTGCTCAGTAATCTGTTGAGCTGCTGTATCAAAATTTGCTGGAAAGACCTCCTATTGTTGGAAGTTTAGGTTGTTTCTAATCTGGGATGGCTGTAAATGCTGCAGTGACCATCCCAGAGATCATGCCCCTTTGCTATCTCTAAGAATTGGATAGGGCTGCCCTGGTGGCGCAGTGGTTGAGAGTCTGCCTGCCGATGCAGAGGATACGGGTTCGTGCCCCGGTCCAGGAAGATCCCACATGCCACGGAGCGGCTGGGCCCGTGAGCCATGGCCGCTGAGCCTGCGTGTCTGGAGCCTGTGCTCCGCAACGGGAGAGGCCACAACAGTGAGAGGCCCGCATACTGCAAAAAAAAAGAATTGGATAGCCCTGGAAGAGGCAGTCTCTCCCCAGCAAGCGAGGTCACAAATGCCAGTGCATCAAGAATACAGAAAATAAGAAAATATAGTTAATATAATTGCCCTTGTGGTGAATGGATGCCAAATAGACAAACACAGAACACTCTCCCTGATGAGGTGTCTAATAAGTTTCCATTTTAATCACAAATTTTATTCAGTTACTTATTACAGAAGTATCTTCATGCCAGAGAAAAGGTAAATAAGTCATAGTGACTCTACCAAAAAGCTTAAGAATTGAGGTGGCGGATAGGCATGTGAACAAAGGGTGATAAGCTAACCGAAGTACCAGGGAGAATAAAGGGAAGAAGGCTAGGCTTCAAATCCCTACCTGTTCCTATCTAAGTGATTAGATGTAGGGCTTAGGTAACCCTCAGAGCTTCTCTTACGGGTAGGATGGTGGTAGCAACACCTCCCTCCATCCCTCATCCCTCCTCGGCTGCATGGATCAATGAGAAAGCACGTAGCCCCGCGCTAGGCATGCAGGAGGGGCTTGACTCACCGCTTGACTCAGAAATGTCTCGTGGTTACAAACAGGAACAGATGAAGGTGCACAGAGCAGAGGAAGGAGTAGTTAATTCTGCCTGGGGGAAGGGGTTCTAAGGGGAAGCTGTCTCTTTCCTCTTTGATTTTAAGGCTATTTTGGTTGCAAGGAATAAAAATCCATTTCAGAGACGCTGAAGGGAAAGGTAAAATTATTATAAGGCTACAGGGTAGCTCATGGAGCCCAGGGGCAAGAAGGGCCGTGGGGCTTGAAAGGTGGTAGAACTCTTAATAACACGTTCAAAAGAGGGAGGATCTGATTGGCCCAGCTTGGGTCAGGTGTCTACATTCGTCCAATCAGTAGTGGCTGGGGGTGGGGTCCTCCAGCAAACATGGTGTCTCCACACTGTGGGCTTGTGGCTGGGTGGGTTTTCCTGGAGGCCTCTCCTACCTTTGGGGAAAACATTGAGAGGCCCCAAGTCCACGTTGATCGGGGGATGGCTAGAAACAAGCAGTTTGCCCTGAGTTACAGCCCTGCCCTCACCCTACCCAGCAGGGAATGGATTCTGGTTGTTGGGGGAAGGTGGTCTGTGAGACCAACAGGCTGAGCTGTCCGAGGGTCGGCATCCCTGCGGGTCTCTGACACTGGAGGCTCTGTTTCAGCCTGCAAGAGTCGGGCCTCACTTCTATTTAGCAAACAGGTCTCTCAACTGAGCACCTGCCATATACGTGCCTATGCTGGGTGGGGCGGGAGCTATGTAGGTAATTGAGATCTCTTCTCCCTGAAGGAGTCTAGAAGGGTGGCGGGGAAGCCATTTCCACAAGTATCTACCCTTTAGGACAGAATTTGGCACAAAAAGAGAGATTCAGCAGGGTGTTAAGAGCATGGCCTTTGGAATCAGGGAGACCTGGCTTCCAGTCCCAGCTCTATCACTTTGTAGCATTATAACTTGGGGAAAGTCATGTAATTCCTCTGCACATCAGCATTAAGTTCATCCTATAGGGTAGTTATGAGGATGACCTGAATTTACAGAAAAGGAAACTGAAGCTGCCTGTACCATCTCCAGTTTTCTGCCTGTGGTAATCCTACCCACCCTTCCAGCTCCAGCTCAAATATCACCTTTTTCATGAAGCCTTTGTCAGTCTTCCTGGCAGGAAAATATAGGTCCTTTATCCACACTTTTATAGCCAATTCACAACTGATCATCATAGTAATAGCAACTAACATTTGTTGTGTGTTTACTATAACAGGGACTGTGTTAATCCTCACAAAAGTCCCATAAGGTAAGTACTATTATATCCCCATTTTACAAATGAGGAAACTGGCACAGAGATGTTAATTAACTTTCCCAAGACCACACAGTCAATAGGTCATAAAACTGGAATTTGAAACAAGCCTGTGCTCTGCCAGAGCCCGTGGTTTTATCCACCACTTCCTCTTGCCTACATTGTGCTGAGCACTCTGCAAGGCCCCTTCTCTCCCTGATACTGGTTATTAAGTGTCGAAATAGCAGTCGTAGATAAGGTAACGCCTTACCTGCTGGAGAAGGTAAACGTCAGGGAGCTGGCCTGAAGCCAGGTCACGGGTGTAGCAGAGCCCATTAGCCAGCCTGCTGCCTCCCTTGTATTTGAATATGAGTAACCCTCAGAGCAAGCCAGAATGCAGTTTATACTTAACTGTTAGCATTTTAAGCCCAAGGGACTGTGAGAGTTCCGTTTAAATAGCAAGGGATGACAGTCGTTGTCGGCAGGTGTAAAGCAGGCGCTGGAACAGGAGATCTGAGCTGAGCTTTCACTTGGGTACCAGTATCCAAGGTTTCCTGCCTCTGCGACCTTTGGCTGCTTTTCTGCGAACAGTTTCTTTTCTTTCAGAGTTGTAGCTGGTGAAAGGTCAGTTCTTGGATCAGAGAAGATCAGAGCCAGAAAGGTCCTTAGAGCTGTTGCTAATGACGATGATAAAAATAAAAATTGTAAAAATAATAATGGTAGCAGCTAGAATTGTTTTAATATTTATTACATGAGGGTTTACAGTCAGCTTCATTTTTCAGAGGGGAAGCTGAGGCTTCAGAGTGATTGCCCTGAAGTCACACAGCAGTAAGTAGCAGAGCCAGGACCCCAGCCCAGGTCTGCTGGTCTTCAAAATCTGTATCGGTAAGCTGAAGCAGAGAGGGAAGTGACTTTGGGTCTGCTGCCCTCTTCCCTTGATGGCTGGGTCTGTTGGAGCCATAGCTTGAACCTGCCCCTCAGTGGGAGCACCGGTGTTTCAGTCTGCACCTTTTCGTAAGGCACAGAGTCACTGATCCCAAGATCGAATCCCTGTCCTGGGTTAGCCGTCCACATGTACTTATGAGCACTTAACACTTTGAATAACTTTGGTGAAAACCCCCGGGTGGTTCCTCAGCCAAAAGCAGAGCATACGGGGTCGAGAAGTCTCCCAGCAGTGTCCAGAGCTGGAGGCTCGCGTTGCTGTCCTCCTCCCTCCCTGCCAGTAGACCTGGACACCACCATTTCACAGTTTCCAGTGCTGAGGTTTGGAGGAGGGACTTAATGTCAGGAGCCCTGCTGGCTGTCGCCTCAACTCTGAATTGCCCTCCACCAGGCACTTGAGGACGGCTGGTAGGTGTGTGTTCAAATTGTGTAACCCCCGGGCTGCTGGGAGCTTCCTTGCTTGACTTTAAATGCTCATAAAATTGAACCAGCCACCACATCACAAGGGTTTGGGGCATAATTAGCATTGACGAAGCCCTTTGAAACCCTTGGATGAAAGGGGCGTGAAGTTGTATTGCGCTGTTACTAACTGTGTCTGTAGCCAGTCGTTATGAGTGGAGATTAATATGCTTGAGGTAACGGCTTTTAAAAGAAACCTCAGCTTCCTGTGTCATTAGTGGGAATGTAGCCCTTACAAGGTGGGGATCTTTTTTCCTTTATCTTGCCACCTTTGAAGGACACCCCAGAGAATACAGTGGGACACAGATTCTCATCAGGAAACTGGAAGTCAGACCTCTAGCTTTAAGTTCTCCCATCCTCACCTTGGACAGGTTATTTAACTACTCTGAGTCTTCCTTCATTCATCTCTAAACTCCTTCCAACTTGTGTGCTAAAAATAGGACTCATAGTAGTACCCACTTCATAGGGTTATTTGTGGCTCAAAGGTGATGCGTAGAAAGGGCTTAGTGCCATGCCTGACATATATATATATAATACATGTGATATAATATATAAGTGCTCCATAAATATTATTATGGTAACCTTTTAACGTTTTTTTTTTTTTTTTTTTGCTGTATGCGGGCCTCTCACTGTTGTGGCCTCTCCCGTTGCGGAGCATAGGCTCCGGACGCGCAGGCTCAGCGGCCATGGCTCACGGGCCCAGCCGCTCCACGGCATGTGGGATCCTCCCGGACCGGGGCACGAACCCGTGTCCCCTGCATCGGCGGGCGGACTCTCAACCACTGTGCCACCAGGGAAGCCCTTAACCTTGTTTTTGATGCTTAGACTGGTTTACCCCTGTGAGCTTCACAATTTCATGTCCTGGTTTCACCCCTCCACAGCCTCCTCCCTGAGCATTGACTTGTCTGTGTGGCCACAGCTGCTTGTTTCCTATCTTCATCTCTTTACTTCCCCTTGGCGAGTTGTTAGCAACACTGTCGACCTAAATAGACCTAGGAGGCCGTAATCAAGCAAAAAGAGTTCATTTGGGATCCAAGAATTACAGTTCAGGGCACACAGATTCAGGTGTCAAGTCGAGGGCTTTTAAAGGTGAAGAAGGGAAGGTTGCATCACAAGGGACTTTCATTGGCGTTGGAGGGAGAAGCTAGTCTTCCCTGAGCGTGACTGAGCACTCCGGCCATCACTGGGGGTTGGGGGGGGCAGTTTGGTACTGTGACAAGTGGCAAGCGTTCTTGCAGAGTCCTTAGAGTATTCATGGTTTGGCCTGGTTCAGAAGTTCATGGCTCCAGCCAGTGAGGACATATACAAGGTCCACCTTCTTAATGGCCTCCCACCCCATTTCATTTTTTTTTTTAAATAAATTTATTTATTTATTTATTTTTGGCTGCATTGGGTCTTCATTGCTGCGCACGGGCTTTCTCTAGTTGCAGCGAGCGGGGGCTACTCTTTGTTGCAGTGTGCGGGCTTCTCACTGCGGTGGCTTCTCTTGTTGCGGAGCGCGGACTCTAGGCGCACGGGCTTCAGTAGTTGTGGCAGGCAGGCTCAGTAGCTGTGGCACGCGGGCTTTCGTAGTTGTGGCTCTCTCACGGGCTCTAGAGTGCAGGCTCAGTAGTTGTGGCGCTCGGGCTTAGTTGCTCTGTGGCATGTAGGATCTTCCCGGACCAGGGCTCGAACCCCTGTCCCCTGCATTGTCAGGCAGATTCTTTTTTTTTTTTTTTTTTTTTGCGTTACTCGGGCCTCTCACTGTTGTGGCCTCTCCCGTTGCGGAGCACAGGCTCCGGACGCGCAGGCTCAGCGGCCATGGCTCACGGGCCCAGCCGCTCTGCGGCATGTGGGGTCTTCCCGGACCGGGGCATGAACCCGTGTCCCCTGCATCGGCAGGCGGACTCTCAACCACTGCGCCAACAGGGAAACCCCCCAGACCCATTTTAAAACCCTGACTTAAATGACTCCATTTTATGGCACATTTCACAGCACATTCTCCGGCAGCCTTGTGGATTCGGTCTCATCAGAGGACAGCTTGGTATCTCTGGGTAATAATAATGTAGTGGCCATCAGTTGTAGGTCGAACGATAAGAAACGACCACTTTTGTAGGTCAGAACTGGTTGAATATTGGCAATTTCTATGGTTCACCCTAATTCTTATTTACTGAGTTACGTGTTTCTTCCAAATGATCTCAAGAAGTTCGTGCACCAGCTCTGACAGAGGGGCTCCGTCATCCCAACTAGCAGAAGAGAGCGGAACCGAGGCTTAGTGAAGCAGATCTCAGCAGCCTGCCGACCCTGAACCTGTAGCTGGCCTCTGAACAGCCCCTGCTCAGGTCTCCGTTTCTGCACAGTTCCTGGGGCCTGTTTCCAGCTCTCCCCTGTCTCCCACTACGGTGTTAAAGCAGCTTTGAAGTGTTTTTGGAGCAGCAACCAGAGTCTTTTTGTCTCCTACCTGCCAAAGGCAGTTCCTGCAAAATCACTGCCACTTAACACTTTGTAACAATTTACTCATTAGTGTATGTAAACTGAGTTATTAGGCAGAGTGCCTGCCTGGCCCCAAGTTCTTTGCCTTCCATGAGGTTGAGGTCCTTGCTTTCAATCCTTAGGAACCACATGTAGTGAAGGGCTTCCTTTGAGGTCCTCAAATTTGCCCCTCTAAGGAAACACTGTGTATTTCCTCACACTTTCTTTTCATTGACATCTAAAACTTAAAACTTTTGATTACAAGTTTAAATATTCACAAAGTATGTAATTCCTGACACATTTAAATTATTTTTTTTTAACTCTTACACGTACTTAACTAAAGCCCCCAGAATATAAAGACCATTGATCCCTACCATCAGACTTCTGAAAAGACTCTTCTTTAACAGCTGGAAAGTTTACATCATTCCTTTTCCTTCTTGAATTTCTATTTCCCTTCCATTTCCCCACAGAATTTTATCCCAAAATTGTGTCAGCTTAAAGAAAAACACACAACCTAAGAGTTGTGACTTAAGTTTTTTTCAGAGACCTTACTGAGGACTATAGCCTGGGAGACAGACGCTCAGTAGCTCTGAGGAAGCTGTTCTGAAGACGTTGAGGGGGAAACCAGTTTATACGTATGTGATTTTTGGCTAGGAAATACATGCGGTAAAGTATACATCTTGGTAAAAGATTACTGCTGGTCACAGACAACAGATATCTCAAGTTAATGATTTAGTGCTTTTTTTTATGTGTGGGAAGATGCAAGAATCTGGGTTCATTAAAATTCTTCCTGAGATGTGCGTCTAACTATCTAAGGGGCCTGCTTGTCCAAGCACAGAGCATCCTGTCATTGTCTTAATTTCCATTCAGAGTGTACTGTCGGTCATCGACTGCAACAAATTACAGCTTAATCCTTGCAGAATTGGGTGGTGAGCAAAAAACACTCTTGTTCTTCTTTGTTTATGTGTGTCTGTCTTTTAATACTTAAAATTTTTACGGACACCTATCATACCTACAAGAAAGAATGTAGAGTATGTAACCAAATTTCTTTTTTAAAATTTCCTTTGATATAAGGTTCATAGATATTGATTCAATACAGAATTTTTTATACAATTGAATAAAAGCAATTGATTAATGCAGTATAAATTTTTATCATCATTATTGAACAAAAATAACTTTGTATTAGAAAAATGTATCTGAAAAGATTTGGACTTGATTTTCAATATTCAAGGTAAATATTATTATTAATTGGTAGAATGAGACAGAGTTTAGCATCAATCCTGTAGCAAGCTTTGGTTTTTATGGCTAGAAGTACTGAGCCTCTTCATGTACCCCGAATGGAAGAAGTATTGTTACAGCAGTATCACTGAATTCTTTCAACTCCTTCCAAGTTATGTGCTAAAAATCATGTAGTGATAAACTAGTTTTATTGACCTGTTAGCTAACAGTATGATTAGGACCTCATTCATTTTTGTTCAAAGCAACGTACTAGACACACTTAATTTAGAACAGGATTTGTTTTTGCTTTGACAGTTTCCGTGAAGTTTACCAAAAAAGCATGATCAATTATGCCGGTCACTTTTTTCACTTAGAGGCACATTGGGTTAATCTCATGTATCCAGAAAGGATTGGGGAAATTGAAATATTATTAATTTTACTACACCTTTGCCCTTACTGTACTGTAATACATATATG
Organism: Delphinapterus leucas; assembly: GCF_059928025.1. NCBI lineage: Eukaryota > Metazoa > Chordata > Mammalia > Artiodactyla > Monodontidae > Delphinapterus > Delphinapterus leucas. The sequence continues at coordinate 171,696,043 of NC_143129.1, read as the reverse complement.
TGTACATATATTTTAACTCTAGAATATAATGCAAATATTTACTATAAATATTTGTACATGTATTTATCCCTAGCTTGAATATATTTTTGTCAAAACTTACAACTGTAGGTGTAACCTAATTAACAAAGCTAGTTTTTATTGTACAAACATCAGTTAAATCAGACTTTCTGATTTCAGAATATCTTAACAAGGGCCAAGTTATCCCATTCTGATATCTGTCATGGCTTACAGGAATACGTATGAGAGGGGGAGAGAAAACAGTTCCTAGAATGGGCATTTATCACTAAAGAAATCTCCCAGGAAACAAAATTTCAAAATTCCCCTGGGTTTCTTAGTGGTTTTACAATTTGGGGCAATGTACCAGAGCAAGATTCCACATGAGTGAAGGACAAGCCTTTCTTTGATAAAGTGGGAGGAAGCTACAGAGAAAAGTAAGAAAGGGGAACAATGGGAGGCTAGCAAAGGGCACAGACGGAAATGAGGATATGGTGATTGAATCCCTTAAAACTGTCAGTATCAGCAAAACCTTTGTAGAAGAGAGTCTCTGGGCCCCCCAATCTGAAGGATATGGCCTTCTAGATCCTGCTACCCTGATTTCTCTTTTAGAAACAGCCCTAGTGACATCACTCAGAGCCTCCCTATCATCTCCAAGCCCAAATCCAAACCCTTTGAAGTAGAGAAGCCCCCTCCCAATCTGACCAGCCCACCCCTAAGCCTTATCCCTCTACACTCACGTTTCTTCTACCTTCTGTGGACCCTTGCCCAGCTATACAGAAGCCCTCATTGGTCCTCAAGCTCTCACACACACATCCCCTTTTACCTCTCAGTGCCTTTGAGCCCACTTCCCCCTGGGTCTTATCCCTCCACATCACCTTCTTTCCATTCCGCAAAGGCACCGTGCTCATTCCCACCATGGGGGCTTCCCACCCCACCCCCTCACTCTACGTCTTCAGATCTCTCTCTGAAACCATTCTTCAAAGATGCCTCCCTGACTTCCCTTAATCCTGGGTCTCTCACACACTAGATCAGGCATCTGTGCTTCTCCTAGGTAGCTCTAACTGAAGTGTGCTTAAAAATAATCAGGTGTTTAATATATACTGCATGAGGACCGGGACAGCGCATGGCACGTTGGCAGTCAGTGCATGGCACACACTAGGCACTGAATAAGTGTCTGGAATGCTATTCTTCCCTCCTCTGTAAAGTGTCTGTATTCTGCACTAGCCTAGTAACCTTTGAGTCAAGAACCAATTCCCCAGCCCTTGATAATAGCTACTAATTATTGAATACTTATCCTGTGTCAGGCATTGTTCTAGAGCTTTAAATATTCCATAGCTTGACATAATAGTTAAGAGCATAGGCTCTAATGTCAGACTACCTGGGTTCCAGTCCTGCTTCATCCACTTACCAGCTACCTCATATCCTCTGTGCCTCAGCTTCCTCACTGTAAAATTAGATAATAATACTACCTACCTTATAGGGTTGTTATGAGGATTAAATGAGTTAATATATATGAAGTAATTGGAATAGTACTTGGCATGTAGTAAGTGCTCAAGAAGTACTGTTGTTTGTCATTATCGCTGTCATGATTATTTCTAATATTTACAACAAACCCAGTCTGTCAGTTTCCAAAGGCTGAGCTCTCTCTAGTAGAAGAGCTGCCCAGCCATGTAAAAAGAACTCAGGCTGGGACTTCCCTGGTGCCGCAGTGGTTAAGAATCCGCCTACCAATGCAGGGGACACGGGTTCGACCCCTGGTCCAGGAAGATCCCACATGCAGCAGAGCAACTAAGCCCATGCATCACAACTATTGAGCCTGTGCTCTGGAGCCCGCAAGCCACACTACTGAGCCCATGGACCTCAACTACTGAGCCCATATGCTGCCACTACTGAAGCACACGCCCTCTAGGACCTGTGTGCTGCAACTACTGAGCTTGCGTGCTGCAACTACTGAAGCCTGCACGCCTAGAGCCCGTGCTCCGCAACAAGAGAAGCCACCGCGATGAGAACCCCATGCACTGCAATGAAGAGTAGCCCCAGCTTCTCTTGTGGCCTCTCTTTTGGCAGGATGAAATGAGAAATTAATAACAGAAGGAAATTCACAGCAGCAAAGAGGGAAATTCACAAATATGTGAAAATTAAACCATGGTCAATGAAGAAATCACAAGGGAAATTAGAGACAAACTGATCCTAAAATTCTGTGGAAATGCCAGGGACTCCAACTAGCCAAAACAGTCTTGGGAAAAGAAGAACAAAGTTGGAGGACTCATGCTTCTTGATTTCAAAAATTATTACAAAACTACAGTAATCAAAACAATGTGGTACTGGCATAAGGACAGACGTACAAATCAGTGGACTACAATACAGGGACCAAAAATAAACCCACACATCTGTGGTCAATTGACTGTTGACAAGGGTGCTAAGACCACTCAATAGGGAAAGAATATAAAGTCTTTTCAACAAATGATGCTGGGACAACTGGATATCTACATGTAAAAGGATGAAGTTGGACTCCTTCCTCATACCATGTAAAAAAAATTAATTCAAAATTAAAAAATTAATTCAAAGACCTAAATCTAAGAGCTAAAACTATAAAACTCTTGGGAAGAAACATAGGTACAAATTTTTGTGACCTTGGATTAGACAACAGTTTTTTAAAATGATGACACCAAAAACCATACAAGAAACAAAAGAAAAAAATAGATAAATTAAACTTAATCAAAATTAAAAACTTTTGTTCATCAAAGCACACTGTCAAGAAAGTAAACTATAACCCTCAAAATAGGAGAAAATATTTGCAAATCGTATATCTGACAAGGGTTTAGTATCCAGACATATAAAGGAATCTTACAACTCAATGATAAAAAGACAACTCAATTTAAAAATAAGCAAAGTGGGCTTCCCTGTTGGCGCAGTGGTTGAGAGTCCGCCTGCTGATGCAGGGGACACGGGTTCGTGCCCCGGTCCGGGAAGATCCCACATGTTGCGGAGCGGCTGGGCCCGTGAGCCATGGCCGCTGAGCCTGCGCATCCAGAACCTGTGCTCCGCAACGGGAGAGGCCACAGCGGTGAGAGGCCCGCGTACCGCAAAAAAAACACAAAAACAAATAAAAATAAGCAAAGCGTTGCACACCATTGAAAATGTACTAAATGCCACTGAATTGTATGCTTTAAGATGATTAATAGTCAACTTTATTATATGTGAATTTTTTTAAATAGGCCAAGGATTTGAATAAACAGTTCTCCAAAGATAAACAAATGGCCACTATATACCTCAAAAGATGCTCAACATCATCAGTCATTAGGGAAAAGCAAATCAAAACCACAATTAGATACCACTTCACACTCTTTAGAATGGCTATCGTAATTTTTTTTTTTTTTTAAGGAAAATAACAAGTGTTGGCAATGATGTGGAGAAATGAGAACCCTTGACTGGTGGGAATGTAACTTGGTGTAGCCGCCATAGAAAACAGTTCGGCAGTTCCTCAAAAAGTTAAACACAGAGTTACTATATGACTGAGCAATCCCACTCCTAGCGGAATACACCCAAGAGAACTGAAAACATATGTTCATGCAAAAAGATGTACACAAATGTTCATAGCAACATTCATGATAGACAAAAAGTGGAAATAATTTACATGTAACTGATGAACAGATAAACAAAAAATGGTATATCCATATAATGGAATATTATTTGGCCGTAATAAAGAATGAAGTACTGGTTCATGTGAACCAGTTCTTTTAAGGTTCATATGAACCTTAAGAACATTATGCTAAGTGAAAGAAGCCAGTCACAAAAGACCATACATTGTAGAGTTCCATTTACATGAAATGTCCAGAATAGGCAAATCCATAGAGACGGCGAGTAGGCTAGTGGTTGCCGGGAAACGAGGGGAGGGGAAACAGGGAATGAATGCTAGTGGGTTTGGGGTTCCTTTGAGGAATGACAGAAGTGTTCTGCATTTAGATATCGGTATGGCACAACGTGATGAAATCTGGACGTTTTCAAGGTTATGTGGCAGCTCCGGGAATCAGATCCACACCCGGCCTCCTGTTTGTTGTTGCTGCTTGTTGTGGTTTCTTATTGTTTGCTTGTTTAGTGATTTTTCTCAACTCTTTTTGTAAAGTCTGTGTTTTCTGTTGTGTGTGGCCTATCCAAGTCTGTGTCTGTTAGCTTGGTGGTCAGTTTTGTTTTGATAGTTTTGTTAAATACCTAGAGCCAAAAAAAGGAAAAAAGAAAAAAGAAAAAAACCTCTCTCAGTCTTCGCAGACTGGCTCTGTGCTGGGGCACTACTCCATCGTTTACCAGTCTATTTACAGCTCTGCCTTCACTTTTACTTGCTGCTCTGCCCAGCCTGAAGGCCACCTGAGGTGAAGGCTTAGCATCTTCTCAAGTGTTTTTGGAGCACGCATCCAGCCCTGGGTATATGAATAGTCTTGATTCCCCAGGATACACCGGAGCTTTTAAAAGCCCTCTCTCTCTCCACCCCACACCCCCGTATCTTCTCTCCCAGCCTCTTCCTGCTCAGGCTTTTCCTTCTGTGTACTGTACATCCCAGTGCTGTCCCTTGCCTCGGGATGCTGCAGCCAATACTTGTGACTTTAAATTCTTTCAGCAGAAGCATCCCGGAAGCTGCCCCCCCCAGCCCTGGTACTGCTCCAAATCAGGCAAAACAAAGGCAAGCCCTTTGTGCTGTTCCTTCAGGGAGCTGCCAGACAGGTTGGAATCCACAACCTCAATTTAAAAAAAAATTTTAATTTTATATTGGAGTATAGTTGATTAACAATGTTTTGTTAGTTTCAAGTGTACAGCAAAGTGATTCAGTTACACATATACAGGTACCTATTTTTTTTTTTTTTGCGGTACGCGGGCCTCTCACTGTTGCGGCCTCTCCCGTTGCGGAGCACAGGCTCCGGACACGCAGGCTCAGCGGCCATGGCTCACGGGCCCAGCCGCTCCACGGCATGTGGGATCTTCCCGGACCGGGGCACGAACCCGTGTCCCCTGCATCGGCAGGTGGACCCTCAACCATTGCGCCACCAGGGAAGCCCCAGGTACCTATTCTTCTTCAAATTCTTTTCCCACTTAGGTTATTACAGAGAATTGAGCAGAGTTCCCTGTGCTATACAGTAGGTCCTTGTTGGTTATCTATTTTTAATCACAACCACAATTTTTTTTTTTTTTTTTATGGTATGTGGGCCTCTCACTGTTGTGGCCTCTCCCGTTGCGGAGCACAGGCTCCGGACACGCAGGCTTAGCGGCCATGGCTCACGGGCCTACGCGCTCCGCGGCATGTGGGATCCTCCCGGACCGGGGTACGAACCTGTGTCCCCTGCATTGGCAGGCGGACTCTCAACCACTGCGCCACCAGGGAAGCCCCACAACCACAATTTTTAAAAAATAAGGTCCTTATTGCTCCCTCTGTCCTCATGACTGCCATAGGTCTGGAGTGTAAGGGATGGTTGGCAAGCAATTTAAAATGCCACATTGCTTTCTGACCATAAAGCAACTGCTTCTTTCTTCACCAAGCCTTCCCCTTCTTATTATAAGTTTTTAATTAGACTCTAGAGTTATAGAAAAGTTGATTCAGACAGTGTTTGCCAGTTCATTCATTGTTTTACTGGAGGGATGGATCCCTGGAGTTCTTCTCTATTCCACCATTTTCAATGGCATCACTTATAACATTGTGAAGATACTAAAAAAAAACACTGAATGGTACACTTTAAAAAGTCAAAATGCTGACTTTTATGATTTTTGAATTTGTCTCAATGAAAAAGGTAGTGACACATTAAATAAAGATATTCTGGGTTCATAGAATGGCCTTAAAGAGCATTTAGAGCCAGGCATTAAGATGGGAAGACATTAAAATACCTTAAACTGAGCAAAAGAGGGGGGAGATGACCAAGCAGTAGAGTGATCCATACTCAGATCAGATGGACGATCAAAGCCGCCCGCTAGTAAAGGTCTGGAATAGAGTCACATCTTGAGTCCCAGCCAAAAATTGCTGGATCGTTAAGCAACGTTGGTCCACTAAGAAAGCACGTCAGTTAGCTATTGCTGGGTAACAAACCACCTGAAAACCTAGCTAAAAACAGCAACCATTTTACTGCTCACAATTCTATGAGTCAGGAGTCTGGACAGGATCTAAAAGAATTGAAATCAAGATCTCGAAGAGATATTGGTACTCTGTTGTTAATTGCAGCACGATCGACAGTGGTCAAGATGTGGAAACAACCTAGATGTCCATTGATAAATGAAGAAAGAAAATGTGGTATATACTACAATGGAGTATTACCCAGCCTTAAAAAAGAAGGAAATCCTGGAACATGCCACCACATGGGTGAACCTTGAGGACGTTACGCTAAGTGAAATAAGTGCTAGACTGAATGTGCCTCGCCTCCCCCCGATCCCAAATTCATGTGTTGAAGTCATAATCCCCAATGTGATGGTATTTGGAGATGTGGACTTTGAGAGGTAATTAGGTTGTGATGGTGGACCTCATAAATGGGATTAGTGCCATTATAAGAGAGACAAGACAGAGCTCTCTTTCTGTACCATGTAAGGACACAGCACGAAGGTGTCCATCTGCAGACCAGGAAGAGTCTCTCACCAGGAAAAGAATCAGCCAGCGCCTTAATCTTAGACTTCTCAGCCTCCAGAACTGTGAGAAATAGAAGTCTGCTGAGCCACCAGTCTATCGTATTTGTTATAGCAAAACCCAAATTGACTAAGGCAATAATCCAGTCACGGAAGGACAGATACTGCATGATTCCACTTACATGGGGTATCTTAAATAGTCAAACTCATAGAATCAGAGAGTAGGATGGCAGTTGCCAGGGGCTGGCAGGGAGGGTGGCAGTAAGGAGTTGCTAATCATTGGGCGTAAAGTCACAGTTACGTCAGATGAATAAGTTCTAAGATCTGCTGGACAACATCGTCCAGCAGTTACAAATACTGTATTGCACACTAAAAATTTGTTAAGAGGGTATATCTTATGTTAAGTGTTTATGCCACAGTAAAATTTTTTAAAAAGAAAGAATTCTTTTTTTCTTTCAAAAGCAGTGGTAGCTTGCCTTTGCATCTTTGCTTGGCTGGGGCTGGAGCTGGAGAATCCAAGAGGTCCTCACTCATGTCTGGAACCTCAGCTGGGATGGGTTAAATCAGCTGGAGTGGGCTGAGGTGGCTGTGCCTCTCTCTTCTCTTGGTGTTGACTGGGCCCACTCATATATCTGTTTGGCCCTCCACATGACCTCTCTCTCTTTTGGGGGGCAGGCTGGGCTTTTTTACATGTGGCTGGGTTCCCCTCCGAACAAAAGCAGAACCTGTAAGGCCTGAGCTCGGAAATCCCAGAACTTCACCTCTCTCTCATTCTGTTGACCAAAGCAAGTCACAGGCCAACCCAGGTTCAAGTGATGGGGAAAAGACCCCACCTCTTGAGGGGAGTCATAGCGCATGCATACAGGGATGGGAGGAATTGTTGGCAGCTGTCACTGCAGTTTACTACAAATGATAATCCCAAGTTCAGGACAATATAATTGTGAAAGTCTAGTGGGAAGAATCTTGCCTCTCCACCAGGCCTCCTCTGATACCACCACAGTGGGGAGGAGAAGGGGTGCTTCGTGACTGCCAGGTGGGGCAGAGGTCTAGTCTCCCTGTGGTCTCTACTGACACTGGGAGGAGGGGGGTACCACCTCATCACTGGCCTCAGCTCCCCACTTGGCTTTCTCTGATAGTCCCAGCAGGGGAGTTGGGTTGCTTTGTTACAGCCTCCAAAGGGTGGAAATCTAAGCTCCCTACTTGGCTTATGCTGGCAGGGGCAGGGTGGAGCCATTTTTTTTTTTTCCGGCAGTGTTTGGAGCACATCAGTTATTGTCTAAAAGCCTTCTGCCTGGCCTGGCTGCTCCTTTCCTTGTTCTCCGACTAGAGTGCAGGCTTTTCTTGAGGCTTTTTTGGGTCACACCTGTTGCTATTTCCAAGTTGCCAGTTTCTTCAGCTCCAAGTCTGAGATACATGAGGCAAAAAGAAAACTCAAGGAACTCCCTACCATGTGGTTCCTCAGGTCCCAAGGTCCTTAGCCTGTCTGCCTTCTTCTGTCCACCTTTCAGTCTTCTTATGTTTGTTTTATATATAATGTCCAGGGTTTTTAGTTGTGCGTAGCAGGAAGCATAGGAAAAAGAATGTCTACGCCGTCCTACTGGAAGCAGAAGTCTTTTAAAATTAAAGTTGTCAGAGAATTTTATTGTATGTGAACAGCTGAAGTATTTAAGAGAATTTCAGTTTCCTTATATTCATAAGTGCAGTTTGTTAGACTTATAAGAATAACCTAGTTCCTTGTTAAGGTTTTGTTTCCAAAAAACCAGATCAGGGAATCTGTTATTTTAATAACACATATAATTTTTTTTGAAAAGCAAAGTAAATGCACATAGCCTTTTTTGTCCGTAAAAGCTACCCCGTTTTTGTCTATAAAAGTGAGGGGGGGGGACACATATTTACTAGGAGTTGGACTAATAATAATAAACATATTCCCAAACTCTGTTCTGTGAAGCCTTGACTCTATTAGGCTCTTTGGTTGCAAGTAACAGAAACTAGCTCGTAAGCAAAAAAGATTGTGGGACTGCTTCCAGAAAAGAAGGAAGAGCTGGAGAAGCCAGCTTCAGACGGTCAGGAACCAGGAAGGCTCCAGGGGTCTGACTTGGCTAAACCTCACCTCGGGCAGGAGTGAACCAGCCTTTTTCCGCCTCTGTGTTTCTCAGTCCAGGATTTGGACCCCAGAAAGAGAGCTTCTGACCAGCCTGGCTTGGATCAAGCATGGGTCACAGGCCCATCCTTGTCTAGGAGAGGAGACTGGAGCCCTTTGAATGACAGTCCCAACAGGAGTATCCAATGAGGAGGCAGGGGGAAGGCAGGGAGTCCTCCACAGCACAATCGGGGTGCTGTTACCAGAAGGAAAGGAAAGTGATTAAAATGTCAGGCTGGTGAGAATCGCAGAGGTACCACAGATGCCAGTGGATGGACTCTAAGCTAAGAGCTCTAGAGCCAAATGGGTTTGGGAAACCTGAGCTAGACAAGGAGAAACTGCCGCTGAGAGCCTCTACTGGGCCAGTGCACTGGGTGGAGGATACAGCGTTTCCCAAACTTATCTAACCACATGATGCCTTTTGCCTTGGAACCCCATTGACATATCTGGGAACCCTGGCCTGATTGGCCTCCAGTGACCCTTTGAGCTCTGAGATTCTGTGATCCTGCAGGAAGGACATGGCTTCTGTTTAACTGAAAAGAAACCAAAAAACATGAAACAGTGGAGATGGAGAAGGACCGAGCCAGTGCAGCTCAGGCTGAGAGCCGTATTGGGAAGCAGTGGAAGCCAGCTCCTTTGGGTCCCAGGAGATGCCCCCAATAACCTCCAGTTAATGAGCTATTTTATGTGAAATGAATTGGTCGGTTTCTTGTCTGGCATGATCATCACTTGGTTTCTCTGAGCAGCCTGGCTGTGACCAGAAGCTTGGGTCAGAGCCGGAGGGGCCCTTAGCAGTCGTCTGGGCCAGCACTTAGGTCATCCAGAGAGGACACACAAGCCTGGTGAGGGAAAAGGGACTTGTCTGAGGCCAAGTAGCGATGTGGTGGCAGAGCTGGGACCAGAACCCAGGTCTCCGGGCACCCAGCTCAGCATCTTTCCTTTATGCTGCAGCACTGCACCTTGAGGGGGAGAAGTCGGGGACAGCCACGGTGGTTTCCATCAGCAGGCCTCCTCTGCCCTCCTCCCGCCCTGTCCCACAGTGACTGCCCCTTCTCTGGGAAGGCCCCCTCAGCGCTATGGGCCCTCTGCACTCTGGGAGAGGGAAGGGAAGAGGGGGGCAGAAGGCGGGATGGAGGGTTGACTTTATCCCCCTTACTGCTTGCTGATTATCTGTCCTTCCAGAGGGATTGAAGGACTGAGTTTGTCTTTTTTTTTTTTTTTTTTAATTAATTTTTACTGGACTGAGTTTGTCTTGATGTTCACTGCTGGTTCACTTGGGCCTGGCCCAGGCCTTGAAGAACATGCAGATTTCACAAGGGAGGGCACCAGTGGTAGGAGACTCTTTTTTCTTTTGCAGTACGCGGGCCTCTCACTGTTGGGGCCTCTCCCGTTGCGGAGCACAGGCTCCGGACGCACAGGCTCAGCGGCCATGGCTCACAGGCCAGCCGCTCCGTGACATGTGGATCTTCCCGTACCGGGGCACGAACCCGTGTCCCCTGCATCGGCAGGCGGACTCTCAACCACTGCGCCACCAGGGAAGCCCAGGGGGAGACTCTTGAGCAAAGGAGGAGTTGGGGAAGCCCATGCTGGGAAGAGAGGATTCCTATTTGGTTTAAATGATGCATTCGTTTGGTGTTTAGCGGGATAATGCTGGAGGGTGTGTTGAGCACATAACATAGTGTGGTTTAAATGCTGGGCCATGTACGCTTTGACCCAGCAGTCCCACTTCTAAGAATTTATCCCAAGGGATTAATCCTCATAAATGCACAAAAATGCATGAACTAGGATGTTCGATCACAGCATTGTTTTTAAAAAAGGAAATAGCCTAAATATCCAATAATACAGAAGCAATGATAGAAATGCACATCCAAATGGTAAGTTATTTTGACACTTATTAAAAATGGTGAATTATATATGCCTATCAAGAGAATGTATTTATAATATCTTAGGTAAAGGAACAGGTTATAAAACAAATTATAGTATTATTTTTATAAAAACAAATTAACATTGCCATTGCCATCAAAATTCATGGACAGAAAAAAATTTTTACAAAAATCAAAATGTTTGCAGTAACTATCTCTGGGGGTTTTAGAGTGACAGGTGGCTTTTTATCTTTTTTGCATTATTGTTCTTTTCATTTATATTTCCTAATTATTCTACAGTGAATATACTTTGGGAATCATTGTATAAAGTTTAAAAAAAAATGCCGTGCTAAGGAATCTGAACCTCATTCTTAAGGTGACGTAAATTAAATTTTTATAAATTAAATAATTAAAAGTGCCCTAAGCAACTTTGCCACTTAAAGGAGCCTCACTGAGACCCCTCTGGGAATAGGAAGACTCCATTGATTAGATGGCAAATAGTATCCCTGCCTGTGTTTTTCTTGTAAATTCTGATTTCTGAACATTGCTTTTCTGCGCAAGACCATACCAAGTCAATACATTAATGGGACTGGAAGAGCAGATTTAGGCCTTATCAAGTCCTTGTGACTGGAAGACAAAGGATGGTGCTTTCTGGTAGTGCCCCATTGCAGGCCATGTTCTGTAAACCAGCAAGGCAGCCAGAGTAAACTCAGGTAGAAAAATTCCAGTAGATTGTCTGGGGGGGCGTGGCTTTGTGATGGATGTTGTTGGTTTTGTTTTGGGACAACAAACAGTTGGATTCAAATGTGTCCTGGGGCCCTTTGGCTTAGGCCCAGCTCATGTCTGCTCCTGTGAACTTTCCTTACAGGAAAACTTGATCGGTGCCCTCTTGGCGATTTTCGGACACCTTGTGGTCAGCATTGCACTTAACCTCCAGGTACGTTTCAGTCACCAGCGCTGCCTGGGGCAGAGATACAGCTGATAGCCAGGGTATCTGGTGCAGGCCCGGCTGCCTCCTCTCTGGGGGACATTGCCTATTCCATCCCAGGGCTGGGACAATACCTTTTAGGTTGTTCCAGAATCTCTCTTGATTCTTTGTCCCTGCTTCATCCCCCATCACCCCTCAACTATGAAGACAGTGCTCTCCGTTACTTAAAAGTCTCTGGGGGGTGCCTTGGAGCATCTGCTGTGTACGCCCTGCCCCATAACTCCTCGGCCTAGTTGAGCTCACAGGCAGCTGTGGTTTAGAGCCAGTTGACGACGCCATGGGAACTGGCCCCACTGGCTGCAGGTGCAGCTGGGAAGCCAGCTGTGTGTGTTGGGTGCTGGTGGCGGTTGTTAATGCCCCGGGGCAGCCTTCAACCAGTGGGGGATGGGAGTCAGTGGATAAATGCTCCAGGCCCCCGTCCTTGGGTAGGATGGTTCTGAGGGGAGTTCACAGGGTTTCTCAGAAGGACTGAGCCCCAGTTGCCCAAAGCACTAACTCACCGTGAAAGCACCCTTCACTGGTCCTCCTCCCTTCCCTGTCTCACTTTTCCACTCCCTGACTTATGCTTCCTGGAATCACCTCCCAAATCAACTCCCTGCTCCCCAGCCCTTGTTTCAGGGACTGCTTCTGGGAAACCCAGTCCAAGACTTGACACCTGCCAGCAGGACAAATCCCACAGCGCACTGGCCAACGCTTTCCCCCAGCGCTGCACAGCTTCCAGCTTCGGCGAGCCGCTCTGCTCCTCTGGAGCAGGCACGTGAACTCTGCTTCCACATACACACACATGTGTGTTTCTGTGTGTTTCCGAGGCTGCATGGTCTCTTAGCTCCTTATGTGGTTCCCTCTCTTCTCTCTGCAGACCAGCACCTCTGCTTATGCATCTGCTTCTGTACAGCCCTCATCAAGATCCTCCCCACATGGCAGCCTTGACCCTCTAAGTCAACATGCCTTTCTGGCTTTCCTTAGTCACTGCCTCAGGGTCTGTGTCCCAAGTTCACATGTCCAGAACCAGGAATATTGTCCATGCTTGGGCCAAGTATCCACCCGAGGGAGAGCAGGGTCCACTAGCACCCACAGGGCTGCCCAGCAGAGCAGCCAGCATCTCTACAGAAAGGAGTGTATCCAAGTGGGCACACTGAACACGGGGACTCCTGGGCATTGCTATTAGAGGGAAAAGTCAACCCAAGGGCCAGGCTAAAGTGGGGGTCCTTAGATCATGGCTCCCACCCCAGACTGCTCGTTGCCTGTGATGTGCATCAGAAATGCACATTTCCAGGCCTCACCCACATCTCCCCGCTGAGGATGAGGCCCAGGCACATGTATTTTTTCAAAGCTTCCCAGGGAATTTAAGGCTTCCCGGCCAATTTGAGAACTACTGTCTCAGAATAGCAACCTAAGATTTAGATCACTACTGCTTTACTCTTCTCTGAGTCAGAACTCCAAAAACACTTGACAGGTCTCCTCAAACTATTTTTAAAAGTGGGGAGTGGATTTAGGATTCGTGCATCTTAGCATCTTTTTCCTGGAGATCTGGATAAATCACATTCTTTCTCGGATTTCTAGAAGTACTGTCACATCCGCCTCGCGGGCTCCAAGGACCCTCGGGCCTATTTCAAGACCAAGACATGGTGGCTGGGCCTGTTCCTGATGCTGCTGGGCGAGCTGGGCGTGTTTGCCTCCTACGCCTTCGCCCCGCTCTCGCTGATTGTGCCTCTCAGCGCCGTCTCCGTGATAGGTAAGACCCAGCTCCCACCCCGCCCCTCCCTTGGGACTTGCCTACCTCTGTGAGCAGGTCACCACCAGTACCAAAGAGACTCACCAAACCAGCTTTTGCTTTGCTAGTAATGCCTAACACTTACAAAGCGCTTCATACTCAGCAGGACTTGCTCTAAGCACTTTACAGATAGTGATTCTTCTAATCCTCCTGGCAGCCTTTTGAGGGAGATACTGTTATTATCCCCATTTTACAGATGAGGAAACCGAGGCACAGAGTGGTGAAATTACTTTCCCCAAATCACACAGCTAGCGAGAAGCAGGGCTGGGATGCAAACTGGCGTTCTGCCTCCAGAATCTGTTTAAGATTCGGAAAGTTTATCAGAATTGCTTTATATTTCTACTGCAGAAGGAAGATAACCTTGACACATTCATCCTAACACTGTCAAGATAAACTAAGCTTTCAGAGTGCAGGTATTTCGCACCTCTAAGAAATGCACATTCAGCTTATTCTCTGATCTTTTTACATCAACTGATACCATTTTTAAAACATCACTAACTTTCTCATCTGCCATTTTTCTGTGATTTCTGTAATCACTGAACCAGTGTTTCAGAACGTTTGAACCAACTGGAAGACAAAGGAGTTTTAATGTCCATGAAGCCACAAATAAAATAGAATTAGAAAAAAAATTCTTTTCTTCTTAAGTAAAAGATGTTAGTAGATTAGTGAACAGTAGTTTTTTGTACATAGGAGCAGGGACAGTGAACTTGCTTTGAAATGTTTCCTTCCGTCCTGCTGGTAAGCATTACAGTGCCGAGAAGCTCTTCTCGGCTCTTAAAGGAGAAAATCCTATTCTGAGTCTTAATCCTCCTGGAATTAAGAGGGCCTCTTCAATACAGGGATGGCATATGCATGGCATTTATGTGCCCCTGCAGTACCCAAGGCAGATATCACTAATCAATCATAGTGAGCCTGGATGGGCCCTCAGAATTCTCAGAGCTTCAGGCAGTCATTACCAATTACTAGGAGTTGGCAGGGGAGCGGAAATTTATTTGCTTTCCCTGATCCTATTTATTGAAAGCCCCTCTTTTTCTCGACCAGGGTTGGTAAACAGGCAGCCTACAAGATGACTGAGGTCCTCAGGCATGCTGTGTTCTTTCCCACCCAGTATCATTTCAAAATGTCATTTGAGTGCCTTTAGTTGAGGCAAGTTGTCTGCCGTCATCTCAGCTTCTCTCTGCTGTCTTGCATCTGGCCCGCTTTCTACATCTGTGTTGTTGCCCAGCCCCAACACATATTTAGGTTTGTCCTCTGCCCATTGCTCATCTATCCAAAGGGCTCTCAGAACCTTTATTGACAATGAGGAATATGTGACTGAATGACTAAGTACTTTAAATCTTAGTCTTTGAATTTTAATAAGGAGCAAATAACCAAATTCTTAAAAATGGGCTGAATTATAATGATGGGACTTCACATATAATCCCCTAGAAATTAAGGGGCTCTTAGAGTTTCTTAAGTCACCAAGTGAAAAATAATATTAAAAATAAATATTAAAATAATAATCACCATTTATTGGGTACCTATTACTTATTAGTTACTGTTTTAGGTACTTTAATAATAATAATAATAATTACTCAGTTACTGAGCATGTACTAAGTGATTTGCATATATTATCTCATTTAATTACCCCTATGACTCTGAGAAGTAGGTATTTTCAGTGATATGCTGATAAACCAACTCGAGAGAATGAGAGAAGAAGAAAAAGAAAAGAAAGAGGAGGTGGAGGGAGGGAGGGAAGAAGGGAAGGGACAGAAAAGTGGAAGAAAAAGAAGACCTGATTTTTAATGTTTCTGATGTAAAGGGTGTAAATACCCACACTGTCGCTGATTCCAAGCTACCAATGGTTTCCTGACCATTAACCCTCAGCAGGCTGGTGAAGGCTGGATCCAGCACACGATTTCAGAGACTGACTCTCAGGTGAAGTGACCTACCCAGGTTACCCAGCCAGAGGAGGCAGACCTGAGATAGTAACCCTGGTCTTTTCACGGTGAATGCCAGCCCCATCCTTTAGGACAGTCACAAGAAAGTTTGAGTACATCTGCAAACGTGGAAGAGTCAGGGAGTGAAAAGAAAAGAACCAGGGGGGAAATGTCAGAGGTAGGCATTGCCTTCTGAAAGAGCAAGAGCCCTGGCCTCCAACAGTCCTGGGTTTGAGCCCAGCCTTTCCTCGCCAGCTGCATGGTCTTGAGCGGGTCCTTTCCCTCTCTCAGCTTCAGTGTCCCCATTTTCCACATGGAATCATAACAGTGCCCACCTCAAAGAGCAAACACGCCAGAAACAACTTGTGTAAGTTGCCTGTCACACAGCAAGTATTCAACCCCCGGTGTTCCTTGTAGGAAATCCTCAGGGAGGCTCAGAGAGGAGCCTCTGTTTCTAATAACAAGAGACAGCTCTTGGGAGCATGAGTGAGAGCTTAGGCAAGCTCCAGCGCAAATGAGCCAACCCAGAGGGCACTGGCGAAGGGACTCCATTTGACTGATGGCAGCCTCAATGCTCTTCTCCCTGTGCTTTTTTTTTTTATAGCCAGCGCCATCATAGGAATCATATTCATCAAAGAAAAATGGAAACCTAAAGACTTTCTGAGTAAGTTCGTGGATTGGAGCTCTGTTCTTAATTTCATGCTTGTGCTTTTTTTCATTGTGAAACCAGCTCACCCCAATGTAGAGATCATTTGTCTCCTTCTCCCCTGTGTGGTTCTGTATCCCACCCTCATCAGGCTCCTGAGAGCTGGGTTTTTTAATCAGTGGTTCCCAAACTTGGCTACGCATCAGAACCATCTGTGCAACTTTTTAAAATGGGCTTTCATTTATTCCATTCAATCAATATTTATTGAACATCTATTGCTGGGATTTTAGGAGGCCCAGGAAAAGGCACCCTCTTTCCCTAACTGAGTTTTAAAACAGTGAGAACTAAATAAGGAAGTCAAACACAGGAGATCAGAAGTTACGCTTTATTACTAATAAAAGCTAGATTAGAACATGCAGCCACATGAACTTGCTTACGCTCTCCCCGCAGTGCGCTCCAGCCCACAGCTAGACCTTGGGTCAGTCTCCCAAGGAAATATTTGGGTTTACAGGATGGAACACTTATCCAGAATTACTGCCGTACATATCCTGGGACAGAGAAGGGAGAAAAAAAGATCAAAGCCTGAGTGTTTAAATTCTTTCGATAGATTAACTCCATTTCGGTCGAGAAATGCAGACCAATGGTGCAAGAGGCAGAAGTGTCGGTCCATTGGAGCTTCCTCCACATAGAAACCCAAGGAGTGGGGAAGAAGTTACCTACTGAGTGCCACCCTCTGTTGTAGGTGCTGGAGATATAGCAGTAGGACAGATGAGGATCCTACTCTCATGGAGGTTACCGTCTAATGTATATGTGTGTTGGAGGGAAGAACATACAGTAAACAAGTTAACTATATAACTAACCAAATAAAATAATTCTAGATCTTAGCGAGTGCTTCAGAGAAAATAGAATGCTTTTTGTTGGGGCACTGGGGATGTGGGGATGCTTTTCCTAGACTGGTCAGGGTTAGACTCTCTGAAGAGGTGGGGCCCAGACCTAACTGATACTAAGGAGACTACCAATGCCAAGGTCTGTGGGCAGTGTTCCATGTAGAAGGAGCAGCAGGTGCAAAGGCCCTGAGGCAGGAATAAGCTTGGCGTGTCCGGTATCAGTAAGGCCAGTGTAGCTGGAGGGTGATGAGTAAAGGAGGAAACAGGACATGAGAGCAAGGAGGCATGGAGGAACTGGATGATGCAGGGGCTTACGAGCCATGCTAAGGAGTTAAGGAGTGACATGATGGTGGGTCCAGGCTCTATCCCCAGAGACTTTAAATCTGGGCTGGGGCCTGGGCATTTGCATTCTCATAAAGCTCCCCAGGGTGAAGTATATTAGTCTGCAACTTGCTTTGAAATGTATCCAAAAATAACCTGGCTTGATGAATGAGTGGAGGGATGAAGAAAATGGATCGCGATATGGGATAAAGCAAGTATAATAAAATGTCAATTTAGAACCTAGGTGGTGGGACTATGGGTGCTTACTATTAAAGATTTTTTAAATATAAATTTATTTTTATTTATTTGTTTTTGGCTGTGTTGGGTCTTCGTTGCTGTGCGTGGGCTTTCTTTAGTTGCGGCGAGCGGGCTTCTTATTGCAGTGGCTTCTCTTATTGTGGAGCACGGGCTCTAGGCACGCAGCCTTTAGTAGTTGCGGCACGCGGGCTCAGTAATTGTAGCTCGCAGGCTGTAGAGCTCAGGCTTAGTAGTTGTGGTGCACGGGCTTAGTTGCTTCACAGCGTGTGGGATCTTCCCGGACCAGGGCTCAAACCCGTGTCCCCTGCATTGGCAGGCAGATTCTTAACCACTGTACCACCAGGGAAGTCCTTGTGTCTGAAAGTTTTTAAACACAAAATGTCAGGGAGAAGAAGCTCCCAAGATGCTGCAGACACACAGCCACGTTTGGGAACCACTGTTCTGAATCATTGGTGTAGAGTAACAGCAAGATTGGACCAGGAGGTGGAAAAAGAAAAGAATCTTACACTGAAAAAAAGCAGAACTACTGCTCAGCAAACAAATGATGCCACAAAGACCAAAAGACTCAGAATGATTTGTAGTAATTCTGCTGGGGGAGGGGCGGGGCTGGGCTGGTTCTGAGATCAGTGTAGAGGTTTATGTCCCTTCCAGGGTCATGCTAGGTGGTCCTGGAATGAGAGGCATGCCCTATATGAATTAGAAAAAGATGCCCCTCTGGGCATCTATAGTTCTGTGGGCAAATGCCTTGGTGAGCAGAGCATGGGCTAGATTTTAGCCCTCTTCACTGCCCTTGTGCAGTGAGCAACCTGCACAACTGTACCTGGCTGCCCTGCTTAGAGTTCTATTAAGTTCAGCAAACATTTACCCAGTGCTAGACCTTTGCTGGACAACGCAGGCATATTGATGAGTAAGACCTGTCCCTGCTTACGGAGAACTTAAGACAATAGACTTGCACAGAACTTACCATGTTGAGTTTAACCATGGTTCATTCATTCGCTGAGCAATTGAACAACTGGTTTTTTGAACACCTGTTGAGGCCTAGAATGAAAATAAAGGACATTTAATATGGTATCACATTTCCTCGAGATAGTGAAATGAAACAGGTAGAGTTAATTCTATCACAGAAAAATCCAGAAGCCTGTGGTCACAATATGTGCAGCTCAGAACTCACAGCCCTTTTCAGCTTGCATGGGGCTGGGTTCACTCAGCTTCAACCAGAGGCTTTTCACCAACCCCACAGGGTTCAATTGGAGTGTGACAGGACCCTGGGGAAGAGGAGTCAGGAGACTCTGGTCCTTCACCCAGGAGCATGCCTCCTGGGCCACCAACAATATCTGACAGGGCTGTGGAGTAGAGCGTTGGTAGTATTTAGATAGTTCCCTTGGGAGTAGGTTAAGTAGCCAATTGGGAGAGGCTGAGACAGTTTTTCAAAGGCATACCATAGGCTCTGAAGGTTTGCTTTTGAGGTTTTTTTGTTTTTTGTTTTCATCTAGCCCATCTAGCTTTAGAATGTTCCTTGTAAAATGCATATTAAAACCAGAGTGCAATACTAGAACGGCTAAAATGAAGGAAAAATACGCAGTTTTGCTCATACGCTACTGGTGGGAGTGTAAATTGATACAGCCACTTTGGAAAACCATTCGACAGTACCTACTAAACTGGACGTCTACATCTCCCATGACCACGAATTCCACTCCTAGTTTTGTACCCAATAGAACTACGCGCATATGTTTTCCAAATGACATGCACGAGAATGTTTGTAGCAACGTGATTTGTTATAACCCAAGACTGGAGACTACTTAAATGCCTATCAGCAGGAGAAATGATAAATTGTATCCTATTCACACATGGACCACCGTACAGCAGTGAGAATGAAGAAACTACCGCCACATGCCAGGATACAGATGAATCTCACAAACATAGTCTTGCATGAACCCAGACACAAGAAAACGTACTGTACGAATCCATTGATATAGAGTACAAACCCAGGAAAATGGTCAGTGCTGGTAGGAGTCAAAGTGTTGCCCTGGGGGTGGGGGCTAGTGATTGGAAGGGGACATGAGTGTGGATTTGGGGGTCCTACAAATGTTCCCTTTCTCGACCTGGGTGCTGGTTACGTGGGTGAGTTCACTTTGTAAGAATTCATCGAGCACTTTTTTGTATGCATGCTATCTTATTAAAAAAATTTTTTTTTTTTTTTTTGCGGCACGCGGGCCTCTCACTGTTGTGGCGTCTCCCGTTGCGGAGCAGAGGCTCCGGACGCGCAGGCCCAGCGGCCATGGCTCACGGGCCCAGCCGCTCCGCGGCATGTGGGATCCTCCCGGACCGGGGCACAAACCCGCGTCCCCTGCATCGGCAGGCAGACTCTCAACCACTGCGCCACCAGGGAAGCCCCTAAAAAAATTTTTTAACACTAAATGTATCTTTAAAAAATGACATTCAGAGGACTTCCCTGGTGGCCCAGTGGTTAAGACACCACACTTCCTCTGCAGGGGGCACGGGTTTGATTGCTGGTGGGAGAACCAAGTTCCTGCATGCCTTGAGGCGTGGCCAAAAAAGTAGAAAAAAAACAAATGACATTCATGAAGATACTCTGTTTTTTTTCAAGTAAAGAAAAACCCAAAATTCAAGCAATAGCAGGTCCCCATATGTTACCCTACAGACACATGCTGGCCTGGGGCGGGCGCTTGCAGTAAGCCCTGTGATGGCCTCCCTCTCCCTGCAGGGCGCTACATCTTATCCTTCGTTGGCTGTGGTCTGGCCATCGTGGGCACCTACTTGCTGGTGACATTCGCACCCAACAGTCACGAGAAGATGACAGGCGAGAACATCATCAGACATCTTGTGAGCTGGCCTTTTCTCCTGTACATGGTGAGAGAAGCCTCCGGTCCTTCCACCTGAGATGATGGGGGTGGGGATGGAGTCCTAGAAACCAGAAACCCAAATTCCCAGCAAGACGGGGTTCACGGGAATCATGATGTATTTCACAGCGCCGAACACCACGCTCGCAGAGAGCACGTAGTTCCTGGGGAAGTGCTTTTTTTCACTTGTGTCCTGAGTAATGTCTAAAACTGCATGTATAGTATGATAACTTGATTTTTTTAGAGGTATTTGTAGGTCTGTACGT
Source organism: Delphinapterus leucas (assembly GCF_059928025.1). Taxonomy (NCBI): domain Eukaryota; kingdom Metazoa; phylum Chordata; class Mammalia; order Artiodactyla; family Monodontidae; genus Delphinapterus; species Delphinapterus leucas. The sequence goes on along the minus strand of NC_143129.1, from coordinate 171,675,527 downwards.
TACCTGTAAAAGATTGGATAGAAAAACAGAAACTCCATCAGTAGTTGTCTCTGAAAGATGGAATTATGATTGTGTTTTTATTTCACCTTCGTCTTTACAAATTACCCAAAATTTCTACAGTGAGCATTTAAAACTGTTATGGTAAGAAAAAAAGTTAAAATTTTTAACAGTTAAAGAATGTTATATATATATTTTTGCCCGCTATCACACAGCTGATAGAAGCTGATAGAAACACGGGAGACACTGCAGACTTTATCTCCTAAACCCCCAACCAGAACTAATCAAGGTTACAAATAGATTACAATTGACTAATTGTAATCTAAATTGATTACAAATAGACTAATCAAGGAAAATATCTAAGGTATTTGGTAAAGTTTATTCCTGCTCCCCCTGCACCATGTTAAACACTTTTTAATGTATTATCTATCAACAAAAATAACCAGTAAACAGAGGAGTTTTATTTGAGGACTCAGGACTATAGCCTGGGAGACAGCCTCTCAGATAACTCTGAGGAACTGCTCTGGAGAAGCACAGTTTTCAGCACAGTTTTATATCTTCTCAGGTCAAAGAACATTAAACAAGTCAGGGATACATTCCTTAAAGGTATAAAACAACAACAACAAAAAACAGATCAGCATGTACACAGCAAGTCGGTTTGTCCTTGGTACCTGGGAAGGGAATCTTATCATCGCAGGGGTACTAGCATTGGCATCCCATGAAGGGAGGCATTTAATATTTATTTTTAATGTGAACATTCTTTACTTCTGGTCAGTGTACCCTTTTCTTTAATAATTAAAGCAGGTGTACAATGTATGTTTGAAAGGCCACAAATAGGCCACTTTAGTTAACATAAAATTTTTTTTAAATTTTCTCCATTTTAATCTTTTTTTTTTCCCCCCATATTTATTTATTTATTTATTTACTTGGTTGCACCAGGTCTTAGTTGTGGCAGGCGGGCTCATTAGTTGTGGCATGCAAACTCTAAGTTGAGGCATGCATGTGGGATCTAGTTCCCTGACCAGGGGTCGAACCCGGGTCCCCTGCATTGGGAGCTCGGAGTCTCATCCACTGCACCACCAGGGAAGTCCCTGTTAGCATAAAATCTGAGTTAAATCATGTATAAGCCAGAATGACTTCCCTAGACCTCAGTGTGTGAAAATTTGTTTCATCACATCTCAGACTCCCTCGATAGTCCTATAACATAGGTGTTTTTCTCCCCATTTTATGGATGAGAAAACTGGATCTCAGGGTTAGCAAACTTGCTCAGAGTCCCGTGAGAGCCAAGCTGGACCTGAAGCCTGCCTGCCTGGCTGGCCTCACGTGTCACCACAGCCTGCTAACGAAGGTGTTCACTGTTTTGCCTTGACTCAAGCAGCCTGGGCCTGCTGTAGAGGCCCCGAACGTCCTTTTTCCTCAGATTGCCCGTGAGGCAGGTGATAGATTCCCCCAAGGTTGGGGCTGTGTCATCTCCCTAGCGCCAGCCAGCCCCAGCGTTGACCTGTAGGCATGGAGAAGTGTCTGCCGGGCAGAGCCAGAGACCCACCTCTTCAGGAAAAGCTTAACCCCAGAACACAGGCTTCTCTTTCAGAGAGTCCTGGGCTCGAGTCCATTGCATACTGTGTAGCCATAACCCAGGCACTTAGCCGCATGCTCTGCCTCCTTCTCTGTACGTTAACTGGCGGGGTCACTGGACCCAGGGTGGCTGTCAGGTCCACCCAGCACGTGACGGATGCTCAGTGACCAATTCAGTTTGGCTTCCTCCGTCGTCACTGTGGGGCAGTGCTGCCAGCTGGAAAGATTTGGCCAGATCAAATTCAATACATATTTATTGAGTGTCTGCTATGTGCCAGACACTGGGTATAAAAGCTAAACGAGACGGGCTGACAGAACTCATGGTCCATCAGGAGGCACCGACACATATACAGCCATCTCGCGATAGAACGCCAAGGGCTCTCCCAGCGTGCGTTTAGGCGTCATGAAGAATGGTGGGGAGATCGGCCACTCCCACCCCCCCTGCCCAAATGTATGCACATCAGTTGGGAGTGTTGCTGAGTAACTGTACATCTGCTTGATGGCGTATTTTGCAACAATTAAAGATAATGATGACAACTTCATAAAACATGAAAATTGTTTACGGTAACTCACAACGGCCCAGCACAAAACTGTGCTTTGACTGTGATGACAAGTAGATAAAATATGTATTCACTGTGACAAAGACAGGAAGAAACAGGAAAATGAACGCAGCTGTGTTTTATGATCTCTAATTCTGAGGAATTTAACAATTTTTTTCTTTTTAAAATGCCCATTAATGTTTCTGCGTTGGTTTTTGTGATAAATGAACTTCGGTAGGAGGTTGGGATAGGCAAACAGAGCTGAGCCATTGCTTTAGTTTTGCTGGGGGCTGGGGCTGGCTTCACTCCTTGGGAAAGTATTGCCAGATGTCTGGACCTTTAAGGAATAGAAAGGACAAGCTGTTGCTGCAAAGGCGGGGAACTTCTCAAACTTCAGAGTTTTCAAACTCGCTGTTGTCTAGTAAGATTCTACTGATGGAGCACCTTCTGAACACCAGGCACTGGGCCCCCATCTGCAGGCAGTGTAGCCTAGTGGGAAAGCGCATGGGCCCTGGAGCCAGACTATCCGGGTTCAAATCCCAGCTCTGCCTTTTGCTGGCTTGAGATTCTTCATAGAATTATTATGCTGATTTAGTGAGTTGAGTAAAGATAAAATGCTTAGAATAGAGCCTGGCAGATTTATGAGTTCACTAAGTATAAGCTGTGATTGTGGCCCTCTAAGTTAAGAACACTTATCCCTGTTTCACAAAGGAGGTAACTGAGGTTTAGAGAACTTAAGTGACCTGGCTAAGGTCACACAACTAGTTTAGAAGGCCTCATAACTGGGCCTCCCTGACTCCAGAAGTCCTCTTTTTTCTGACTCTACCAAGCTGCACGCAGTGGAGGCTTGGTTAGCAGGCAAGTGGTATATATACTTATATACTTAACCGAAGAGCTCTTCTCCTCACCGAACAAGCAGCTCCCTCTTTAACCAACTCCCAGTTTTGGTGGGGGTTACCATGGAGTAGTGAAATGGGACACCAGCTCAGCCTGATGAATCTTGACCATCCAAGACAGGGTGGACCTGAGGCCAGCCCAGCACCCTCGGAGCCTCACCACGAGGTGAACTGCTCCTCAGTATTGGGAGTAGAGAGATTCAGCGTTCCCTGCTTTCCTGCAGGATACGTATCAGGAGTTTGGGAAATACTGGCTGTTTCAATTCCCCTTCAACTCTGAGGGCCTGTGACTGATGCAATCAGCAGCATAAACTCCAGCCCAGCCCCCCAGGGTCTCCTGGTCTTGCCTGTGGCCCCCGCTGACCTCCCCCCTTGCTGCTCTCTGTAGCTCGTGGAGATCATTCTGTTCTGCTTGCTGCTGTACTTCTACAAGGAGAGGAACGCCAACAACATTGTTGTGATTCTCCTCTTGGTGGCGTTACTTGGTAAGTGAGGGTCCTGGGGATTGAGTTTCGCCACCACTAAGTAGCACCAAAAGGAAACATGGGTTTTGTTTACTGAGCTGTGGCATCTGGACCCAGGAGCTGCTGGAGGCCGGCTCAGGCTGGTCCCTCTGCATCGGCGGCTGCAGGAGCTGGGTCCCTGCTAACCGGATGCAGGCCTTGTCAGTTCCATCTTGCTGCTGACGGCATTCGGTGTTCTTGAGCCAGACAGACACCCGTCCCCTCAGGGTGCCACCCATTTGAGAGGGAGGAAATGACAGTAAACGAGTTGACAAATACATAGATAGTATAAGTTTGGGCAGTGACAATTACAATGACGAAGAAGAAAGCAGAGTAAGGGTAGGGGTGGGGGGTTAAGAGGTTATTTCAGGGAAGTCAGGGGTGGAACAGGTTCCAACAAGTGAGCCCCTAAGGGTCTGTGTAAGACCTATCAGAGGTTAAGACAATTCTGGATTCAAAGGCAAGAATTGATTTTGATTTTGCTCTCTTTTTTTTTTCCTTTTAAAGGCATGGGTGCAATGGGGGGAATGGCTCCTAAATCAGATTGGGGCAAGGCTGTAACCCCACATAGAGTTAGATTTACTAAGTAGAGCTGTGAGAATCACCCCTTCTTCCTGGAGAGGGAGAGGTGGGTGCGGCCTTGCCGCTACCTCCTAGTGACTGTCCCTGTGTCAGCCACGCTGTCCTCTAAAAATGGGCCTAAGAGAACACCCAGATCTTGGGGGGAGAGGCGATTAAATGAGATGAGCACCGGTCCCCAGTGTGTGTTGTTTCCTTCTGTCCTTCCAACAGCAAGCCCCCATTCCAGCGACAGGCCATAAAACACACAGATATGTCATCATAGGACAGGGCTCCATTTTCTTGTTTTTAACAGCTTTACTGAGATACAGTTTACATACCGTAAAGCTCACCTGTTTAAAGTATACAATTCAGTGATTTTTTTTTTTTTTTTTGCGGTACGCGGGCCTCTCACCACTGCGGCCTCTCCCGTTGCGGAGCACAGGCTCCGGACGCGCAGGCTCAGCGGCCATGGCTCACGGGCCCAGCCACTCCGCGGCATGTGGGATCCTCCCGGACCGGGGCACGAACCTGTGTCCCCCGCATCGGCAGGTGGACTCTCAACCACTGCGCCACCAGGGAAGCCCCTACAATTCAGTGATTTTTAATATATTCATAGAGGATACAACCATCATCATAATCGAATTTCAGAACATTTTTGTCACCCCAAAAAGAAACCCTGTGCCCACTAGCAGTCACTCCCCATTTTTCCATCCTCCCAGGCCCTGGCCAATCACTAATCTACTTTCTGTCTCTATGGATTTGTCTTTCTGGACGTATTACATAAACGGAATCGTACACCATGTGGCTGTTTGTCCCTGGCCTCTTTCACTGAGCATCACGTTGTAGAGGTTCATTCCTGTTGCAGCATGACTCAGTGGTCCGTTCCTTGATGATTTTGTTTGCAAAGTGGATTGGAAGATCACGGTCCCAAAACGTTCTCTCCTGGTGAGTTGGAAGGTCAGAAGGTTCTGAGGCACGTTGGCCAATTCCTTTCTGCCCCCTCCTCACCAACAAGGACAGCCTGGAGAAAGTGCTTGACTTAACTGCCTGCCGATGTTTGAAAACTGTAGTCTAAGTAGCTGAGGCGCCCAGAAGCCACTGTGTCTGCTGGGCTGTTGGCAGGAGAAGGCAAAATGAGCAGACGCTGAGAAACATAGGAAAGCAAAGCATTTCAGCCAGAACAAGGAACTTCATTTGTACCATACTTGGGAGTTCCTTTTAATTCCCGCTCTGGCAGGGGGATCCAACAGTTTAGAGTTAGAAGTCGTTTCTGCAGCACTGGGTAAAGCAGTGGTCTCAATAATGAGGTGGGTGTATGGGAAGAAAAAATATTAGAACTGGTATTTATTTTTATCTCCACCTTTTAAGTATATTTCCTACACATGTTTTTATGATGTATATACCATATAAGCATAGTGTTACATGACTATAATTTTAAAATAAATAAATGTATATATATTTGAAAAGTATATACCTATGCATAGGGGTATGCATTCCAAAACATGTGGAGACCTCTGGTCTAAAGAAATGTTTTTAAAAATACCAGTGAGTAAGCATTTTAAAAGACCAAAAAAACAACAGAAAAAACTCCTGAGCTCTGTACACACCACATTTTTCTTGTGATTGCCGTGAGAAGGATACTCAAAAGAAGTTCATCTATACATTCGATTGTTTTGACCTTGCATTGTGTTCCAGACACAGTGCTGCCACTCTGGAGTTCAGAGTGAACTCACTACCCTTTCTTGGTAGAGTTTAGAAGGGCATTTGGAAATACCCTTTGGAGTTTTGCTTTCCTCTCTGCTTTCACGGGAGGGTACAAAAGAACCAATGCCAATAGGATCTTCTCACTGTGTAAATCACTGGCTGGGCTCTGCCCATGTTCCCTGCATCTTGGTCACTTTGTCCTTTGAGTTTATAAACTGTCCCCGCCCCCCCACCCCCGCCACGTCTCTGAGGCTCCCACACATCCTTGTTAACCTTCTGCAGGCTCAATGACCGTGGTGACAGTGAAGGCTGTGGCCGGGATGCTCGTCTTGTCCATACAGGGGAACCTGCAGCTCGACTACCCCATCTTCTACGTGATGTTCGTGTGCATGGTGGCAACTGCTATCTATCAAGCCGCGTGAGTTGCAGATTCTTTTCCTGCTGGGCTTCCCCACAAAGGTCTCTTCCAGCTTCTGGGCCCGATTACAATTGTTTTTGAAGCTGTAGGGCAGGTAGAACATGCAAATGTTCTGTCGCCAGGGTTTGGCATCCACTGTGGAGAGAGAGGGGTCGCTAATTTGCTGAGTTATCACATGGAGGGGTGCCGTGCTGCTTGAAAAGCCTGGAGTGGATGTATTTTTCCCTCTGCCTCAAAATGTGAGAACCACGCAATCAGAGGCAGCCTCGATTCCCATCTGGACCAAGGCAGGTGCCCACTTCCGGGGCCTCAGAAGAAGCTGTGCCGTCCCCGTGAGGCACCTGTTTGTCTGCCTGGTGGAAGACAGACAGTTGTCTCCAACTTTCTTGTCCTCAAGAAATCTTTCCAAGTAGAAGAGCAAGGTGATGGTTTCTGCCTCAGAAGCAGCAGTTCTGAGGGTAGGCCTGGGCCTTGCTCACGTCAGAGATCCGGTGCCCAGCGGGGGGCCTGGGCGAGCATGTGACAAACCTGCCTGGGGACGGAGGGTGGACAGTGCAGGTTTCAGTGTGGTGCATGGGGCCGGTTCACCCCGGACAGGTCAGGCCCTGGACTCCAGCCGCTGGGGCTCACCATCCACCAGCGGTGCCTCCGGGGAACACAGCGGTGACCGCTGCCACCTGGGCGCCCGGTGTAAGCTGTGCTCTCACTGCCTTCACAGGAACTTGAATTCATTTGGTCCCCACGGCAATGATATCCTCATTTTGCATGTAAGGAACTGCTGCGAGAGGCCAGGAACTGGCGGAGCTGAGACTGGAACCCCGGCGTCTGTCTCCCTCCCCGTCCCGCGCCCCTCACCCCTCTGCTCTAGGCCTGCTCCTCAGCTTCTCCAAGACACAGATTCCCCGTCTGCAATGACAATAGCAACAGCCCCTACCTAACAGAGTCGCAGCAGGCTCTAGTAGGATCCAGGATAACGTCCAGTAAATAGTAGCTTCTTTTATGATTTTTGTTACTATTATGCTGAGTATGACTATGCTTAGTCCTCCTACAGTGATTCTGGTCATCACCCCTGAGCCCCTGTCCAATGCAAGGCTCTGTGCTGTGCCCTCCGGGGCTTATAAAGATGATCAGGTGCCCCACCCTCCCCGGGAAGCTTCTCACTCACACATCACACATTCATCAAGGCCTGCTGTGTACCGGGCCCGTGCTGGGCCTTCCACGCACAGAGACATGAGCGATAGTCACTGAACTCAAGGTGCTCACAGCCCTGGTCCGAGGACAGCCGGGTAAACAGACAATTACAGTTGGGTGGGAAGTGTGTTATGGTGTAAGGAACTTTGCGACAATAACCAAAATGCTATGCAGAGAATAGACAAAGAATATATTCCTAAATGATGGAGTGTTTATCCGCAGTGGAGAGGTTAGGAGTGACTCTAATTTACTCTCTCTTTTTCCTATATTTATTGCAGTGAGAGTTGAATTAAGAAGAAAATTTGTTTAAAAGAATAATTACAACATGAGGCAGGATGTGATAAGCGCTACAGGAGTTTCTTGGACTGTTAAGGGCCCAGGAATGGCTTTTTAGTGGGTAGGGGATGCAGGGGACACAGAGGTGAGAAGGGCATTGCGGTGATAAGAACTATGTGGTCAGAGGTGTTGGACGGGGAGAGGGATGGGCCTCAGGCTGTGTGTCCAGAGGAAGAATAGAAGCAAAGCGTGGACCCCAGCCCAGGAGACACACAAGGCTGGCATCCTTATAATCCCAAGGAATATTCCTTCATGCCTCATCTTCGTATTTTCAGACCAAGCCTGCGGTCATCGGCTTTCACCTCGGCCTTTCGACATCCCCACAGCCCACTGACCAGAGTGCTTTTGTGTTGAAGGTTTTTAGGTCAAGCCTCACAGATGTATGACTCCTCTCTGATTGCCAGTGTGGGCTACATTCTATCCACTACCGTGGCTATCACAGCAGGTAAGGGTGTGGTTGCTAGATCTCTGTCTTCTACCTTGACAGCAGGGACATTACCCCAGTGTGGAGGGAAGGGGCGCCGCCTCTGTCAGAAGGCCAATTCTGCTGACTTGTTCTGCCTGTCACAGTTGTAGACGGTTTTGTGGGGAAAGCGCAGGATTTAGAGCCAGAGAGGCCTAGGTTTGCACCCCAGCACAGACACGGAGCTGTGTAGCTCTAGGAAAATCACTTCACCTCTCTGAGCCTCATTTCCACATTCATAACATGGGAGTAATAATACTTTCCTCCTAGAATTGAAATATGTATAGTCCAAATGTCCCCTACTTTGTACTGCTTGTGTTAGGTTTCTTTAACAGTTTTTACCGTCATCTGCTAACTCCACAGCCTCCACTGGCCAAGTGACCACACATTTCTTCCGTATAATTTTTAGAGATCATGAGTATGTACATAACACGTGCTCAGTAAGTGATCATCATCTTTATTACATTCCCCTTTTCTTCTACTCCACCCCTATAGGTTTTTTCTTTTTCTTTCTGAGGTGGCTTCAGAGGCTGCAAGCATATTTGTGTGTGTGTGTGTGTGTGTGTGTGTGTGTCGGGTTTTTTTGTTTGTTTGTTTTTAAATGGCAATGGTGACTAAGATTTTCAGAGTAAAAAGACCAGTAACAACCAGTGTGCCTCCCTTTGAGGAAGGCCCAGCCGGAAAGCCATATATTTTGCACTGCAGTTTGGACGAGTGGCGCCCAAACTGGTGTTCACAGAGGTTAGAACAAGAGGGCACACAGCCTGCCAGGGCCTGTGCCGTGAGCGGGACCAGGGATTGAGCGGGGCTTGACCCAGAGCAGCCAGAAAGCTAACCTCATGCAGAGATTCAAGTCATGGTCAACAGCTTCGGTCCAGGCAAGATTGAAAGGGATAGAAACACCGTGCTTGAGTCCGCAGTCAGGCAGGGAATCAGGAGCTCCGGGCAGGGTTGGGGTGGTGGGGTGTGAAGTGGGTCCAGACAGATGCTGGCTGCAGGGTGAGGGCGGCAGGCCTGTGGCACTGCCACACTGCAGGGTGTGACACCTGCCAGTCTCATGAGGTTAGAAAGCTCCGGCGGCTTAACCACGGAGCCTTGGTTTTCCATCTTAAGAAAGATGGGGGGAAGATGTGGTACATATATACAGTGGAATATTACTCAGCCATAAAAAAGAACGAAATAATGCCACTTGCAGCAACGTGAATGGACCTAGAGATTGTCATACTGAGTGAAGTTAAGTCAGTGAAAGACAAATATCATATGATATCACTTATATGTGGAATCTAAATAAAAGGTACAAATGAACTTATCTACAAAATAGAAATAGAGTTACATATGTAGAAAGCAAACTTATGGTTACAAGGGGGTAAAGGGGAGGGGAGGAATAAATTGGGAGATTGGGATTGGCATATACACACTACTATATATAAAATAGGTAACTAATAAGGACCTGCTGTAGAGCACAGGGAACTCTACTCAATACTCTGTAATGGCCTTTATGGGAAAAGAATCTAAAAAAGAGTTGATACCTGTATATGTAGAACTGATTCACTTTGCTGTACACCTGAAACTAACACAACATTGTAAATCAACTATACTCCTATAAAAACTTAACAAAAAAGAAAAAGAAAGAAAGATGAGGGAGAGGAGTGTGTAAAAACTGGTAAGTCTCTAGTTTAGCTCATAGTGTCGTTTCACTGGGGGAAGCTGGGCACAGGGTACGTGGGAATTCCGTACTATTTCTGTGCATCTAATATTATCTCAAAATAAAAAGTTAAGAAACAAAAGATGGAGGTAAGAGGGGCCTAGGTGGGGGAGAAAGAGAAGACAGTCTATTCCCCCCAAATGGCTTTTATTCCATTCTGCTCATTTCTTACTAGGTGCAGTCATAGTATTTTGGACCCCTTTGGTATTCTGTAGGGAAGGGAGCTTCGCCAGATCCTAAACAGACTGGCAGGTAGGTGATTTGAAAACAGCTCACCCGCATTTTCCATTCTTTGCTGCTCAGGCGCCATCTTCTACCTGGACTTCCTCGGGGAGGACGTGCTGCACGTCTGCATGTTTGCACTGGGGTGAGTCCCATCCTGCTCCCTGGCCCCGAATTCCAGGCAGGCTGCCCCTCTCTCCCTACCCCTGCTCCAGCCTCTCAGGCAGTCCCTTAGAGCCAGAGGAGCAGCTGGCAGTGGGAGCTTTGTCCCCAGAGGTGAGCGTTTCATTCCCCAAAGGGCTTTACTTTTCCTTTCTTCTCTTTTGGGCTTTAATCTCCTTGTCATTTCGAACACATCACAATTTGATGCAGGAAAGACTCTCACCCTCACCTCAGATCAAAGAATTGGATACTGAAGCTGAACAAGATGCCATCATTTTGCAAAACCTAACAGGAGGGGTAATGTCCCATGTTGGCAAGAGGATGAGGAGCCCAGCTCTCTGCCACAGTGTGAGAAGTTCTTTAATGTGGGAGGACAATTTGGCAATAACAGTGAAATTTTTAAATGAGCATGCTTCTTGATGCAGCTTTCCATTTCTAATCATTTATCTTGGAAAAGTAAATGATGGACGCAACGCCACATGTATGAGGGTGTTTGTTATTTTTTAAATTAATTGTATAAGCAAATAATTGGAAACGACCTAAATGCCCATCAGTAAAATACAGGTTAAATAAATTACACATCTTCGTATAATTAAGTACCATACTGCCATTTTGAAAAATTGAGGTCAGTCTATTGGTACTGACGTAGAACCATGTCTAGGATACGTTGAATGAAAAAAGTTACATTTTTTAAAATGTATAGTATACCCTATGAGCCAGCAATTCCACATCTAGATATAGACCCAAAAGAAATTAGTTATATATATTGACAAAATGACTTGTACATGAATACTTATAGTAGTTTTATTCGTTATATACCCAAACTGGATACGACAGGAGAGTGGAAAACAAGTTCTGATATATTCAGACAATGGATCAGATAATGCGTTCCACACAACAATAAAAAAATAATGAACTACTAATGCACACAATGAAGTGGATGCATCTTAAAAACATTTATCAGGCGAAAGAAGTCAGACATAGAAGAGTACACGCTGCATTGTTTAACTCACAAGAAGTTGAAGAACAGGCCAGTCGATTCTGTGGACGTCAGAACAGTGGTTTCCTCTGGGGAAGGGTCTGCATGAATGGGGAAGGGGCACAGGAAACTTTCTGTGGGTAAGGGATGGAAATGACTCCTCTATTGACCTGGGTGGTGATCCCACGAGTGTGTGCACAGGTAAGATTAATCGAGCTCCGCATTTAGGGATTGTGCGTTTTATTGCCTGTAAATTATGCCTCAGTTTTTAGAAAGTGTGCTTGTTTATCTAAGCTCTGGAGAAAAGAGAAAAACAAAAAAAAAGACTCTGGAAGAATATACACCTATAGTGGGGGCAAGTACAGGGACTTCCTAATTTTTACTTTCTCTGCTCCAGTATTGATTGAATTTAGGCCGTAAAGAACTTTTTAATTTAAAAAAAAATCTTTAAAGGCAGGGTTCTGAGATGCAGGGTAAGTGGAGGTGAGGGTTTGGCCAAGGATGGCCTGATTTGTTCTGATTGAGGCTTGTGTGGGCTGCACGGGCTGTTATTATTTATCTCGCATCTGCTTCCTGCTGATCCCAGGCCCGGCCGCCTCTCAGGGCCCCTCAGCAGTGAGCCCACCTCCGCAGCCTGCCACCCTGTTCTCCCCTTTTTCCCATTACTCACGTTTGAAAGCATCCCTCCCAACCTCACTCTGACCTTGTTTCTCTTCATCTGTGTTTGCCAGGTGCCTCATCGCATTCTTGGGCGTCTTCTTAATCACACGTAACAGGAAGAAGGCCATTCCCTTTGAGCCCTACATTTCCATGGATGCCATGCCAGGTAACATTCAAATCCGGCTGGCCAGCCCATCCACATAGAATGACTGCTACTTCCTGTTTAAAAAGACACAACCAGCCTCTGGGTTTGGTGCAGGGAAGGTGTGCTGTGCTATTATGATGTGACTGTCTCTCTTTTTTTTCTTTCTGTTTTTTTGTGGTTTTTTTGGTTTTTTGTTTGATCTCAGTTTGCAAAAGAGGAGGCAATGGCTGAGCCACCTCGATTGGTTTTGAGCACATCTTGCCAGTTCTCATGTCAATTTGGGGATCTTTTAAAGACAATTCTGATTCACACTGGATATAATCCTGATCTGCAGCCCCAGGCTTCATGCCTGCAAAAGGAAAAATCCAGTTCATCTCAGTGGAATGGAATGATCAGAGAGGGGAAGGAAAATAGGGTGAATGAAATTCAAATACCACAACCTCACTCCTTAGATTCCACAAGGGAGTGGATTGTTCTGGAGAGCCTAGTTCCCCAGGGAGCTCAGGGTTCACACTGAGAAGCACAAGTTCAAATGGCAGGAACGAAAATGTGTGAATCAGTTGAGTACTGCACAAAAGGGAGTGATGGGGCTTGTAGAGAACTGGAGAGCACTTTCCAGCCTCAAGGGATTCAGATGAGAAAGTTAAGATGTTGGGCAGCCCCATCTAGATTTGCTGACCTAAATTCTATAGGATACTAGCGGCCCCTAGCTTTCACTCTTTAACTCAAATTTAATTTTTATTTTAGATATATAAGATGGAACTCTCTCCAAAGCATAATCTCCCACCCTCCATTAAGACAGTCTTGTGAACAAAAGACAGTCACAATGATGGAGTAGAATACTACTTAATAAAGTACTCGGGAGGCAGGTGTGTTCTCAGGGCTGACCAAGGTGCCCATGATTTAAATGGCCCCAGGGTTTATGTGTCTACTTTTTATATTATTTCTTCATCTCTTGCTATTAAGCTGTTGTCTGTCATTCTTGCTGTTACCAGCCTGCCTGTGTATAGCAGCTCCGTGTCAATCTTCTCATTTGACCCAAGTTGTTCGAATCATGTATAAAATTAAAATAAATAAGCTCTGAGTTGGGGCCTTAAGGTTTCTCCTGCGAGTTAAGTGCATGAGCTTTAGTGCATGGACTTTTGAAACATCTAATCTGGCTGCTCAGATGCCTTTTTTGCTTACTTCCTTGTTTCTCGGCTGTGTTCCGGATAGATGAGGGCGCTGGATAGCTGAATTCCAGATAGGTGAGGTGTCAACTCTGTGTGTGCAAGTATGTGTATGTACATGTGTGTTTGTGTGTTTATAAACCGTGTATGTGTATACATCTATATAAGTATTTGCGTATATGCAGATGTGTTTTCTGGTAGAAGATAGAAGGTAACCTAAGGTAATCTTAGGTATCCGCGTTCTGTGATCTGTTTGTGGACGTGGCTCTCGCTTCCTCTTTGTGCCTTGTGACCGGTGGGAAGTTGGATGTTGGAGAAAGGAGACCTGCCCTCATGCCACGGCATGTCAGGACTTCTGAGTAGGCCTGGCTTCTGTGCTTTGAAGCTGAGCGTGGGCTTGGAGTTCAGATGACCTGGATTCAAATCCCAGCTCTCAACCACCTACCTGCTGAGTGACCTTGGGCGTGTGCCTGGACCTCCCAAGGCCTCTGACCCTCACTTGTAAATTGGGATTCCTTTTCCCAGGGTAGTGGGATAATATGTTAAAGGCCCCTTGCACAATGTCTGGGACCTGGTAGATGCCTGGTTGAATTTGGTTTCACTTTGTTTTTACTTGAAAAAAGACTGTGAAAATTTCAAACACTTGTTTGACCTGATGTCAGGTAAAATAAGAAGAAGAAAACTCTTAAACAGAGACGCTTTTCCAGCTGCTTGGTTTCCCTGGTCAGCATCGGGACCTCCCTGGCTTTGGGTCTAACCAGATTGATATCTTCACAACCAACTAGTAGTCATGGTTCAAGAGGCATTCAAGTTCTGAAAATTAACTACACGCCATAGTTAGAAGAGGCTTGAAATAATTCTAGCACCTGGAAGACTTCTAGAAAATGAGAAGGAGAAAAACAGCTGGCCTGGCTCTCACAGCTGGGCCTTGGTGTTCCTGGCTGAACATAGACCATTTCACAGAACATCAACATCACACAAGGTCATTCTGGGACTGTGATGGATCAAGACACAAACAGGACCATGCCATTGTCATGTCCAAACACAGACAAACATGAACATTGTCCAAACCATAAAAAGACCAACCATCCCCCTCACATGAGTGACTGCTGCTTCTTTACCAATCACAGCTTTAGTCTCCATCTAGTCTTCGTTCCTTCTAGATAACAATCATTAAGATCCCCAGTTATAGAATTATCCCCACTTCCTGATAGCATCTAATCCAAAGCAAAGCCCTGCTTCCTTAAACCCTCCTGAAATCACCTAACACAACCCAAATTCTGTAGTAAGTCCTTCTAATACCCTCTTACTGAAACAGCTCCCCGTGACGTACACCTCCTTCACTGAAATGAGTCAAGAAACCCAAATTTGTTAGACTATGGGTGTATTCCTGGTGGGTTTTGGCTGGGGAACGTTGACAAAGCTAAACTATGCCTGGTAAGCCAACTCTCTTCCCTGAGGAATAGGCATCCCCTCATCTCCTCCCAATTCCCTCCCCAAAATCTAAACCACAGACTCTTAAACTGTACCCTTCAAATTCCCGTCAGCCGGGCTTCCCTGGTGGCGCAGTGGTTGAGAGTCCGCCTGCCGATGCAGGGGACACGGGTTCGTGCCCCAGTCCGGGAGGATCCCACGTGCCGCGGAGCGGCTGGGCCCGTGAGCCATGGCCGCTGAGCCTGCGCGTCCGGAGCCTGTGCTCCGCAACGGGAGAGGCCACAACAGTGAGAGGCCCGCGTACTGCAAAAAAAAAAAAAAATTCCCATCAGCCAAGGCTTGTGCAATGTGGAAGCAAAGGCCCTTCCACAGATTGGGTCTTCCCAGGCCATTTGCAGAGTAGATAAGAGCATGGGCTTTGGTGTCAAATTCCAGCTGTGTCTCTCATTAGCTGTGTGTCCTTGAGCAAGTTACTTTACTTCTCTGAATCTCTGTGTTCTTCTCTGGAAAAGGAGGATAGTAGCATATTTCTGTCATAGGATTTGGGGGGGTTAAGGTCTATAGGGAGCCCACACAGCATTCTGGTTAAGAGTGTGGGCTTCAGAATTTAAACCACCTGAGTCTGCACCCCAGAGCTGCCACTTGCTAGCTTGGCGACCTCAGGCAAGTTCCTTAACTTCCAACTGCCTCATTTTCCTAATCAATAGTTGTGCGAATCAAATGAGATAAAACTTTGTAACTATTTATAGCAGTGTCTGCCACCAACTAAATGCTCAGTGCTCATCAGCCATTATCATTATTGCTGCTGTTACTATTACTATTTAAAGCCCTTAGCCCGGTGCGTCAGGCATAGGAAGCAGTCAGATGTCAGCTGTTATTATCATCATGGTTTCATGGAAGATAATTTGCATTCAGTGTTTTTATTACTCAACCAGGGGGCAAGAGAATTTGAAGGGTCTTAATTCCCTACCAGGAAAAGAACTGGCCTCAGAGGAGGCCAGGTCCTACTTAACTAGGGGAATTGTAGACTACATTTAAAGGAATTAATGACTAAAGTCTTTGCCCTCAAATGTAAGTAGAAATCCGACATTAATGTGCCCAGAGGTAATAAGCAAAATCGCACCTTACTCCATATGTGGATCAGGGATGTTAATGTCAAAACTCTCCCTCTGAGCATCATAATACATGTGTCACCATCATGTATCCATGACACAAAAGTTTTCGTCTTCTCTCAACAGTATAATGAAGTTTTCTGGATCCTGATTTAATTCAGCGAAAAGTGTTGGCATCTACCACGTTCACAACACAGTGCTGGTTCCACTTGCCCTGTGGCCCGGACATTCCCACCTCATTCTAAGCCAATGGTTTCTTTTGACAGTGGCTGGTCTGTGTGCTTATTTCCTGAAGATTCATCCTTTGTTGCTTAGCAACTATAATATTTCTAGTGTATATTTATGGGCGCTCTTTTTTTGTTCAATCCAAACCATTCAGGAAGTTGACAGTGCACATGCTTAGCTCCTGAGCACTGTGATTAGTCTGTGGTGGGATAGAGGAGGATGAGATGCAGCCTCCTTTGGCCCCACTGCATAATGATTTGGGGGAAATGGATTTCATTTCAGGTATGCAAAACATGCATGACAAAGGGATGACCGTCCAGCCTGACCTCAAAGCTTCTTTTTCCTACGGGGCCCTGGAAAACAATGACAACATTTCTGAGATCTATGCTCCCGCCACGCTGCCCATCATGCAGGAAGAACATGGCTCTAGAAGCGCCTCTGGGGTTCCCTATCGCGTCCTGGAACACACCAAGAAGGAGTGAGCCCACCTTGAAGGAGACTCACCTCCTCTCCATTTACAGCTGCTCAAGCCATGCTGATAGCGGTTCAACCCTTAATTCTAAAACTTGCCTTTCAAGTCTTATTTTTTTAATCCAAGAACTCTGTGGACGGGGATCTTGAAAAGACTTTGTCTCTGGCAAAGCGTAGATTATCTTGGTCCTGGAACTTTCAGATGTTGAGGGTGGGGCTGGGGTGGGGGGCTGAAAGCAGTATTCTAGGTGGGCAGTACAGAGTTCAGCCTCTGCCTGATTTAGCCCAATGAGATTTGGAAAGCCGTTTTCATCCTTGAGGATGGGAACTGGGTTTCCCCAGTCAGTGACCAAATGTGGCCACATTCTTTAGAGCTAAAGGAAGGCAGAGATTCTGCCCTTACTTTCCAAATGCATTGAAAGGCTGGAAACCTCCAAATCTAGTCTTCCCTCACCTTATGTGCAGACCTGATCTCTACCCACCTCCCTCTTGATTCTGTACTTGAGATAACCTTTGTGTCGCCTTCACATGGCATGGTGCACCAGCCCTGGGTGTAACATCCTGTCACTTGCCTGTAGGAAATGCACATCTGCTTTCTGATGGTCTGTGCCTCCCCGGTGAGGGTGTGCTCGATGTATTTATACTGGATCCACTCTGAAAACGAATTTGGTTTTGGTTCTGTGAATTACTTGGTTGCTTTCTTTCCCCTCAAAGGAACTGAGAAATTAAGAGAAGAAGGGGAAGAATAAGAAAGACAGGAGCAGGGGTCATGAGCCTTCAGCCCATAAAGGGAGAAAAATCCCTTTCATTTTGCAAGAGGTGATTGCATCACCTATAAAGGACGGACAGACAATCTGGCTGTTGTATGTGTATTTTCCTGCACACCAGGGTCCTCTGGGAAAACGAGGGGTGCTCATTTCAGAGACAGCCTCACTCACCTCTCCTCTCTCCTCTCCCTTATAGATTGACAAACCAAGCTTGAGTCATTGGTTTACTTCCTTGGGGTCGATAGACTCTTTGGGTCCTCATCCCCGTGCACATACATCTGGAAGAAGTAGGCATGCTCAGAAATGGGGCTGCTGCTGGCTGGCTGGCTGGCTGCGTACACGATTGTCTTCCCCTAGACTGACTGTATGCTTTTGAGAATGGCAGGTAAAGGTCTGCAAACTTTAATGAAAATAAGGATCCCCTAGGGAGTTTATTTAAAATACAGATTCCTACACCCCAACCACAGGTACTCTGATTAAGTGGGACTGGGACCGGGC
The DNA here is from genome assembly GCF_059928025.1 of Delphinapterus leucas. Taxonomy (NCBI): domain Eukaryota; kingdom Metazoa; phylum Chordata; class Mammalia; order Artiodactyla; family Monodontidae; genus Delphinapterus; species Delphinapterus leucas. Next base: position 171,657,795 of record NC_143129.1, on the reverse strand, counting down.
CCAAGAGTCTGCATTCTTAACTGGCAGCTCAGGTGATCCTGAGGCAGGTAATCCTGCCTGTATCACACACCTTGAAAGCCTAATAACTGAGAGAGACAGTCTGCTGAAACCCTGACACACCCCTGCTGGAAAGTTGGAATTACCATTCCTTGTTTCCTCTTGGGGGTTCATTTGGCAGGCCGAATAATCCGCATAGGACCCATGGCATTTCTGCATCCAGTGATTACTTCTTAGAACTGCGCTTCCTGCTTCCCTAGGCAGCCTTGAACTAACCGGCAAGATAACAGTGTTGATAGACCAGTGCTGATAGATCATTAACCTTTATGGATTGTGCTTCATACTGATTTGGTTTAGTACCTTGACTTCCAAACTGATATCTGTTGCCTGTGATAACCACGTCTGTATTGTGTCTTACATGCCTAAGAAGGCAACAGACTATGACTTTTTTTTCCCTTTAGAATAGGTATCAAAACAGTATTTATGAGGCACTTACTATGTGTTAAGCATTTGGACAGTGAGGGCTACAAGTAATAAGACCTGGTTTCTGCACTCCAAGCCAGCCGTGAGAGACACAAATACCTGGTCAACTATGAAAGGTCAGGCCCTGAGCCCAGAACTGGGTATTCAGAATTGGAGATGATTTAGGCTCCACTCATTGATGGGTGGCAAATCTAGCTAAGATTTGGGCAAAGCATAGAAAGTAGGGTGATCACCCCCAGGCAGAGGGGTCAGCATTTGCAAAGACACAGAGATGGGTTGAGGCGGGTGGCAAAGGAAGAGCCAGGGTAGGTAATGGGAAATGAGCCTGGAAAGATAAGCAGTGGAGGTAGAATCATGGAGGGACTGGAAGGCCTGGCCGAGGAGTTTAAACATATCCTAGAGAACATGGGAGCCATTGATGGTTCATGAGGAAGAGAATGGCAGGATCCGCACTGATTGGAAAGGAGGCCCTATGCAGTTCGGAGGAAGACTCTGAAGGGGTAATAAAAGTCACTTTTCAAGGTCGGGCTGCACAGCTGCAGGAACAAAACACAAAAGGGGAATTAAAATCCAATTTCGCTGCTATTCACATTTTCCCAGTGATGTTTCTAACGTGGGCCGGGAGGGGGTGTGAGGGCAGAGTGGATAAAGGGAAGGTGAGCGGGGAGGCCATTTAAATATGTCAAACCCAGGTGATCATTTGGTATCTTATGTGCTCCCAGCCTTACTCTGCCCCCTTCCCTTGGTTTTGTGTTGGGTCTTTTAACCTGGAGTCAGGCAACAGTGATGAATGGATAAAAGCACATTGTAATCTCAGGTCAGCTGATGATCATGGGTTCAGTGCCATCCAGGAGCTGCCTTCAGGTTTGGGGCAACAGCGCCATCCCGTGAGGCTGAGTACAGGAAGGTTGCGCAGAGTTGCATGGTGGCTGCGGAGTGGAAGCCAGGGTAGGTGACCTGGGTCCCGGGAAGAACGGCTGATGTGGAGCCATGGTCCCCAGAATCCTGACTCTGTCTTGGGCTGGCATCTCCCAGTCTTTGTCCCTGAGTGTAAATGGACGGTTTGCTGGTGGCAGATAAGCGGCACTTGCTGTTAGGGCGGGGCACAAGGACATCAGCTTTCCACTCACAGCCCTGACTCTTTATTTTTCTCATGGCTCTCACGTCTCGCCAAGCCCTCTCGAAGGCTCCAGGCAACAATACGTATCCTGCCGCCATCTCCCTTCTCACAGCAAGGTCACCAAACTTGGGTTTCAGCTTTCCACTTGTTCTCTGGCTTCCTCTCCCCACCCCACTCTGTTCCCCTCTTCTAAAGGCTGGGATTCTGGGGTCCCTAATCAGACATTAAAAGCAGTTCTTCACAGATTGGTGCCTGCAGCTTTTGAAGGGACCTAAGCCCCATTCCACCCGCCCCCAGCCCCCCCGCGAAGATGCAGGGTCTGACATGCCATCACGTGAAGGCTCAGATCACGCGAGGGTTTTGCAGGATGGAATCGAACACTGGGTAGGCGAGGGAGGATTGACGTCTCCATTGCTCTTCTGGTGGAAATGAGGCAGCTTGATGGCACAGTGTGGAGACAAGATGTCCATCAGGGTAGTGTTGGGGAATCTCCAACCCGCAGCCTTGTGAACTCCAAATCTGGTCCAACACTGGCTGACAGGCAAAAAATTTTACTGTGTGTTTCTCTGAGAAGCTGTGTAAATCAAGTCACCTTAGAATATATTCTACGTGGAAGCCCACATTTTGTCGATTTAGTGACTAAAGTATGGCATGTCTTATTTTTCAAAAAAATGTATGTGCTATGTGCAAATAGCATTATGAAGTGGTATTTAATTAAAGAGAAAATCCATGTGATGCCTGTTGAGTTTGAGTCTTTTATGTTTGGTTAATACTTTCCAGAGTTATCTACGACAGTGCTGTCCAATGGAACTTTCTGCAACGATGGAAATGTTCCATGTCTGTGCTGCCCAAACGGCAGCCACTATCCACGTGTGGCTATTGAGCACGTTAAACCTGGTGAGTGCAACCTAGGAATTGGATTTTTAGTTTTATTTAAATTCAGTTATCTTAAATATCCACGTATAGCTAGTGGCCGCTGTAGAAACCGTGCAGATCTAGAGATGCCTGTGATTGTACTTAAGGCTGAATTAAGCACTTTCCCCCCCCCGCCCCACAGTGGTGAAGAGTATAGACTCGTGGCCGCACTGCCTCGGTTTGATTCTTGGCTCTACTACTTATTAGCTGTGTGGTCTTGAACAAGTTGTTTAAACTTTCTGTGCCTCGTCTGTAAATCCGGGATAGTAATGGTCACTTCCTAAGGGTTATTATGGGGATCAGGTCAGTTAATAGCTGTAAAGTCTTAGAACTATGTCCAGCATCCCATCAGGACACTGTATAACACTGAAGCAATGGTTTCCTTATTTACTTATTTATTTACTTATTCACTTTGAAATTGTATAATGAACACTTGTGATTTTTCTTAAGTAATTCTAAGCAAATGTGTCTCTCTTCATTCTAAGTTTCCAATCTACAAAGACAGGTGTGGAATAGAGCCTAAATCTTTATTTATACGCACACACACAGAATAATGTATACATACTCATACATTTAATAAGCACTTATTATATGCCACACACTATACTAAGACTTCATGTACATCTCAATTCTCCTTTATAACAATTCCATGAGCTAAGTTTTAATATTATCCCCATTTTACAGATGAAGAAACTGAGACTCAGGTCATATAGCTGGTAAATAGCAGAACTGCTATTTGAGCCCAGATGTGCCTGACTTCAAAACCTGAGCCTTCATCCCTCTGCTGTGCTGCCTTTCCTGGTGTGGTTGAATTTCCATGGGGTAAGTTCACCACACATTAGGATTTCACCTTTATCTGACAAATAAAAAGGATGTACAGTTTCTAAGAAGGATGCAGACTTAAAGAACAGAATGCCCCCTGCGCCCAGTTCATATGTTGAAATCTAATCCCCAGTGTGATGGTTTTTGGAGGTGGGGTTTTGGGGAGGTGATTAGAACATGAGGTTGGAACCCTCATGAATGGGATTAGTGCCCTTATAAAACAGACCCCAGAGAATTCCCTCATCCCGTCTGTCCAGTGAGAACATGGGAAAAAATACCCTACTATACTATTATTTCATTAAAACAGGACATCAGCACCCAAATAGTAAGAGCAAAATCTCAAAACAAAGGATAATCCTTGAAACTGAATAATTTAGCTTTATGAAAAATATAGGACAGACTCATTATTTGCCTCATTTTCTTGCAGGCCTGTAAGATGAAACCAGCATTAGGGAACCTAACCTGGTTTGACGCAGCTCAAACTTGGTATTACTTGTGAGGAAAGGGGGGCTAGTTAGCTGTAGACACAGGACTAAAACTGTCTTATGAGCTCTAGTCCGTCCCCTTTCCACTGCATCACTGAGTCGTGCTATATCCTACATCCTACATCCACCCCATTCATTGAGTTTTAACTCTGTGCCAGGCCCTGTGCTAAGCACTTTACATCCATTATCGCAATGTATTCTTTCAACAGCCCTGCAAGGAACCTGTTCAATCCCTGATTAACAAATACAGAAACTGAGACTCTAAAGAAATTCAGTCATTTGGGTGTGTAAGCCGCAGAGCCTGGATTCAAACCCAGATATAACTGATTCCAAAGTCTGTACTTTTTTTTAAAATCCCATCCTCCATATGTCAATAGACAATACTTTTGTACCTTTACATTCTTTGTTCATTTTTAAGCATAAAATGCAACTTTCTCTGAGTCTGGAGGAGCACAAGAGCATTAACTTTCAATCTTCACCGTTGCCCTGGGCCAAGGCATCTTTCGTTCCTTTGGCACACTGAGTTGATGGTATTTTAGGCAACTATTGTATCAATCAGGGTCCAGTCAGGTGACAGAAACCACGCCAGTTTTTAGAACAGAAATTTTAATATAAAGAATTGGTAACTAGGAATGAAGCTGTTCACTAGGCAACTGAAAGGGTACAGAGAGACCGCTAAGTATCATACAGATAAGACACAGCTCCCACCCCGAAGCCTGGGGGGAATAAAGGAAGAGGTCGGAATGATTACAACTTACATGCCTGGAGGAGGGGCCCCGCGGAGCTGAAACTCAGAGGAGCTGAAATGGAGGCTGATGCTCTGCCTCAGCTTGGAGGAAGACCCTGGAAAACTGGGACCCAGGCCCACGAGCCTCTGGATAAGCCCTGGAGACCACAGATGAAGAAGCCACACTCTCTGAACTTAAGCGGGAGAAAAAAAAATTTAATTATGCCAAAAATATTTGTTAGAGTTTCCCATTCAATATGGAGCCTAAGCACACGCATTCACCTCCTCTCCATCCCAGAGCGGCTTTGGGCTTAAAGTCAGTAGGTATCAAGAACAAGAGTGCTCTGGGCAGCAATCCGAGGGATTGCCGTGCCGACAGGCACAGAGTAGCTATGCCCCAGTTGAAGCCCTAAGAATTACTCTAAACAGTGGAAGTGATTTGGCTGTAGAGGGCCCACGGTAAGGATACTGCGGCGGGGAGGGGGGGGGCGGGGTCAAGATGGAGCTGAAGAAAAGAATGGACCTCTAGAATAACCAGGAGGAGAAATAAGGAAAGACAGCCCTGTGCAGGCATGATAGACACTGAAGCTCCCTACCCCTAGAGTCAGTATTGCTTATTTTTGCCTACGTCCCCAGGCAGCCTGCCAGCTCCCCACTCACACACCTGAAGGGGAAGCTGATGGAGAGACCCCGTTCACTTCCTCAGAGACAAAAGTTACCCCTCCCACGGAGGGGACCGTAAGCCTTTGAATAAACAAACCCACACGACTGCGAAGGAAACCCACCCAACTGCAAAGGAAACCCACCCAACTCTCTTCAGGAAGCAATATAGCTCTTCATTCATAAGTGGGAGTTGTCCACCGAGATACAAGGCATTTGAAGGAATCCAACAACACGAAAGAGAAAGACTAAAATTGTTGAGGTGAAACAAGAATGGCAGGATAGTGTAGTCAAAGCCGGCAATAGTCCACAAGGATTCATTAAATTGTCATCTCTGTTTTTGTGTATGCCTGAAATTTTCATAATAAAAAGTGAAAAAGTGGTGTTTTGAGCACTTGTCATGTGCTAAGTACATACATACAGCAATGAAAAAAAGAAAAACTCCATGCAAAGGAGTCAGAAAACGAAACAAACAATATAAAGTGTGATGGTTAATACAATTGAGGGACTGGTGATGAAATTTCATGGGGCCAGGACTAAGCAGGAAACGAGAGAACCCAGAAGGGGAGACGGAAGCTGTGGACATGGCCCTGGGTGCGGTGGAGAGCAGGCACTGTGTCTCAGCCCCAGAGCCCGGGCTGAGCTGGACCTGGAGTTCAGGAAAAGGCGGAGACGACTTTTCAGTCCAAACTAAGGTATCTGCAGGGCCAGCTACATAACATCCAGGGCCCGGTGCAAAACGAAAGTGCAGGGGCCCAAAAAGTGAGAAAAAGTGCCATTAAATGGACCATTTTTTACCATTCATTTTTATGTTATGCAATACACATTTTAAACGCAAATATAAGAGCACTAACTAATAAGGAAATCACTGATATGACACAATTCGTATTTCATTGCTTGTACATGAATAAGTATTGTGTTCTTACCTGAACAATGGAAATCCTACACAAAACTAACTCAACTGTTTTTATTTCTTAATGGGTGTACACATATCCTACCAACATTCTCAGCCTTCAGCTTATTGATGAGTAAAGAAATAAAAAGAGAAGGAGCTGTGGGTGGCCTGAGCTTTCCCTTTCCATCTAGGTCGTCATTTTCAGCGGATGTGGTTGTCTGATAGGCTGATACAGGGAAGTAACACGTGTAAGAAGGACGTGATGGGGATCCTTGTCCGTTGCCTCCTTCCTGCATTGGAAGAAAGTTTCAGTTGGAATGGAAAGTGTAGCCTCTCTAGAATGTCAGCCCTCCCCCACTCCCACCCCTGCCCCCACTGAATCACAGGCCTAACGGTCACCTAGGATTTGCCTTGAGCACGCCTGATGAGGACATTAGGGACGCTATGTGCAAAGAACGCCGCACACACGTTGCTTTTAACTCCTCTGCTCACATGCATGTGGCACCCATCAGACCCTGCTGACAAACAGAAAGATGTTCAAAGATAAAATTATTAAGAACTTCAAGATGGCAAACGCAGAGCATTAAACCAAGTGTGAGGCCCTTTTGAGTGTGGGGTCGTGTAGGAGTGCACAGTTCACACATGCCTGGAAAGCTGGCTCTGGCTCTCTAGGGGCTTTCCCAAGACCCCCACGTGGTGCCCGCTTATGTGGACTCATAGTAGCAAACTGATAGGTCCTCAGTGTGAAAGCTGCTCTGAATCCAGATCAATCTGGGTCTCATCTCATGAACGACAGCAAACTCCTTTGACCGATCTGGGTTTTTGGATTCTTTAATCAATAGAAATGGATGAGGCCAGACAAGGAATTCAGGTAAGGCTTTATCGCTGCAGCACAAGGGAGCAAAAGCATGTAACAGGTGTCCTTGCGCACTCCCTGAGGGGGTGACAAGCTGGTCCCTTAAATGGGGTGGGGGGGGTGGATCGGTGGGTAGGCCAGAGGGGCAGCTTAGGTGGTCTGCCCACCCCCTTGTAGGGATCATGCGCAGGACCCTGCCTTTGCTCCTGGCACCTCAGAAGTGGCAGCTGGGTTTTGGCCTTGTTGTACCTCATTGTTCATACTTTGCCCCAACTGCACATGTGGGCAGTTATTTTTAGTTCCTTAGAGTTTCTTGTATTCTGCTGGTCGAGGAGATATTCATCCAGGTGCAAGTACTGCAGCAAAGGGTCCCAGGTCCCAGGTCCCAACCTGTAATAGGAATAGAAGAGAGTTTTACTTGAGCCAAACTGAGGACTATAGCCCAGGAGACAGCCTCTCGGATAACTGAGGAACTGCTCTAGAGAACCATGGTTTTCAGCACAATTTTGTATCTTGTCAGGGCAAAGAAAACCAAATAAGTCAGGGATACATTCCTTCAAGGTTTAAAAACAAAACAAACAGATCAGCACATACACAGTAAGTCAGTATGGCCTTGGCACCTGGGAAGGGAGTCTTATCATTCAAATGAGTACTAGCATTGGCATCCCAGGAAGGGAGGCAGTTGATCTTTATTTTTAACATGGACATTCTTTACTTCTGGTCAATGTGTCCTTTTCTTTAATAATTAAAGCAGATGTACAATGTTTGTTTGATAGGCCACAAACAGGCTGTGTTAGCATAAAATCAAGTTAATCCATGTATAAGCCAGAATGACTTCCCCATACCTCAATATGTGAAAATGTCTTTCATTGCTCTTAAAAGGTGTTGGTGTCCATTCTGACTGAAATAAATCACAGATTCAAAGAAAGAAAGATTCAAAGAAAGAAAGAAAACAAACTCTACTCTGTGGGCATTTCCAGTATGCTGCTGCCACTTTAAAAACTGAAAAACTGTAAATTCAGAAAATGGTCAAAGCAAATTCCTCTCAAGTCAAATCACCTAAAGCCGACAGCTTGATTTGTTGGATAAATGTGCTTATCTAATTTACATTTCAGCTGTAACCATTCAACCCAGGCCTCACCAGACCATGACTTTGGCTAATAATACTTTTCCTTTTTATACCCAGACTATTATAGCACAAGCTTCTAATAGCTGGAAATTAACCACTTCAATGTGACATTATCTTCCCCAGCCCCATCTTCTGCTTTTTTGAGAGATTCTCAGGAAACATTTCAAGTGTACTGTGTGCTCTGTAACATCTCTTGGGTTTTCCTTTTTTAATTACTCCTCTTGCCATGACCTCTGCTCTACCAGCTGCTTTGAGACCATCACTGAGCTGGGTCAGCTGCCCCCTGCTGGTGACCTCCCACTGATATATACTCCCCCTACCCTCTCTGGTCCTTACAGTAGGCCTCCCCCTCCAAAGCATGGATCAGGCCTTCAGCAGCCCCTGGAAATAGCTTCTTGTGAGCCCAAACAGAACCACAGGAACCCTTCACAAGCAGGAATCTCATCTGGTTCCAGGTAGGCCTCCACACCATGGGGCTAGCTGCCCATCCCCTTTCTCCTCCACCAGGTTTCTCTGAGCACCTGAGAACCCAGACCTGACTAATCCCACTGAGCCCTGAAAGAACAAGTCTTTCCTCAAGAATTTGGCTTCGTCAAAAAAAAGCCCAACTCAGTGGTCCCTCCCAGAACTGAGGCAACTCAGCCTGGTCCTTTAGACACTGGCAACATCAAGATGAATGCTGGTAGCATTTGAAAACCACTCAGTGGCCACACACATTGTAGTACAACTGTGCCCATGATCTCTGGTCTGGTCATTTAGGTGGGTTTTTTTTAGTGTCTTCTAGATCTCCAGTGATATTGCTCCCTGACTGAAGGAAGATCACATGGCCTGTCCAATAATAGCTAAGAGAAGCACAGAGCAGGACACAGGGAGGCAGCACAGTATCAAGGCTAAGAGTACAGGCTCTGGAGCTTACTTTCTCTGAAACCTTAGGAAATTACATAACCCCTCCAAACCTCAGTTTCCTCATCTGTAAAATTGGCATGGTAATACTGCCTCCCTTGCAGTTTGTTGTAAGGATGTAATATACAACAATGCCTGGTACTGAGTGACGTCTAAATAACATTAGCTACTGTTATTATTTTTCTTTAAGCTAGGGAGCAGTATAAATAGAGGCACAGAGCCACAGGCCAAAGTCAAAGAGCTAGGTGCTTAGATTTTGGCTTTTTGCATTGTATTTGGGGCTTGGCCACCTTTGGGAAGCCTTTTGAATAGACATGTAACTCATCTACTCATGAATTGATTTTTACAAGTTTAACCTTATCACCAAGCTTGTGGGTATCTTTTTGAAGACGCCCTTGCATACACAGTTTCTAAAACTACAAAGCTAGTCTCAGTCATACCTAAGGATAAAATCTTCCAGTTGCCAAGGTATGCAAATGCAATGGACTGAATGTTTGTGTGACCCCCAAATTCATGTGCTGAAACCCTAATCCCAATGTGATGGTATTTGGAGGTGGGGCCTTTGGGAGGTAATTAGGTCATGAGGGCAGAGCCTTCATGAATGGGATTAGTGCCCTTATAAGAAGAGGCGATGCCAACAAATTGGACAACCTAGAAGAAACGGACAAGTTTCTAGAAACCTACAGCCCACCAAAACCGAATCAAGAAGAAATAAATAATTTGATCAGACCGATCACTAGAAGTGAAATAGAATCTATAATAAAATAAATTCCCTGCAAACAAAAGTCCAGGACTGATGGCTTCACTGAGGAATTCTACCAAAACATACAAAGAAGAACTTATACTGATCCTTCTCAAACTCTTGCAAAAGACTGAAGAAGAGGTAACACTCCCAAAGCCATTCTATGAAGCCACCACCCTGATAAAGATACTACCAAAACCAGACAAAGATACTACCAAAAAAGAAAATTACAGGCCAATGTCTTTCATGAACATAGATGCAAAAATTCTCAATAAAATACTAGCAAGCCAAATCCAACAACACATAAAAAAGATCATAGACCACAATCAAGTTGGGTTCATCCCAGGGTCACAAGGATGGTTCAACATACACAAATCAATCAATGTGATACACCACATCAACAAAGGAAATGACTAAAACCACATGATCATCTCAGTAGATGCAGAAAAAGCATTTGATAAAATTCAACATCCATTCATAATAAAAAAAAAAGGAAAAATGTTACCAAAGTGGGTATAGCGGGAACATATCTTGACATAATAAAAGCTATTTATGACAAAACTACAGCCAACATGATACTCAATGGTGAAAAGTTGAAAGCCTTCCCACTAAAATCTGGAACAAGACAAGGATGCCCACTCTCACCACTTCTATTCAACATGATATTGGAAGTCCTAGACAGAGCAATCAGACAAGAAAAAGAAATAAAAGTTATTCAGATTGGAAGGGAAGAGGTAAAATTGTCATTATGTGCAGATGACATGATACTATATATGGAAACCACTAAAGACTCCTAGGACTTTAGTGGTTTCCATATATAGTATCATGTCATCTGCACATAACACAAAAACCACTAGGACTGACAAACGAATTCAGCAAGGTAGCAAAATACAACATTAACATGCAGAAATCTGTTGCGTTTCTTTACATTAACAATGAAACAGCAGAAAAATCCTTTTTAAAATCACATCAAAAAAGAATAAAATACTTAGGAATAAACCTGACCAAGTAGATGAAATACTTATACACTGAGGACTATAAAACACTGATAAAAGAAGTTGAAGATGATTTAAAGAAATGGAAAGATATCCCATGCTCTTGCATTGGAAGAATTAATATTGCTAAAATGGCCATACTACCTAAACCAATCTTCAGACTTAATGTTCTCCCTATCAAATTACCCATGAAATTTTTCACAGAACTATCGATAGAACAAATAATCCTAAAATTTACATGGAGCCATAGGAGACCCAGAATTGCCAAAGCAATCCTGAAGAAAAAGAACAAGGCTGGAGGCATAACCCTCCCAGACTTCAGACAATACTACAAAGCTATAGTAATCAAAAGAGCATGGTATTGGCACAAAAACAGACATATGGATCAATGGAACAGAAAAAAGAGCCCAGAAATAGACCCACACACCTATGGTCAATTAATCTTTGACAAAGAAGGCAAGAATATACAATGGAGAAAAGATAATCTCTTTGGCAAGTGGTGTTGGAAAAGCTGGACAGCCACGTGTAAGTTAATGAAGTTAGAACACACCCTCACACCATACACAAAAATAAACTCAAAATGGCTTAAAGACTTAAATATGAGACAGAACACCATAAAACTCCTAGAAGCGAACATGGGCAAAACATTCTCTAACATAAATCAGAGCAATGTTTTCTTAGTTCAGTCTCCCAAGGCAATAATAAATAAAAGCAAAAATAAGCAAATGGGACCTAATCAAACTTATAAGCTTTTGCACAGCAAAGGAAACCATAAATAAAACAAAAAGACAATTTACAGACTGGGAGAAAATATTTGCGAACAATACAACTGACAAGGGCTTAATTTCCAAAATATATAACCAGCTCATACAGCTCAATAACAAAACAAACAAACAGGGCCTCCCTGGTGGCGCAGCAGTTAAGAATCTGCCTGCCAATGCAAGGGACACAGGTTCGAGCCCTGGCCAGGGAAGATCCCACATGCCATGGAGCAACTAAGCCCATGCGTCACAAGTACTGAGCCGGAGCTCTAGAGCCCGCAAGCCACAACTACTGAGCCTACGTGCCACAACTACTGAAGCCTGCGTGCCTAGAGTCCATGCTCCACAACAAGAGAAGCCACGACAATGAGAAGCCCTCGCACCACAACGAAGAGTAGCCCCCGCTCACTGCAACTAGAGAAAGCCTGCACACAGCAACAAAGACCCAATGCAGCCATAAATTAATTAATTAATTTAAAAAACAAACAAACCAAAAAAACAACCCAATCAAAATGTGGGCAGAAGATCTAAATAGACATTTCTCCAAAGAAGACACACAGATGGCCAACAAACACATGAAAGAGTGCTCAACATCACTAATAATTAGAGAAATGCAAATCAAAACTACAATGAGGTACCACCTCACACTGGTCAGAATGGCTGTCATTAAAAAGTCTACAGATAATAAATGCTGGAGAGGGTGTGGAGAAAAGGGAACCCTCCTGCACTGTTGGGAATGTAAATTGGTGCAGCCACTATGGAAAACAGTATGGAGGTTCCTTAAAAAACTAAAAATAGGGACTTCTCTGGTGGTCCAGTGGTAAAGAATTTGCCTTCCAATGCAGGGGATGTGGGTTCGATCCCTGGTCAAGAAACTAAGATCCCACATGCCGCAGGGCAACTAAGCCCGCATGCTCTAGAGCCCACGCGCCTCAACTAAAGAGAAGCCCATGTGCCGCAACGAAAGATCCCGCATGCTGCAACTAAGACAGGATGCAGCCAAATAAATAAATAAATAAAATATTTAAATTAATAAAAAGTAAAATAAAATAAATACTTTTTAAAAAACTAAAAATAGAGTTACTATATGACCCAGCAATCCCACTCTTGGTCATATATCAAGAGAAAACCATACTTCGAAAAGATACATGCACCCCAATGTTCATAGCAGCACTATTTACAATAGCCAAGACATGGAAGCAAACTAAATGTTCATCGTCAGATGAATGGGTAAAGACGTGGTATATACATACAATGGAATACTACTCAAGCATATAAAAGAATAAAATAATGCCATTTGCAGCAACGTGGATGGACCTAGAGATTATCATACTAAGTGAAATAAGTCAGGATAAAGACAAATACCATATGATATCACTTATATGTAGAATCTAAAATATACAAATGAACTTATTTACAAAACAGAAACAGACTCACAGACATAGAAAACAAACTTATGATTACCAAAGGGAAAAGGGAGTAAGGGGAGATAAATTAGGAGTTTGGGATTAGCAGATACAAACGACTGAATATAAAATAGATAAACAACAAGGTCCTACTGTATAGCACAGGGAACTATATTCAATATCTTGTAATAACGTATAATGGAAAAGAATATGTATAACCGAATCACTTCACTGCACACCAGAAACTAACAACAACAAAAAAAGAAGAGGCCAGAGAGCTGGCTTGCTCTCTCTCTGCCACGTGAGGATACACAAGACATCTGTAAACCAGGAAGAAGGCACTCACCAGAACCTGATCGTGATCTTGGACTTCCACCCTCCAGAACTGAGAAATAAATGTCTGTTGTTGATGAGCCACCCAGGTCACGGTATTTCGTTATAGCAACCCAAGCTGATTAAGACGGCGTGTCATTAAGATTTTCTCTCAGTTCTAAACCCACACTTCCAGCGGATGGCTTTGGGGTGCCCGGGGCTGAAACCGCCTTTCTGCTTTGCCAGCTGCTCCCGGTGAGGGAGACAGTGAGGCTGCACGAGGAAGAAGGACTTACTCCTTCCTATTTCTTGTTCGTAAGTACATCACTCAGCAACACTGCTTCACTCTAGCGCAGCAGCAGCTGAATCTGGTTTTGCAGTTCTTTCCAGCACTTGGACAACCAACTTCATAGCAACCCCTCAGAGACATCAGCACCCCCTCCTCAGAGGTCTGGGGTCCAGGTCTGCTGTGCCCTCCTCTTACATATTTAACGCCCTTATTGACATAATTCACATACCATACAATTCACTCATCTAAACTGTACAATTCAATGGTTCTTAGTATATCCATGGGTATGTGCAACCATCACCACCATTAATTTTAGAACATTTTCATCACCTCTAAAAGAAACCCTGAAAAGAAAATAATAGGTGGACTTTCTCACCTGAGATGGCCCACACTCTGTCTGTGGAGTGCATTTCTCTCTAAATAAATCCACTTCTTACCTATCACTTTGTCTCTCACTGAATTCTTTCTGCGATGAGACATCGAGAACCTGAGCTTTGTTAAGTCCTGAAACCAGTTGTTCTACAGGAACTAAGACCCCCATACTCACGTGGAGGGTGGCAACTACCTGCTGAGCACAAGCACGAGACCAGAACCTGCTGTATAAAAAATAAATTTTAAAAATTCAAAAATAAATAAAATTTTAAAAAATGTGGTGTATACATACAACAGAATATTATTCAGCCTTAAAAGAAAGGAAATTCTGACATATCCTGCAATATGGATCAAACTGGAAAACATGCTAAGTGAAATAAGGCAGACACAAGAGGACAAATACTGTATGATTCCACTTACATGAGGTACTTAGAGTAGTCAGATTCATAGAGACAGAAAGCAGCGAATGGTGGCTGCCAGGAATGGGGGGAGGCGGGTGGGGAGTTGACTGGGTAGAGAGATTCAATTTGGAAAGATGAAAAATGTTCTGGAGATGGATGGTGGTGATGGTTGCACATCAGTGCAAATGTACTTAATGTCACTAACCTGTGTACTTAAAAATGGTTAAAATAGTATATTTTATGTTACACATATTTTACCACAATAAAAATAAAAACACCTGTACCCTGCAGCTATCACACTCCCCCCCACCCATATTTCCTATACTCCCTATACCCACCCTCCCAGCCACTGGCAGCCTCGAAGCTATCTTCTGTCTCTGTAGATTTCTCTGTTTTGGACTTTGACATGAATGGAATCGTGCAATATGTGGACTAGTGTGACTGGTTTCTTTCACTTAGCATAACGTTTTCACAGTTCATCGAAGTTGTAGCATGGATCTGTGCTTCATTCCTTTTTATGGCTGAATATCCTCTTATCTTCTAAGTTTTAATAATTAAACCTCTTCTGTTGGTTCCTTTCATCCTGCTTCCTGCAGTTGCTACCTCTGTGATCCCTTTTTTTTACCTGTTTAGTTACTAGTGAATAGCTTTATATGTAGGTAACAATTCTTTATATTAAATTCTTTCTGTTCAAATCACTAGTGTGACTTCTGTCTCCTGATCAAACCCTGAGAGTCAAGAAAAATCAAGATAATTTGAATTCCTGGGCTATTCATGCAGCTGCCTATTCTTAATGTTCCATTTTCTTCCTTTCTTTTCTGTGCCCCACCCCCTCTCCTGATGATGGTCTTCTAGCTCTTATTATCCTCCACCCATCTGCAGCCCAAATTAATCAGGAAATAATATCTCCTCCTAACAAATCCAAGAAATGCAACATTTAAAGAGCGGCTCCTTCCAGCGTGGAGTAGCCCTGCTGCTCTTGAACTCATCTGCAGTGAATTCTGCAGCCTCTGAGTCTGCAGGCAAATAGGACTGATTCTTCGTAATTTAGAGGAACATAACTGGATGAAATCTTACACAGCATCCAGGCTTCAGAAGGCACTGATATACCTCATCTTACAAAAAAGTTTGGAAGGAAATATACCAAAATATTGAATAATCTCTAGATCATGGGGTTATAAGTGATTTTAATTTTCTTATTTATCCTTTTGTTTTCAAATTATCCATAAAAACCTAGGTTATTTTATTTATTTATTTATTTATTTTTGCGGTACGCGGGCCTCTCACTGTTGTGGCCTCTCCCGTTGCGGAGCACAGGCTCTGGACATGCAGGCTCAGCGGCCATGGCTCACGGGCCCAGTCGCTCCGCAGCACGTGGGATCCTCGCGGACCGGGGCACGAACCCGTGTCCCTTGCATCGGCAGGCATACTCTCAACCACTGCGCCACCAGGGAAGTCCCAAATCTAGTTTTTATAATGAGAAATTTTAAGTATAAAAAATCGACATCACTCATCTCCCAACCAATGGTGCTGGTAAGAAGCTTCCCCCCTTCCCAGCCGGCTCTTGGATCCTGTTGTAACTCTCTTCTTTGGGGAATGACTGATTTTCCAGGAAGAGGAGATAAATGAGGGTGTTACCAGGGAGGCTGGGCTATTAAAGCCTCTTCAGGAAAAGGTGTCATCTACAAGGCAAATCCCATAGGAGATCTAGAGTGTGTGGTAGGCCGTGAATTTAAATATCTAATATGCTGGGTTCTATGAGCCTTTGAGACAGAGAGACAGAGACAGAGACCAATTGGCAGGCAGGCAGGCAGGCTTCCATCTTCAGACCTCTTCCTTCCTCAGTGTGTGTTCTCTCATGAGGTGATCTCTCTCACGATCAGAAGCAGCTCTGTTTCCTCCCTCCCTTTCTCTCTTCCAGATTTATTGAGCACCTACTATATACCAGAACCAGATATTGTTATAGGAGCTGGGGATTTATCAGTGAACAGACTACTCCCTGCCCCCATGGAACTACTCCCTGCCCCCATTCTAGTAACGGGCTTAGGCCATTAAATCAGTAACTGCATAATTATTCTCTTAAATACAACTGTGACAGATGCCATGAAAAGTAGCATAGGGAACTGTGGGTCATTCACAAGGTATATCATTTGGGATCAGGTTTGGCTGCAACAGACACCTAACAGTATAGAAGAATATTTCTCTCCTAGGTAAAGGCAGTCTGGATACAGGCAACCCAGGGCTGGTATGACAGCTCCAGTGTCACAAGGGATCCTGGATCCACATCTTTCGGATCCACCACCCCAGCATGTGGCTTCCATCTTCAAGGTTACCTCCTGGTCCAAAATGCCTGCTGGAGCTCCAGCTATCATATTCATATTGCAGGCTAGAAGAAAGAGGAACAGTAGAAGTGCACAGGGTACCTCTCCCAGCTAAGTCAGCTTCCTTTTGCTCATATCTCACTAGGCCAAATTAATTTATGCCTAGCTGCAAGGGAGGTAACACATTGCTGCCTTGAATAACATTTACTTGTAAACTGATAATAACCCAACTAATGTTTACTGAGCATCTGTAATGGGTCTAGCTCTTTAGAAAACAACCCTGCAGTGCAGATATCATCACTGTCATTCAACAGACTGGAAAAGTGAGGTTCAGTGGGTTTAAAGAAACTGCTCGCAGATCACACCGCCAGTGATGGTGGAGCTGACTTCCTGAAGCCCATGCTCTTTCCATTGTATTTTGCTGCCTTCCCACCAGCAACTAAAAAAATGGAGAAGAAAGTTCCTCAGACTTGTCATTGATTATATTTAAAGAAAGGCCACTTTTTTCTATTTAAAGTGCATTGATGCTAGGCAGCCAATGAAAAGAACTTAGATCTGTATAAAAGCAGGGACATGGTCTGTTTTGTTCACCACTATCTTCTCAATGCCTAGAACAGTGCTGGGCAAATAGTAGAAATCCAATAAATGTGAATGTTCCCTGAATGTTCTTTTGTACCCCTTTCCAGTCAATCTCCATCCTTCAGATGCAACCACTATTCTGATGCTCATTACCATAGGTTAGTTTGGCCTTTTATTTAACTTCATGTAAATGGAATCATACATCTATAACTCTTCGGTGTCTGCCTTCTTTTCGCCCAACAGTTTTTTGAGATTTATTTATGCTGTTATGTGTATCAGTAGTTTATTCTTTTTATGGCTGTGTAGTATTCCATTGTTGGAATATACCATAGTTTGCTTATCCATTCTTCTTTTGATGAACATTTATAATATTCCCAGTTTGTGCATATTATGAATGAATAAAGATGTTAAAAGCATTCTTGTACAACCCCTCCCCCTTTGGGGGGATATTTGCTGACATTTTTTGTGAATATATAACTAGGAGTTGAATTTCCGAGCCACAGGGTAGATGTACACTTAGCTTGAAAAACTGGCAAAAGTTCCCCAAAATTGGTTGTCTCCTTTTACATTCCACCAGCAACACTGGAGTGTGAGATGGAGATCTTTTATCATTTCTATTAATTCCATAGCACAAACCTAATAAGGACTTTTTATAAATTTATTTATTTATTTTTGGCTGCGTTGGGTCTTCATTGTTGCGCACGGGCTTTCTCTAGTTGCGGCGAGCAGGGGCTACTCTTTCTTGCCCTGCGCAGGCTTCTCATTGCAGTGGCTTCTCTTGTTGAGGAGTACCGGCTCTAGGGCACACGGGCTTCAGTAGTTGTGGCACGTGGGCTCAGTATTTGTGGCTCACGGGCTTAGCTGCTCCGCGGCATGTGGGATCTTCCCTGACCAGAGCTCGAACCCGTGTCCCCTGCATTGGCAGGCGGATTCTTAACGACTGCGCCACCAGGGAAGTCCCTAATAAGGACTTTTTAAAGTATTGACTTTTAAGTCTACTCAGATAAGAATAACAAAATCTGAAATGAAATCATCCGTCTGGAAATTCTCCTCCAAGGTAAGAGATGAGCTGCTCAGGATCTGTAGCCTTATCTGATGAGTTCTACTTGAGTTTTTCAGGACAGCAAAAATGCTTATCAACCTTGGCATAGGTTTCAATGGATTGAGTCACAAGGGATCAACTTCTCTCTCTTTTTTTCTCTGCCTGTAACTCAAACCTCACAATGATGAAGAGGAGAGGGAGGGAGTGTTAGAAATATAAAACTACGTGAAGTTCGTTCATAACAAGCACTTATACACCGTGGGCACAATGTAAGAGGGAAGATGTGGAAGATTCCATTCTTGTTCTTAAGTTGCTCACAACCTAGTTGATAGATATAAGATGGCACCTCTCCCCCTGCCCACCATGAAAAGATTGATGTTGTTCTGGATTCGGCCCTTTGCCCTTTTTGTGTTTCTTTTCCACCTGTTCCTCTGAGGTCATCTCACCTGAGCTAATGATTTCAACTACCCTGCACACCTCCTTCCAAAATCACTATGCTTGGTTTGAGCCCACTCCTAGGCTCCAGACCTGTGTCTTCCAGCTGCTTCTATCCCAACTCCTCTCTCATGCTCAAAACTTACATATAATTCATCAGTAAGTTTTGTTAACTTTGCCTTTAAATTTCACCAGGAACATACTATTTTTCACCACTTCCTTTCCTATAACCCTTGTCCAAGCCACTGTCATCTCTGGCCTGCCTTATTGTAATAGCTCTACCAAATCAGTATTGCTATCTTATCGCCTGTTGCCTGCTCTTTACACATTTCCCTTTCTTTCGGTAATAAAAACTTGAATTACCTTTGGTGAAGGTAACCGTCAGGGTTCCTGCAGAAGGTTAATCTGAGCTGAGTTTGGTAAAGGTTATATACAAATGTGTGGGCAGGGTTGAGGGAAACAAGAAGGAATGATAGGATGAAACTCTGAGGCTGCCAGCAGTAGGGAGCTACTACCACCTCTAGGCCAAGAGAAGGGAGACTCTACCAGAGCTAGGAGAGACCCGTATGAAGAGGGGCACTAGACAGACGACTCAACAGAGGTATGTGGCCAACATGCAGTGACCCAGAAGGGAAAGGGCCTGCGGAAGGGGCCTAACTTCATCCTCCTCCAATCCTCTGCACGCTTCCAATGTCTTCTATGGATAAATTCAACTGTAAGCCAGAGAACTAGGGACCCATTGAAGCAGTCCATGCTGGTATCTCCTAAGGCACAAATCAGGTAGAAAAAAATGTAGAGTAGATAAAGGGACCAAGAGAAAATTTTTGGTCACACAGGAAGCCACGTTTCCCCAATTCTCAGTCCATGAGATTTAAGAGCTACTCCAGAGGTTAGCACATGACCCAGGTCTGGGCTATCAGAATAGTCCACGCCCCTTCTGAAGAGAGTGGCTTAATGATGCACAAGTAACCCAAGTTAGACCAACGAGATGCAGTCCTGGGACTTTTGTTGACAGCACTGAAGAAAAGAAACTCTCTAATGGTAAGGATATGATGCGAAGTTGTTAGCAGCCATTCTGCTATCTCATGGGGAAAGGCAGCCTGAGAAAGAAGTCAACACGAAGGAAAACAGAGTTAAGAAATGGAGATCAAATCCTGATGTCATACTTTTAAGCCCTTAGATCCAGCCATGCTTGAAGCCCACAACTTTTCTGCGTTACATGAGGTAATGAATTCCATTTGCTGTTTAATCCCGTTTGAGTGGTATATTGCATGCAAAAAAAACAAAAACAAAACCTCTTGAATAATATTTAATACTTATCCCAAAGACCAACATAAAGGCATACCTTTATATCTCTAAATATGCCATTATTCTATGGAATGTCCTTTTCCATATTCTCCACCTAGAAAAATCCTACTCAAATATCCTCTTAATGCAAAGCCTTCCCTCAGTTTTCCAGGTAGAATTGCTCGATCCTTCCTCTGCTTTGTCAGCACTTTGCAAATGCCTCTATCAGTGTACATATAAAGTTGTGTCATAGTTAGTTGTTTGCTTATCTGTCTCTCCTACCTGTGAGCTCCTGAAGGGATAGATTTGCATGGCCCTTACCCCTGTAAGCCTAGTACCCAGCACAAGGCCTAAACCCTGAGTTAAACAAGGCTAAACCAGTCTTTTTACTTTAGGACTTCTCAGAGCCATTTCTGTGTTAAGATGCATTAATGGATCCCCATGCAGGGGTACCGAATGCAGCAACTTCCAAATTCATTTGACCTAAAAGCTCAATTTTTGCTGAAGTTGCTGTGTTTGAGAAATTTAGAGAAGAAAAATAACTGCGGTTCTTAGGGTGACCTTAACGCATGAAGTGGCTCTCAATAAATATTTGTTAAGTGAATGAAAGGGAGAACTTGGGGGGACGCAAGGGGCAGTAGGGTTGGAAGCAACAGAAACAACACAAGCAATGAACAGGAAGTCAGAGGGGTGATCCGTTGGACATATCTCTGTGATGGTGCCAGGTCAATTGTTAAAGAATGATTGGGACCATAATGCAATCCTGTTTCCTTAGTTTAAATCTAACAGAGATTAGATGTATTCTACACACTTTAATCCTTCTTCCTGTCCCATGACCCAGGGGCTAAGTGCCTGACGGCACTGCTTCCTTGATTTTGACCTTCAATTTGCTTCACTTTGCCTCAGAGGGGACTATGTGGGAGATCAGAGCTGATTTTCCTCTAACTGCACACCTTAAGTCAAATTCCTTTCCTGTTCTGTGCCTCTGTTTCCCTCTCTGTGAACACAGGCTCCCTTCCAAGCTTGGCTCAGACGCCTTGGAAAAAAAATTTTTTTTTTTTTTTTAAATAACCTGACAAAGGAAGCCCCAGTCCTACCACTGTAACTTTGGACAACTCATTGAACAGCTCAGGCCATTGGTCTTTCTATTTGTAAAAGAAATAGAGGCTTCTGAGAGAATCAAGGAAGACTGTGCGGTGAAAAGTGTTTTGCAAACGGGGAATAAAACATTAGAAATGTAAATATTATTAGGATTGTACATACGATGAAGAGGAGGTGGAGGGGGAGTTGGGGGGGGGTTGGAGGAGGCGGCGGCTGCAGCAGAAGCCCACCGTGGTTCAGAGCCCAGGACAAGGAGTCATCACCCGGACGCAACCTATAGCTCAACCACCGAACTTGCTGTCTCGCCTTGGGGAATTAAGCACATGGAAGCCCTCTTCATCTATAAAAGGAGGATAATAATGTTCGGTTCACTGGTTGTGAGGTTAAATGAGGTAAATCCTGCAAAGCACACGTTGCAGTGTACATAGTAACTAGCCCTCAGTAAATGTTCATTATATTGCTACTAACTATTCTTGCCACCGACTGAATGGGACCAAGCAAGAAAAGGAGATAAGCCATTTCTGGTCACGGTGCAAGACCAGAAGATCGCCAAAGGTCCCGCCGTCGGGGGCACCTAAAGCCCCCTCCCCAGCTAGACCGCCCAAGCCCCTCACCTGCGCGGAACAAGAAAACCCGGATGCAGGTCAAGTGCGAGCGCGCAGCCAGGCTCCCGCCCCGGCCCCAAGGCCGCACGCGAAGGGCGGGCCGCTTCCTGCCGGCTATTGGGCCCCGCGCGCCCCCGCCGGGCGGTCGACACCGGGCGCCTGCGCCGCGAGAGCTCGCCGGAGGTGGGGAGGGGGGGGGGCGGAGCCGCGCGGGACCGGGCGCGCGCGCGCGCGCGACGCCGACGGCCTCGCTCTACAGGACGCGGCTCGCGCCCAGGCGGAGGCGGCTGCTCCCGCGGACGTCGAGGGCGTGGCAGCTAGGCTCTGGGCAGCGGGCACCTAGCAGACTGTACCGCGGCGACCGCCCGCCGCGTCTCCCCAAGCGCGGCCCCTCGCGGCGCCCCGTCTCCCGCGTAGCCCGTCCGGCCGCCCCGGCCTCTCCTTGCCTGCCTGCCTGCCTGCGGCGGCCACGCGAGCAGGTGAGTCTCCCCTTCGCAGGGTGGGGCCGGCGCCCGCCTCTCCGAGCAGGCACTGCCCCCGGCTCTCGGTAGGATGGGGGGCACTGGGTGTGGCAAGTTAAAAAAAGAAACTGTCCGCAGGTGCCGGGAGGGGTGGGCGCTCCTGTGCCCGAGACCCCAGAGATGCTGCGCCTTTGCCTTCCGGGTCCAGCCCCTCTGGCGTCCAGGCTCTTCTCTGACAGCTCTGGGGTCGTGTCTTGGAAAACAAAACCAAGAAAAATGTTCTCTCTCCCAACAGCTGTTTGACTTTTTGAAAAGCTGACAGAGCCAACGTGCTCCTGAAGGCAGAAGGGTGCAGTCCAGGGGCGACCAGAAGTTGGAAGCCCCTCCTTTTTTCTTGCTCTCCTTCCTCCGTGATGCGCGGGTAACGATCGCATTACCTATTCGATAACTTCTTGAAACTTGTCTGTCTGCTTCCATCTGCTGCCTGGACCAATAGAGCAGTAGTGGTCCGTTTTCAGGTTGCTTCGTCCCAGCTTCCGTGCAAAATCTGATCATCTCCTTCAGGGATTAGGAGTCTGCTGCAGGGAGCAGTTCAGATCCGTGTTGCAGATGCAAACTAGGATTATTTAAAGTGTTGTTTTAGTGCAGTGCTCAAAGCCAGAAGTGTTTGCTCCTTCTTGTTGAAAGTTACCTAGCACACCACATTTATTCGAACTTTTAATAGAAGTCTCTGTATTTCATAGAAGTCTCAGATGTACAATTTCATAAGCGATTGACTTATTTGTAGCTGTGATTACATAGGATTTAAAGTGATTAATTTTAAGACTGTTTCATTAGCTCTGATTCAAAATACTAAATTATAAAAACACACAATACTGAGACTCAGAATACAGATGTTTGTGTATCAGCTAAATTCGTGCTTTTTGGTGGGGATATTATATTGGTTTTCTAGAAATGGATTTTTGATGCAGGAAGACAGTGAAAGGCCTGAAAACTCAGAGCCCCTTCTTTAGCCACGCTGTCAGCTTTATGTTTTACCATGTTGGCAAAACTTTTCTTTCTTAGCGTGGGAAGAGATTTCAGTGCTTTTCAGGAAAACAAGATTTGTCCCACTATTGAATTGTAACGTCTGTAAAACTTTTAAACGTGTTCATGTTAAGGATTACAAATGAGTACAAATTTTGTATGGTACTAGAGGATATGTTGGTTGAAAGACTTAGGCAAAACATCATGAAAAATAGTGTGATTTGGAAATCTATTAGGCTGAAACCTGTGAAATAATGGGAGGTCTAAAGTTCAATACCGTTTGTTATTTAGACCCAAAGAGCTACAGAAGGTGGAGGTCAGACAGTGGATCTCCACTTTTCTCCTAGAATGTAGAGGTTATAGTGAGAGGAAATGAATTACATACAGCGAAACAAATAGCATCAGTCTTTACATCTCTACTTCAATTATTCTTTAAAACCTGTTATTTTCATTTGTTCTGACAAATGTGAAAAGAGGGCATAGGTCATTGAAACATACAAAATTCAAAAGTCTAATTTTCATCTTTACTGTTGCACCATTTTTTTTTTCATACCACAGCTACTAAAAAGTAGTAAGATTCTACCTAAAAGTAGTGAGTGGGGAGGAAGTGGGAGATAGAGGCTTATAGGATAGCTATTCAGAACCCCCACATTGACAATCCAGAGGGTTTTTTTTAAAAAAGGAATTTAGTCTAAATTTATAATTTAGACGTTTTTAAAAGGTATTTAGTAGTTCAACAGCATCTGTGAGTATCTTCCTCATTTTATATTGAGAGGACAAATGTAATACAAAAAGCCATGTGACTGTTCCAAGGTTATTCAGCAGGGCACTTGTAGAGCTGGAAATGGGGTATTTTGTTTGCTTCCAGTATTGATCAATAGCATTTTGAGCACATCAAAACGTAACAAAGCGCATCTAGCTAAGGTATTTTAAATACGCGCCAAGTTGAGAAGCATACTATTTTGAAAAATTATTATTTTTTTAATCCTGGAGGAGGAGGAGGAATTTACCTTTTCCTGATCGGAATTTAAAATGCAGAGTCAAATCCATGTGCTTGACATTTTCCCCTGATGGATTACTTCCGTCACTAGGCTTGTAGCAGAGCAGAGGATCATGCCACTTGGAGTTTTCCACTCGTGTGATATTTCCATGAAGAAACAATTCGCCAGAAGCTACCTCCGTGCTGCAGGTGATGCTAAACCCTGGTCAGCACAGACCTTGGCTTACAAAAGCTGGTGGATATTGGTTCAGCCCTTTCCAATCAGTGTTTCCCTGAGTTAGTAAACTGAGGGACAGGTTAGCCTTTTAGGAGTTGCAGTGAGGCAGAGTTAGCAACAACTCCAGTAATATCAGCATAGAGGCTGTATACTTCTGTAAATTTTTTTCTGTTCCTTAATAAAACCAAACAACTTCTTAAGTACCAGCTGAGTTACCTTATAAGATGATTTCTTTACAGAGGTGCTAGGATTGTCTTTTCCACTGGTTGACTCTGATCATATCTCTCTGTCCAAATCTGGCTGCATTTATGATGTCAGAAAATTGTGAAATGGTTGATGATGTTGACTTAAGCTATATCCAAAAAAAATCTCATGGCAGGCCTTTAGCAAGAGAACCGTCATATGAAAGACAACATCTCTAATACTGTGTGCACTGAATTACAACATAAAATTCTTTGAGGCCCTTAAAAAGTGCACCATGGCCTTTTCTCAGTTAGCTCTCTGGGGTTTTTGTTTTTTTGTTTTTTTTTTTTTGCGGTACGCGGGCCTCTCACTGTTGTGGCCTCTCCTGTTGCGGAGCACAGGCTCCGGACGCACAGGCTCAGCGGCCATGGCTCCCGGGCCCATCCGCTCCGCGGCATGTGGGATCCTCCCGGACCGGGGCACGAACCCACATCTCCTGCATCGGCAGGCGGACTCTCAACCACTGCGCCACCAGGGAAGCCCAGCTCTCTGTTTTTAAATCTTTAAATGATTTCATACTGGAGCTATATTACTACTACCAGTGGTTGCTCTGGAGCTGATTTTATTGATAGATCTGCGACTGAACAGTTTTCTTGAAATGATACAAAGTGTTAGTTTTATTTTTGTATCCTTGTTGTTGCTTGGAATTAGATCATTTGGGTGTGCATTTTTCTCATTTTGTTATTTTAATATAAGTTCCACCGAAGGTTCTGATATTATTGGGATCCTTTCGACCCAACAATACATTGACATAGATTGTGCCTATGTAAAAATAATTAGTTATCGACCACCAACTATATACAAAGCATTATTCTGAGCACCCAGCATGTATTCTCTCATTTAACACTTCTAACATCGTTATTGGATAAGAATTATTATTATCACCCCCATTTTATAGTTGAGGAAAGAGAAAGGGAGGCAAAGTAATTTACCTAACATAGAATACAGGGGACAGAGTTTAAATCTAGAGGAATCTGATTATGGAGCCTGAATCTTTCTGAGATATATTTAAATATTGTTCAAACTTGTTTGCAGTTACTATGGTATTTCATTAATCCATCCTTTTAAGCTGTATCAAATATACACTACTGTATAAGTGAAGAACATATAGCAATAATATAAAGATTATTGAAATATCTTGGGACAAAAGGCAAATAATTTAACAATAATGTAAAAAAATTGAAGGGAAAATACCTATAAAGGTATTATAGGGGATAACTGACAAAATGTGAAAATCGACTCTGATTTAGATAAAAATATTATATCAATGTTAAAGTACTTGGTTTTGATAATTGAACTGTAGGTTGTATAAGAAAATGATCTTATTCTTATACACTGAAGTATTTGGGAGTAAAGGGGGCATACCCTATCTTAGTCTCAACGGTTTGGGGAAAAATGTATATGTATTAAAATGAGAGAATGATTTTTAAAATAGACAAAAATGTAAGTAATTGTATACAGGAAAAGGGTACACAGGAATTCCTTATACTATTCTTACAACTTTTCTGTTTGACATTATATCAAAAGAAAAAGTTACCCCAAAATGAAGGTAGAAAACAGGAAATGAAGGTGTAACATTCTAAGAATTTTTTTTTTTAAGTCAGGTGAAGGATTGTTTCTTGTGCTCTGATTTTCTTTTTTTTTAGAGGTTGGAGGAAGGAACTTGAGACAAACAGAAAATCTTATCAAAAATAACTTGACTTTCTCAAATTTCAAAATCTAGCCGTTCAAAGCTCCCTAACTCTCCAGCCAGGCCAGGTGTTTTCCTCACCTCTTTTTTTTTTTTTTTTTTTTTGCGGTACGCGGGCCTCTCACTGTTGTGGCCTCTCCCGTTGCGGAGCACAGGCTCCGGACGCGCAGGCTTAGTGGCCATGGCTCACGGGGCCCAGCCGCTCCGCGGCATGTGGGATCCTCCCGGACCGGGGCACGAACCCGTGTCCCCTGCATCGGCAGGCAGACTCTCAACCACTGCGCCACCAGAGAAGCCCCTCACCTCTTTTTAATGGGGAGGGGGAGGATAAAGACATTAGTGTCTCAGAGATAAGAGGTAAAGACAGCCCACTTTTAGTGATACTGAAAGTTAAATTAGGTTGGTTATATCATTTCCCTTCCTTAAAACCTTCAATGCCATGCTAATGTTGACTAATTTTTATGTCAGAACTCTGTAACCCTACTTTCAAGGCAGCCTGGCCCAAACCTGCCTTTCTCACTTTGTTTCGTGCCATCCCCACCAAACCTGGTCCACTCTGGCCACACCAAATCTCATGATCTTGTGCCTGCTCCTCTTTCTGTCTTCCTGCCTTTGTCCGTGAACTGTTGGCTTCGCCTGGAATGCACCCCATTCTCTTCCTGCTGAAATTCTGTTCATCTTTCAAGTCTAACCATAACCTCCTTTGGGGAAGCTGTCTCTAATCTCATGCAGAATTAAATTTTCCTTTGTCTGTGCTGCCGTATCAGAGGGGTAAACACAATACTACCTGCTTGCTTTCAGTAATCCTTATTAAGCATATACTCTGAGCTAGAAACTGTGCCAGGGACTGGGGATTCAAAGGTACTCAAGCTCTGGTAGCTTAGGAGTGATTTGTAAACAAATAATCAAGTACATAACAGAGAAATGAACAAAGCTACAGACTCTACCTGACAATTGAGGCTTAAAGAAAAGATTACAATGAAAGTCACAGTGAGATACCATTTTCCCCCCCAGCACGCCCCTGTCCAGATCAGAGATTTCCAGCACAGTCATCTACTTAAAGGAATAAGTTTTAAACAGTTGTAGTACCAGATAGGTATATTCAAAGGAAAGCTAAAAATACAAGTCTAGAACTCAGGAGAGAGGTGGAGTTCAGT
Source organism: Delphinapterus leucas (assembly GCF_059928025.1). Taxonomy (NCBI): domain Eukaryota; kingdom Metazoa; phylum Chordata; class Mammalia; order Artiodactyla; family Monodontidae; genus Delphinapterus; species Delphinapterus leucas. Next base: position 171,630,361 of record NC_143129.1, on the reverse strand, counting down.
GTGCACAGGCAGGAAAGACCTGGGGGCAGATGAGAATCTTTCGGGATCCTGTCGGTTTTCAACGCATCATTGCCTCCAATGCCCAAGATTCTGCTCTTGCTTCCCCCTCAATTTCGGTGACATCTTTCCCCGCTTAAGAATTACTGAAGCGAGAGACTGTATTGATATACATGTGTTGTGTGTGTCAACCACGGGGAAGCAGGAAACAAAGTTGAAAAACACTGGTGGTGGAGTAGTGAAAATCCTTGGGCCTGGATAAAACCACCCAGGAACAGTAAGATGAAGAAGAGGATGGGGTTGAAACCTCGAAGAGACGTTGTAAAGGGTGAGTAGGGAAAGAGGAGCCAGTGACAAGGGCAGCTGGGGAGGAAGGAGAGCCGGGAAAGACGGAGCCCGGGGAGGGCAGGGGCACAGAGACGTCCCAGAAGGCATGGGTGGGCGGCGGTCCCGAGCTGCAGAGACAGGCAGAGGCCTGGGGTTAGGACACCACGAAGAGGCTGTTGCTGTCCAATGGGGGCAGTTTTAGCTGGAAGGGGGTGGCAGGAGTCCTGCTGCCCTGAATTCAGGAGTGACTGGAGTTGAGGAGACTCCTCTTTCCAGGAAGCCGGTAGGAAAGGGGAAGCAGAGACAGAGGGAGGTAGATGGAGGGGCAGGCAGACTCCAAATGGAAGGTTTTCTTTTTTCAAGATTGGGCCGGAGTGGGGGTGGGGAATCTTGAAGAGGTATGTTTGCTGAAGAAGAGGAATGAATGGGTGGAGACGGAGAAATTAAAAGTATAGGAGCCAGTTAATGGAAAAAGGTCCTTTGGGGGTATTATTGAAGAGAAGAAATTCTTGGTTTGGTGGGATCTCCTTGAGGATAGGAACCATGTTTTATTCATCTCATAGCTCCCTGTACTTGGCATGAAGTAGACACTCGGAAAATGTTTCTGAAAACAAGTAAAGATTTTACTTTTTAAAATTAGTCTTTCCTGATTGATATAGTGGCATAACGGGGGGGAAAAATCACTATTTTTTCCCATAATTAACATTCTGTACTGTTTTCTATATAAGCAATATATTTGCAACTTCGTGTTCTTTGAAATAAAAGAGAAAATCACAAAGGGAATATTGAGGTAGTAATAATCATGCTCACTTAATTTTTCTGTGCCCGATAAGTATTACTTAAATTCCAGCATTTTGAAATGTGTTATGTTCAAGGCACTCTGCTTGGTGGATGTGGAGTGCAGTTCATCAGAAGAGACAAAAATGCACGTAAACAGTCCTATAAGACAGACTCTGTTCATTATTTAACAGTGGGACACTATCAGCTCCATGCTTTGGGGTTAAAATTATTGATTTTTAAGCATTCAGAGAAAGGACATTTTAAAAATTGTCTTCTATGTCAGATTTTGCCCGTTGTAAATATTACTGATACTAGCAAAGACCAACTCTGTATAGAACTTTTGGTTCTGTGTAACTTAGTTCTTCAAGAGTGTATTCAAAAAGAACAAATTGTTTAAAAAAAAGGTAAAGTCAGCTTATTGCAGACCATGTTTTAGGGTGCAGACGGTGAGTGAGTCAGTGTGGGTTTTATTCTGCTCTGCCAGTTTCAGTGTTGCAGACCTAAATCCCAAACAAATATGCAAAGGCAGTTCTGGTTCACATTTTCCTTCCCACTGCTTGTAAACTGGTGTACATGTTGATAGTATCTCATTTTGTATTATACCCCCAGCTCCATTTCACTAGAAAACTTGCAGCCTTTTTTTCGTAATATGTCGTTGCCAGTGAAATATATTACATAAAGTATGCCAAGCAAATCAAATTAGTATGTATAGAATTCATTTATGAGGACTGTAATGAGGTTATTTAAACTTTGAGTGATCTTTCCTGAATAAAATTGCTTCATTTGATGAGTCACTGTCTTGAGAATTAATTGGAGCTTTATTGGGCCTTCAAAGTCTTATCTCTGTTGTTTTCTTTTTCTTAACAGTAGATGCCTGGTAGACATCTTAGAACTTTAAGAACGGAAAAGACCTGCTTTTAGGGGATAAAGCTGAGGGTCACTATGAAATCTTGGAATGACAGCCAGTCAGATCTCTGTAGCAGTGACCAAGAAGAGGAAGAAGAGATGATTTTTGGTGAAAATGAAGATGATTTGGAAGAAATGATGGATTTAAGTGATCTGCCTACCTCACTTTTTGCTTGCAGTGTCCATGAAGCTGTGTTTGAGGTGCCAGAGCAGAAGGTAGGCATGTACCCTGCCTTTCCCTGCCTTTGATAGTGTGTTAAATGTGTGCGGGTTCGGGGAAACAGCATGTCGCTGCCCGTTTGCAAAGCTTATTACTGGTCTGTGACAAGTAGAGAAGTGTGCACCAAACTTTAGACATTGCTGGGGCATTTTTATTATGCTTTATGAGACTATCAGTCTGCAACAGATAGGAAATATTTAAAATCCAGTCCTTCCCCACAGACGTTTTGAGAAGTACTGGTTTCTAGTGAGCTCTGAATCAAGTCCTATTAAGTTCATCCATTTATTCATACAACCATTCATTTTTGGAGCCTGTGGTTAAAGAGAAGCTAAGTGATTTTTAGCCTGGCTTCCTATTACTTGGGAGTTAATTCACAAAAGAAGGAGTTATTTTAAGCCTTTTTCTAGGGCTAATTACATAATTAGGACTATTTATGATTTCATTTTAACAGAGTTGTTAGTATTTCTTGTTTTACTTTCTACAACCTGGCCGGGGCAAAATGATTGAGCTTATTTTTTTTAAAGGTTACCCTTCTTTAGTTCATTCATTATTTAACTGGAAAAAGAGATTGTATGTGCGCTTTTGGTTCCGTCGTGACCTCACAAAAGCTTGTGGGTCTTAGTCATACAAAAGTAAAATATTTCTGCCACTGGTATGAATTTTGCATGTTCTAAGACTTCGTTTAAAAATCCTATCACGATCCTTTTAATTTGCTATCTATGCCCTCTAAGTATTTTCCTTCCAGTGACTCTCATGGAGCAGAACTCGATACAGTTTGACTGAGTACGTAGTTGAGTGCTCCAGTGTGTAAGGCACTGTACCAGTTGCTTCAGGGAATTCAGACAGCTTCTGCCACAGAGAATTTACAGTCCTGCAGTGGAGATGATCAGTAAATTGATGTAAGATAGAATACTCGTGCCCTTTAGAGGCACTTGAAAGTACTGAGGTAACAGAGGAGTAGGATCACAGCCAGCTGGAACAAAAGAGCTTACGGGGAGACGCATTGCAGAGGAGCTGTGTGAGTTGGGTAGGAGTTTAGCAGGGAAGGAAAAGGCAGTTCCAGCCAGAGGGAACAGAATGAGCGAAAGAGCTGAATCAGGAGAGCGTGGACCGCTTACTACAGGGAGTAGTGAGCAGTTCTGTGTGGCTGGCGCTGAGGTGAGATGTAGCCAACGTCAAGAGCAGTTGGGCTGGAAAGGTGAGTGTGAGGCATCCTGCAGACTCAAGGAGCTTGCCCTTCTGTGGTCAGTAGCCTCTGAGCAAAGGAGTGGCAGTCAGAATTACACATTGGGAAGGTCAGCCACAACCTGTGAAGGGCAGAGTGGTGGCAAGAGAGCCAAAAGCAGGGCCCGTTGGGGTGCGCTTGTGGAAACCAGCCAAGAGGTGCGGGAGGCCTGGAAGGGGAGAGGGAGAGGGTGGCAGCCACCAGGTTTTTACCGTTTGGGTTTGTTTACATTTACAAATGCTATTTTCTTTCCCAAGTTCGGTCACAGTGTAGACATTTTGAAATCATTCTTCCTAGTTTTCTCATACGTTTTAAGAGCTCTAAATTTTCATGTAATAAGTAATTACGTTGACTTTGTTGTTTGTTGTTGTGAGAAACCACATGTATTACTAGTTTATCTTAAAATTCGTAAGAATTTTTCAAGAAACCTCACAATCTTATCTGTCCCAAGTTTTTCTTTTTTTACTATAGCCTAGGGGTTTGTTTAACTTGCCGAAGTGATGAATTCTGGTTGGTTTTCCATTTTAAAACCATTTAACGTTGTATCTAACCTAAATTTATATTGGAAATCATATCACCAGAAATTCTAGCAGCAGTTCAGTGGACTTCACATTACATACAGTTCTTAACTCATAGTAAATTTTATATAAAAACCTTCATGATAATATCTGAAGCTGCAGAATATAAAATGTTTATATAATAAAATTATATATGGATCATTAATTGGATATAAAGTGTAAGGAGAATCAAATGTTTTCTTTATAGTTTGCTTCTCACTATCAGTGTCTTATTTTGCTTTAGTTTCTTCTGGAATAACCTGTTTGTGCAGGTCATCCACATACGTGCAAAAAACAAAGCAAAACAAAAACCACTTCTGATGGATTATGGGCAAAATAATTCTGATTGCAATTAAATGTTTTATTTTCAAAAGAATTTTAGTTTTTTCTCCAGGTTTGAAAAGGTTTCTGTCTTGATAATTTTATAAGTGTTGGAATACGCTTTTACCCTCTTCTGAATGGTAGACTGAGTAACACAGGTGCCATTGTCATGTGAAGGTGAATCTTCATTTTAGATGGCTGGATTTGGGCTCTACATTTTCATCAGTTTTTCTTGAAAATTGCATGAGGTGGGGGAGGAAAAGTAAAGAATATAGTAAACTGTAAGAAAAATAAACCGAGGAAAAGGCTTATCTCGTCATTTCTGTTTCTGCAGCAGCACGGTTGCTAGTTTTTATACATGTGCTCAGCTAATCAGTGGCTCCATCTGGAGCACTGCAGGTTTAGTACCTAATTTTTCTGTAACAGATTGGAATTTGTTCCGTGTGATTTTATTAACTTGACATTTTTAACCCCAGTTTTCCCTTTCTTAAAATAAAGAAAAATTGAGCAGCCTTCTGGTTTGAACATGAGAGGTCTTCAAAATGCAATTTAGGTTTTTATGATGGGAGAAGCTGGAGTGATTCTCCTTTCTGATTTAGGTCTGAGTATCTGAGGGGACTCAGTAAATGTTGATGGGAAGCAGCATTCCGATAGGACTGACTTTATAAAGAAATGCACGTGGCTTTTGGATTAGTCTCTTCGCAAAGCACTACGCTTCGCGCATGAAACTGTTTCCACTGACCTACTCACCATACGACATTTGATTTATTTTTCTAATGACGATGGTTGGGGTATATTAAGACATCTCTACTTGCTCTCCTGGTCCTGCTTTTTGATCAGTGACACTTAGCATCTAATACAGTTCCCAGTACGGGGCAACACCTGTTAAATGTTTGTTGAATGAATGGATTATGTAAGATGTTTGTGGAGGGTTAGTGATACAGAGCTGTGGTAGAGAAACAGACTTATAAGCTGAGTGAGGTTAAGTAGTATGTAGAAGATTTAATCTGAAATTGTGATTTCAGATACACTGGCGCAAATTCTTCTGTGGTCTGTATAATCATATTCATAATATAATCTTTCTGTCGAACATTTGGTTTCTATACCCTCCATTTAAAGAATAGAAAATATTACTTAAGAAAAATAAATGATATCTGGAAGTTAACTGAAATACCCTGAGTCTTTGGTTTTTAGACCTAATCAATTGTTGAGTGTTCTAATACAACCTTCAATCCAGGAGAAATGAATCTTTTGAGGAGAGTGATTTGTTTTAAACTTGAGAATTGAAAAAGGGGATTCAAAGGGAGAATGTTAAAGTGAACTGTATTTTTAACAGTGCCTGGAACATAATATGGTTTCAGTAAATATTTGTTCAATTGAATCTGTAGTGCCATTCTGGCCAAGAATTAGTAAAAATTTAATTAACTTCAAGGCTAGATTAAACACTAGAGAATCATAGAAGTTTAGAGCTGGAAGAAATCCTAGCCAAGTCTCATACAGTAATTTCAGAGTAACAGAGTAATTGAGCTTGCTTCAGAAACCATTTTTCAGTTGTACACTGAAAACTACAAAACATTGCGGAAGGAAATTAAAGACAACACAAATAAATGGAAAGATATTCATATCCATGGACTGGAATACTTAATATTGTTAAGATGTCAGTACTGCCTAAAACAGTCTATGGATTTGGTGCAATCCCTATCAAAATCCCAAAGATGTTTCCTGCAGAAATAGAAAAACTCATCCTAAAATTCATAGACTCTCAAGAGACCCCCAAATAACCAAAACAATTTTGAAAAAGAACAAAGTTGGAGGACTCACACTTGCTGATTTTAAAACTTAATACAAAGCTGTAGTAATCAAAGCAGTGTGGTACTTACTTGTCAATTATATCTCAATTTAAAAAAAAAGTATGGTACTAGTATAAAGATAGACATATTAACCAATTGAATAGAACAGAGAGTCCAGAAATGAATCCTTGCATATATGGTCAAATGATTTTCAGCAAGGATACCAAGACCATTCAACGGGGAAAGGACAGTCTTTTCAACAAATAATGCTGGGAAAACTGGATATCCACATGCAAAAGAATGAGGTTGGACCCTTACCTTACACCATATACAAAAATTAATTCCAAATAGATCAAAGACCTAAATGTAAGAGCTAAAACTATAAACTCTTAGAAGGAAACATAGAGGGAAAGCTTCTTGACATTGGATTTGGCATTAATTTCTCAGATAGGACACCAAAAGCACAGACAACAATAGAAAAAATAGATAATTGGACTTTATCAGAATTTAAAACGTGTGCAGAGAATATTTTCAAATCGTATATCTGATAAGGGATTAATCCCCAGAATATATAAAGAACTCCTAAAATTCAACAACAAAAACCAAGTGGGGTATATACAACTAATTGAAAAATGGGCAAAAGATTTGAATAGACATTTCTCCAAAGGTGTATAAATGGCCAATAAGTACATGAAAAGATGCTCAACATCATGAATAATTAGGAAAATACAAATCAAATTCACAATGAGATACTTCACACCCATTATTGACAAGGATATGGAGAAATTGGAACCCTTTGTGCATTGCTGGCAGGAACATAAAATGGTATGAGTGCTGTGGAAAATGGTATGGCAGTTCTTCAAAGAATTAAGCATAGAATTACCATATGATCCAATGATTTTGCTTCTGGGTATATACACAAAAGAAAGCAGGGACTCCAACAGATATTTGTACACCAATGTTCACAGCAGTATTATTCACAATAGGCAAAAAGTGGAAACAACTCAAATGTCTATCAACGGATAAGTTAATAAACAAAATGCAGTGTATACATACAATGGACTATTATCCAGACTTAAAAATGAATGAAATTCTGATGCTGTGGATGAACCTTGAAAGACATTATGCTAAGTGAAATAAGCCAGACAGACACAAGAGGATAAATATCGTATGATTCTACTTATATGATATGACAGAAAGTAGAATGGTGGTTGCCATGGGCTGTGAGAAGTGGGGAATTGGGAGTTACAGCTTAATGGGTACAGAGTTTCAATTTGGGATGATGAGAAGTTCTGGAGATGGATAGTGGTTATGTGCAGCAGTGTGAATATACTTAATGCCATTGAATTGTACACTTAAAAATGGTTAAAATGGTAAATTTTGTGTTTTGTATATTTTACCACAAAAAAATGCAACCCCCCCTTTTTCTTGACTTTATCATTCTTTGTAATGTGCTTTTATACATATATAATATATATATAATATGTACATATGTGTGTGTACTACGTATGTATATATGTACGGGCACCTCTTTTGCCCCACTTTGCATGCTTTCGGCCCACGTTTTCACTCCAGCTGTTGTGAGCGTACTCACCTGTGTGCAGGTGTAACCCCACAGCAGCTGGCCTCCGTGGCACTGTGGATATCTTACTCTTTGTCCCAGTGTTTCTCTGCTGACTGTGCACAGATGCTCGTCCGTATTGATGCAGGTGCAGACGTAGCAGTGTGAGGGAGTTAATTAACATCTCACAGGGCAATCCTAGACCAGTGGAGGGCTGAAGCCAGTGAATACGTCCCTTCTCTACTCTCCAGCCACCAGTTCCTTGGCTTCTGGCTCCTCAGAGTGCTCCTAGCAGGATCAAGCCCCAGTTGCTCACAGAGGTGACCAGCTTGGTAACACAACCTGGACAGAAGGAGGACGGGCTTTCCCTTCTTCCCTGTTCCCACCTTGTCACATGAGGTCACTTCCCAAAACAAGCTCCGTGTGTGTACCCTTGCCTCGGCCTCTGCTTTCACAAGGAGCCCAGGGAAGACACAAGTGAATAACTTCCAAGTTTGGTTATTCCTCCTCTGTAAAGGCACTGTCTCAGGCTCTCAAAAAAGGGGCAGGGCTTCCCTGGTGGCGCAGTGGTTGGGGGTCCGCCTGCCGATGCGGGGGACACGGGTTCGTGCCCCGGTCTGGGAGGATCCCACATGCCGCGGAGCGGCTGGGCCTGTGAGCCACGGCCGCTGAGCCTGCGCGTCCGGAGCCTGTGCTCCGCAATGGGGGAGGCCGCAGCAGTGAGAGGCCCGCGTACCGAAAAAAAAAAAAAAGGGGGGGCAATTTTTAGCTTGTGGAAAAAGGATAAAGACTAATATAAAGAAAAACCACGTGCCCACCCAATTTAGCAGATAAAATTTTACTAATAAATTGAACTCCTTTTGTCTTCTCCCAGAGATAAGCATTATCCTGAACTCCATGTTTATCATTTCCCATGCAATTTTAACTTTTTATTAAGTTTAACCATATGAAATTGGTGTATCTGTAGGCCAGAATGGTCAAATACAGGTTTCCCCCTTTCTCCAAAAGTAGAGTATTTCTACAAACCCTTTTGTAAGCTGAAATGGTATAAAATGAAGAAGCAATCCCTTAGGACACATCTTACCAAAGGATGCACAGAATAAATCGAGGTAGAGCACAGATGCTCACAGACACAGTTCAAAGCTAAGGTGGCTTGAGATGCTGAGATGCTAAGGATAGTTCCCCGGGACGGAGCTCGGTGCCACTCTCACCGCTTGCGGTGTGCGCTGCCTCTGTAACAGCTGCTGCAAAACAGATGCTGAATGCGAGTTTCGCCTTTTTTTTGTAAAAGGGAAACATCCTCTTTGGATTTCTTTCAGTTAGTGAAAACACGTACTAATGTAGGTCTTTTGTAAAAGCAAAGCAGCATAAAGCAAACTTTCAAAAAGCGGTGGATACCTGTATTGGCGTTTCTTCTGGTTTAGCCTAATACTGTGTGTATGTATGTATACTATTTTTAAATTTTGCTCTATTTGCAGTTGACATGATTGTCTATTTAGAAAGGAATCTACATAAAAACTCTTAGAACTAATAAGTGAGTTTAAGAAGGTTGTAGGATACAGGGTCAATATACAATATCAACTACATGTCTCTATACTAGCAGTAAACATTTGGAAATTGAAACTTAAAAAACACTACAGTAGCACCATGAAATACTTAAAGATAAATCCAACAAAATACGTGCAGGATCTGTATGCTGAAAACTATAACACTAATGGAATACATAGAATTTTACATAATTTAAAATTTTCTATAAATGGCATAATTATATGTTTTTTTCTCCATGTTATACTTGTAAGATTTTTTTTTTTAAATACCATGCCTCTCCCTTTTGACCTGCAAAGTTTTGTGTTTTTTTAAAATTAATTAATTAATTTTTGGCTGCATTGGGTCTTCGTTGCCGCGCACGGGTTCTCTCTAGCTGTGGTGAGCGTGGGCTACTCTTCGTTGCGGTACGCAGGCTTCTCAATGCGGTGGCTTCTCTTGTTGCGGAGCACGGGCTCTAGGCGCGCGGGCTTCAGTAGTTGTGGCTCGCGAGCTCTAGAGCGCAGGCTCAGTAGTTGTGGTGCACAGGCTTAGTTGCTCCACGGCATGTAGGATCTTCCCAGACCAGGGATCAAACCCATGTCCCCTGCATTGGCAGGAGGATTCTTAACCACTGTGCCACCAGAGAAGTCCCCTATATTTGTAAGATTAATCCATGTTGAGATATGTGTTCAGTGTCGCTTGCTGTATACTGTCCTGTTTTACAAATATACCATTCTTTATTTACCCATTCTAATGTTGGACATTTAGGTTATTTTTGAGATGTTGTTATTGCAACAGTGATGTTGTAAATGTTCTGTATGTGTCCTGTATATGTGAGGGTGAGAGTGGGGGGGTCTCCTCGGGGTATATAAACAGGAATGATGTTGCTGGCTTGTCAGGTTGCACATTTTCACCATCTTAGTGGAGACTGTCAGATAGTCTCTAAAGTTGTACCTGTCTGCATTCCTACCAGCCATGTAGAAGAGTTCCCATTGTTCCATAGCATCACCAATACTTTATATTTTAAGAATTGAAAATTTTTGCCAGTCTGGTAGTTAACATTTTTATTCCTTTTTAACACACTTTTGCGTAAACTGTAGATGAATGCTTCTCAAATTTATCTCTTAGTGAAGGACCAGGTTTTTCCTCCAAACTGTCACAGATTTGTAAAATGCAGTAAGAATGTCACAGCAGTGTAAACTTGCTAAAATGTTCCTAGACCCTTTCTCTCAATTTCTATACCAAACCTTGTTGTGGACCAGTAGCGAAGTTCATGGACTAGCGCTGGGTCCTCAGACCACTGCATCGTATATATAACATTTAGGAAATTACAAATATAAGATTTTGAAATGAAGAAGCTATCTTCAGTTATCTTCAATTATATTTGTAGCTTCCATTGTAAATACTTTGTCTCAAAAACAAGAGTTAAAAAGGGTCTTAGATCATTTAGTTAGGTATCCTAATTATCGGCCATATTAAGAGGTTACTGAGTAGTCAGGTTAGCTGTCATGTTCTTAGAGACAATTGGTTTACAGATTCCACATTCGATCTTGGTTTGTGTATTCAGTAAGTGTTTATTGAGCATTGTGCCAGCCGCAGTTAAAGTTCTGGGGGGACAGTGGTGAACACAGTGACTCTCCAGCCCTGATGGAACATTAAGGAGATAAATATATTTAACATGCAAACAAGTGAATTAGAAGTTCAGATAATAACAAGTATTGCCGTGAAGAAAATAAAATAGTGGAAGGGTAGAGAGTGACTTGATGGGTGACAGTTTTTAACTAGAGTGGTTGGGGAAGGCCTGTCTGAAGAAGTGACGTTTGAAGTCACCGAATAATGAGAAAGAACCAGTATAATATTTAATACTTCCTATAATTTAATTGAGATTTATCCTAACATAATTTTTTTTTTTTTTGCGGTACGCGGGTCTCTCACTGTTGCGGCCTCTCCCGTTGCGGAGCACAGGCTCCGGACGCACAGGCTCAGCGGCCATGGCTCACGGGCCCAGCCGCTCTGCATCATGTGGGATCTTCCCGGACCGGGGCACGAACCCGTGTCCCCTGCCTCAGCAGGCGGACTCCCAACCACTGCGCCACCAGGGAAGCCCCTAACATAATTTTTAAAATATTTATTTATTTAGGCTGCTCTGGGTCTTAGTTGCGGCACACGGGATCTTTGTTGCAGCATGCGGGCTTCTTAGTTGCGGCATGTGGACTTCTTAGTTGCGGCATGAGGGATCTAGTTCCCCGACCGGGGATTAAACCTGGGAACCCTGCATTAGCAGTACAGAGTCTTACCCACTGGACCACCAGGGAAGTCCCCTAACATAATTTAAATAACTTTTCTCTCATGTGTCTATACAGTTGAAATGCCTTATAATTTTTTTTTTTATCTTTCTCAAAACAAATACTGCATTGAAGCTTTTTTTTTCCCCAGTAATCTCAATTTCAGTTGGAAAAGATCTGCCGGTCCCCAAATCAAGGTAGGATTTAAGGTCTTTGGGTTCTAAGAAACATCTAGATTACCCATGTGTATGTGTTCCTAATCTCTCCAAAGCAGGGTGCTCCCATGGGGGAGGGTGGGATAATTCAGGAGTGAGCGAGCTCGGAATAGGCACGTGTGTCACCTCTATACTGCCTGGCACAGAGCCCAGCTTTTGAGCCTTGCTGTGCATTAAATATGTGATGAATAAAAAACTGGGAAGATTATCTACAAGGTCAGGGTACCAACACTCACCAGCGTTTATGTTGAGCCCTCCTAAATTAATTTCAGTAACCATGTCTATTCTGTTTGTTTTATTTTCTTATCTGATTTACATTTCTATTTTTATAAGTTTTATAGGGCATATTATATTGGAATAGCACAACATGTCCATAATATGTGTGTGTATGGGTATGTGTGTATGTATATAAATTTAAAAGTAGATAAATAAATAAAGTATATTGGCAGTGCGTATTGAAATACTTTTACTGGTTTGGGTGTACAAAGGACTTTTTTCCCCAAACCATTTTAAGAGTAAGTTGCCAGCAATGGTGGCCATCGCCCACAATTTTTTAATTTGTATTTGCTACAAACAAGGGCATTCTAAGAGAAAAAACAAAATTCAGGAAATTAACACTGATACATTACATTGTTCTAGTTCTCCAACCCTACTCAAATTTGCGGTGGTTCCAGTAATGTCCTTTATAACAACAGCAACAACAACAATCCAGTCCCTTATCACGCAATGCATTCAGTTGTCAGGCCTCTTTAGTCTCTTTCAGTCTGAAACAATTCCTAGTCCTCCCTGCCTTTCAGGATGCCCACACTCTAGGAGACTGCAGGCTGGTCGTTTTGTAGCCCATCTCTCAGTTTGGGTTTGGCTGAAAACTGTTTCTTCAGGGTCAGTCAGGTTGTGCACCTTTGGCAGGAACATCACAGAAGCGATGCTGTCCTCTTCTCACATCCATCTTTAATTTGTCCTGTTACCGATGAAATTCACTTTGAGCCCTTGATTAAGACAGTGTCTCCCAGGTTTCTGCACTGTCGAGTTATTCTTATTTTCCTTGTAATTAATAAGTACTTTGGGGGAGTTACTATGAAAGTAAATATCCTGTATCCCCGTCAAGTTTTAAACATATTTACTCATATCAGCAAGATTCGTGGTTTCCTATTTCATTCATTGGTTATAATCTGTTACTGTCACGATTTTATGCTCACTTTCGTCCCAGGTTTGGCCAGCACTTGCCCCTTCCAGGTGGTCTCTGTGTCTTTTTGACATGTGCCCATCACTCTTTGGGTACCTCTTTAAACTTTCTAGCATAACAAACTATTCCAGAATTATCTTGTACTCTCCCTGCCCCAGCGCTGGAATCAGCCATTCCTCTGAGGAGCCCTGATTCCTTTCAATGGAGAACAGTCATATTTAGGAACCGAGATAGGAGTTAGCTGTGTGTGCCGGGTGCTTTCGGAGTCTCACTGTTCCTAGGCCTCTGGCACAGAGATGGGAACTATGTGCAAATGAACATATTTGCATACATACCTGTGTTTACACGTATACTTCCAGCTCCAGTCCAACACTAAAGAATTGTTTCTAGTTTTCTCCCTTTTCAAATCTGTAACTATTTTCTCTGACAGAGAGATAACTAGCTTCCATTATCTTATTATAGTTACTTATTCAATCACTTCTTCTGTATCACCTTAAATTAAATCACCACCCACCCCCTTTCCCATGTGGACACCCACCTGTGTTCCAACACCCCGTGTCAGGTCCCACCCTGCACCCAGACCCACCACAGGAAAGTCCCCTTCACCCCACCTGGGTTCTGATACTCCCGTGGGTGCCCTCCTTACCCTGCTCGGGATCCAGTGTCCTGTGCTGGCCTCTTACAGACATATCCCTACCCACCTGGGCTCCAAGCTCCAGGCTGGATTGCCTTCCTGAGCAGGTCCCCTCCTCGGCCTTCTCACGCCATCAGCCTGCCCCTTTGCTGGATACCTTCCCTCTTGCCCTGCTCTGGGCAGTCTTCCTGCATGGACATCCACCTCACCCCACTGAGCTTCAGCACCCTCTGTTGGGCTACCCCTATGTGGGCACACTGTCCTCATCCTTGTTGGGCTCCCGCACCCCATGCTGGGCCTGCCTCCCTCCCTGGTGTCTGCCCCCCTTAACCCACCTGTATCTGACACCCTGCTCCAGGCTCCCCATCAGCATGGACACCCCAACCTTACTTGGCTACACCTGAAGGCTTCTGAACCGAATGTTCAGGAAGAGGAAGGATGCCTTATTCTTTTTAAAGGAACAAATAATACACTTCCTTCTCAGACTTGTTTCTGACATTCTTTCAAGTTTACATGTCTTTGGAAAGATGGGTCCCTAACTTGAAAAATCACCTTCATTCTCTAATGTCCATGAAGAAAACACCACCAGAAAGGAAATGAACGTCTACCCTGGAATAAATCACACAATCAGTATTGTTCCTTGTTTTAGCCTCAATATCTAAGGTAGTACCTGGCCTTATTGAATGAGTGAGTGGATGAACAGTGAGAAAGAATTTATCAAGACACATACACACAAAGATCTAGATGGAGACCAAAGAAATGGAACAGAGCTCAAGTTACTGCCAATCCTTAAGCACATGGACAAGCCCGAGAATGAAATGTTTCTTGGTCTTTGTACGTAACTGGCCTTGACGAAGAGGAATCGTGTCTTGCTCCTCCACATTTTCATGCATGCTGTGATAGCTTCATATCAGCCGTTTCCATGTTTTAAGTGGCTTTTCATTCTGTGCAAGCTTGGCGCCATGAATACATACATAGTAAGCAACTCCAAGGCCATCACCAAACAGTTGACTTTATGAAATAGAAAACAAAACAAAAAGACAAAATTAATACGGAAGATTAAAAGCCACTGGCATGGAAATAGTGTATTTTTTCAGTATGTACAATTCAATTTATCGCTACAATAAAAAAAAAAACAAAAACCCTGCTATCCTCTCCCTCAGTTCAAGTCAAAGTTCATAGCAGAGTAATGCAGAGTCCTCAGTGTCATAACAGAGGAGCAGTGTCCTCTGCTTCAAGGGGTCAGGGTCACAGGTCAAGTTCAGAAGAACCCTGGGAAGATGGACACTGATTCTATTAAGCAGTGGTTCACTGTATCACCCACTGCAACCGAGTCTCCTGGGAGGGCATGTCTCCTAGGTGACTGCTCCATCAGCTCGACACATCTGAATTACACTAAAGGACTGTCAGGAAGGGCAGGTTTTAATTTTCCACTGGCGACCTCCGTGGTACTTGCTATCTAGCTCACACTGTCATCGCTGTGTGTTTACCTCCTTCCTGGGCATCCACATCACACAGTAGAACAGCTATTTTTGTGACCACAGAATGGCAAATGGATTATTGCAACAGCTCTACCTGTTCCTGTTACTAATAGTGATAATACTCCCTATGATGTATTGTTCTAAGACCTTTAAATGGTCTCTCTTTCTATCACCAGTAACCCAATGAAGTGAGTACTTTTACTATCCTCAGTTAATGGATAAGGAAACTGTAGGCACAGCAGAAGTGAGTAACTCGCCCAAGGTCACACAGATGTATAATGGAGCCAGGAGTTAAACGCGGACAGCCAAGCGCCAGAGCTCTGTGCTCAGAAGATAAGTGGCTGGTAGAAGCCATAAGACCTTGCTGAAGTGATCTGTCCAGGCTGTGAGTTCCTCCTTAGGTCTTCCTTTTGTGGTCTCATGTTTGAAGAAGTGAAGAGTCTCTGTTACTGGATGCAAGAAGGAGTGTTTTACCCATGCTAAATAAAGGCCAATGAGCAGAGAGCCTCAGGAATGGATGGTGTGTACTCATGTCCCCCTCGCAAATGCAGAGGTGGGTTTTGTACTTGTTCATCAAAGCCAGTGCTCGGTCACTGAAGTCACAGGAAAGATACCACCATGTGGACGACATTGTCCCTGACTGGGCCATCGGACCATCTACAGGCTGGCACATGCAGTTCTCTCTACTCCAATAGAAGCCTGAGGCTGGATGTGAAGTTCAAGCTGAACCTGAACTTCCCTGAAACTTATTTGAAATTTAATAAACCTCTAAACAATTCATGAGACAAGGAAGAAACATAATGGAAATTAGACTAAAGTATTTAGAATCAAATGGTAGTGAAAATAATATATATTAAAACTTGTGGGACAGCTAAAATAATACTTAGAAATGTATATTTTTAAAATGCTTATATTAAAAATGAGAAAAGTTGAAAAACTAATGGAGTAAGCATCCATCTTAAGGTGATAGGAGAAAACCTCAAAGAAAAGAATAAAGAGCAGGAATTAACGAAAAGTGAATAAACATACATGGAGAGAGCCAATAGTGTCAGAAAGGTGATTCCCCAAGGAGAAAGAATTATATCTCTCCACTTATATGGGTCTTTAATTTCTTTCAACTATGTCTTATAGTTTTCAGTGCACAGGGGAAAGGATAATCATTTCAACAATGGGTGCTGGAACAAAGGGATAGCCATATGGGGTAAAAAATGAACTTTGACCCTTGTCTCACATACAAAAATTAACTTGAAGTGGATCATAGACCTAAACGTAAGAACTAAGCTATAAAACGTCTATAAGAAAGCATAGGAAAAAATCTTAGTGACCTTGGGTATGGCTGAGATTTCCTAAATATGACACAAAAAGCACAAAGGTTTTTTGTGGGGTTTTTTAAGTTATTTATTGTCTTTATTTTTTATACTTATGTGCGTTTATACTTGATACAGTTCTTTTTTTTTAACATCTGTATTGGAGTATAATTGCTTTACCATCGTGTGTTAGTTTCTGCTTCATAACAAAGTGAATCAGCTATACATATACATATATCCCCATATCTCTTCCCTCTTGCGTCTCCCTCCCTCCCATCCTCCCTATCCCATCCCTCTAGTTGGTCACAAAGCACTGAGCTGATCTCCCTGAAAAAGCACAAAGGTTTTTTTTAAGTCAACACATGGAGTCAACACTTCATCCAAAAACAAAACAAAACAAAAACCTTGCTTTTCAAAAGATACTCTTTCAAAATGAAAAAGGAAAGCAAGGACAATATTTGAAAGACATAGACTTGACAAAGGGCTTCTATATAGAATACATAAAAGAACTCTTACAACTTAATAAGAAAGATAGCCCAAGTTAAAAGTGGGAAAAGATTTGAATACACACTTGACCCAAGAAATTATAGAGACGGCAAATAAACTTAGGAAAAGATACTCAGTATCAGTAGTCATTAGGGAAGTGTGAATTAAAACTACAGTGAGATAATACTGTATCCCAGTACAATGGCTGAAGTTAAGAAGACTGACCGTACCAAACGTTGGTGAGAATGTGGAGCAGCTAGAACTCTTATACACTGTTGGTGTAAATGTAAAATGGTACAATCACTTTGAAAATCAGTTTCTGAAAAGTTGATCATATACTTGTCATACAATTCAGCCATTCTACTCTTAGGTATTTACCCAAAAGAAATAAAATCATATATCTACCCAAAATGTGTACATGAATGTTCATAGCAGCCTAATACCTAATAGTTCAAAACTAGAAACAGCCCAAATGTCCATCAGCAGGTACATGGGTAAACATCCTTACAGTGGAATTCTACTTGACAATAAGAAGGACCACAAAAGAGAACCCAGTAATATGAATCTCAAAATGATTATGCTCAGGGAAAAAACCTGGACCTCCCCACACACACACCAAAAGTACATTTATACAAAATGCTAAAAAATACAATCGAATCTAGAGTGATAGAAAAAGAGATGGTGGTTACTGGGGTGAGGGGGGGCACCTCATACACATCTGCTTTATGTTAAGTAAGGACTTAAACATGAAAGGTAAAACCATAAAACTTTGAGAAGACAATCCGGGAGAACATCACTGTGATCTCAGAGTGCAGAAGGATTTCTCAAGACACAACACAAAAGGAAAAAGTGGATACATTTAGTAATGTTCAAATTTTAATATTTATGGTACCTATAATTGACAAAGAATTAGTATCTCTATAGAACTCCCATGACTCAATAAAAAAGGACAACCCAATAGAAGAATGGACAAAAGACATGAACAGATACATCACATTAAGAGGAGCCCCAAATGGCCAATAAACATGAAACGAGGTTCAACCTCTTTATTATTCAGAGAAACGTGAATTATAACCAAAATTAGAGCCCATTTCATATTCCCTACTTCACATTGATAAAAATTTAAAGGTCTTTATAAAATGTTGGCATAGATATGATGCAACCAGAACACACATTCACTCTTAGAGAGTAAACTGATATAAGCTCTTTGGAAAACTATTTGGCAACATCTACTAAAGTTAAAGATGTGCCAGTGCTAAGGCCCAGGGATTGCACTTCAGAGAAACTCATGCATATAGTACCAAGAATGTTCATAGCAGCACTGTAGTAGCAAAATCTGGAGGCAGTTCAGATTCCAGCAGCACTAGAGGAATTGTGGTATGGCTCTACAATGGAATACTATACAGTCATTAAAAGGATAGCTCATAGTTACACGCAGCAACAAGGAAGAATCTTAGGAACAAAAAGCAAGTTACAGGGCTCCCCTGGTGGCGCAGTGGTTGAGAGTCCGCCTGCCGATGCAGGGGACACGGGTTCGTGCCCCGGTCTGGGAAGATCCCACGTGCCGTGGAGCGGCTAGGCCCGTGAGCCATCACCGCTGAGCCTGCGCGTCCAGAACCTGTGCTCCGCAACGGGAGAGGCCACAACAGTGAGAGGCCCACGTACCGCAAAAAAAAAAAAAAAAGAGCAAGTTACAGAGGAATATGTGCAAAATGATTCAATATTTAGGGATCCATATAAATGTTGTAAAACTATAAAGAAAAGCAAGGGAAAGATAAGCACAAAATTCCAGAAAATGGTTACTTTGAAGCAGGAAAGGAGTAGGATGGGGGTAGAAACTCTGACACACTGTGGACTTCAAAATGGTAGTAATGTTTTTGTTCTATAATTGGGAACGTTTTTATGATTTTTATACCTTACGTTTATTTTATAATACTTTACATATGATTTTATAATATGAATCTACACTATATTTAATAAGGTTATTTTTAGAATAAGGGCAAACTGCAGAATTTTAGCATATGACTAACAGGATACCTGTTCTTGTATACCTACAAGAAAAAAATGCTTTTTTGGGGAAAAAGGCAAATTATAATGAGTTCTATCCCATTAATTATGTTTAATGACTTAAATTTCCTCTTGGTAAAGGTTTGTCGTTTCTCCCCCCGCCCCCATTCTCTCTGCCTGGCTGCCCCTCAATTTGTAGGAGAGATTTGAAGCGCTTTTCACCATCTATGATGACCAAGTTACGTTTCAGCTGTTTAAAAGCTTTAGAAGAGTCCGAATAAATTTCAGCAAACCTGAAGCAGCAGCACGGGCTCGAATAGAACTCCACGAGACAGACTTCAATGGGAAGAAGCTGAAGCTGTATTTCGCACAGGTACTTCATGGTGCAGAGGGCAGTGTTCTCTAAACTTGTTTTCCTCCATCCAGAAATACTGTCAGTTCTCCACTTTCTCTATTATTATGCCAGAGGTCTTTGATATGAACAATCCCCAGGGAGAAAAATATTTTTTCCTTTATTTTACAGATATATACATTTATTTATTAAGCATATTTGCCGTCCTAGCTTTGTTTTGCTTAAACATGAAAAGAGTTTCAACCTCTTTTTTATTCAGTTTAAGGAATTCATTTTTCTGGCAGCTTTTCTCAACTGGGGTTGAGAAGGTTAAGTAAGCCCTAACACCTTAAGGCCAGTGAATTAACTTTTCTCCTGTGCATCTAGAATGGCACTCGTGCTGGGATATCCTTGGAAGAAGTGAGAAAGTAGTCTATGGAATCATTTCCGTGTGCTGTGATTCATATGAGGCACCCCTTTGAAAATGCCTCCCAGCCGAAGGGGTGAGCAGGGAGGAGGCACGGCACATACAGAAAGACTGTTTTAGACTTTGGAATTGAAAAGGATCCTGTGAGTTGCCAAGAACTGGCTATGCTTATTATTCTAATCCTACATTGATAGGACTCTGAGAAGCCAATTTCTTCTCGGAAGAATTAGTGAAATAAAGGCATTAGATGATGTGTTAAGGGCACTGTTTTATTTTCAACACAGAATTTTTTCCCTTGGTCTTAGCTTTCAAAATAGAAAAAAAAAATTAAGGGGTTTGTCATCTCATACTCCAAATGAAACCCATGTTTGGACTTTTCTTGGTGGAATTGATGGAGATGGTATAACCTAATCTCTTCTAAAACTGGGATTCAGTGCTTAGTACCATTCATTGTTCATTCATCTCTCCACCAATTTATTTTTCTATTCAACTAATCTTTATTGAGCACATAATGCTCTGTGCTGTGCACTGAGTGTTCAGTGGTGAACCAGACAGGCACAGACCCTGACCCAGCCACTGGGAGATGCACTGTTAAAGAGAAATTTTTAATTTTTAAAAATTTTCTCCCAAGAGATGTTCTCCCAAGAGATGTTACAGTTAATGTAAAGATGAAAGAGAAAAATATAGTCCAGTCAAATTTTGAACATCTCCCTCCCTGCAGGTACAGATGTCCAGCGAAACACAGGACAAATCGTATTTACTGCCCCCCCAGCCGGTCAAACAGTTCCTCATCTCCCCTCCTGCGTCGCCTCCAGTGGGGTGGAAGCAGGGGGAAGACGCGATGCCTGTTATAAATTATGATTTACTCTGTGCTGTTTCCAAATTGGGACCAGGTAACAAACTTCTGTCTCTCCTGTTTTTTTCCCCAAGAAACTTTGGTATTAAAGACTGTATTCAGCAATTTGTGTTCTAGCCAAGTAGTAAGAGCATGATCAGCATGGAGGATAAAACCTGGGTTCAAATTCTAGCATTTGCTAACTTTGTGAACTTGAGCAAGTTACTTAGCTTCAATTTTCTGAGCCTCTGTTTTCTCCTCTAAAATCCAAAATAGGGATCATAATAGCTACCTTTCAACGTGGTTATAAGGATTACATGATATGTATGTAATAATTAATCTAACTGCGGTTTTTACCGCTATAAATTCCAGTATATAACAGGTCGTTAGTGAATATTAGTTGCCATCAAAATAGACAGACGTCACGTTGACTAGTACATCAGGGAACTGGTGGTGATACCATATCATCCCTTCCAGACTCTTCTCCTGTATTTATTTTTCATTTCTTCTTTTCCTTCTCTTTGATTTCTCTCTCTCTCTCATCCCTTTAAGACAATCTAAGAAATCGGCGCCATTGTTGTTCATACAAGTTGTCCGCCTAAAGTAATGTTATGTCTATTATAGGGGATACAAAAGGCATTTTGAGGGGAAGTGGCTAGTTGTTGTTTTTAGACATCAGAGCTGTATCTTGGATCTCTGAGGTCCTATAGTAACGAGATTGCCGATGCTGCCCGGAACCTTACAGGTGTCTACCAAGGGAAAACCAGAAACCGTTATGAAATTAAGCAGACGTACTTGTGTTATTCATAGAACAGTAATTAGCACTTACATTTTAACCCCCAAGACCTCAGTACTCCGTACTAGCTAATGTCTTAAAATGCCAAAACTCTTTAAGAACCTTAAAGCATCAGTTCTCTAATGCCAAGACAAGATGAAGTTCTCTGAAATAGGATTTAAGGATGGAAAAACCAATAATGAGCAATGAAACTATGAGTAGAGCAAGAAGTTCCAAGGGACAGAACCCTTCCTTTGCTGTTTACCTCCACAGGAGAGAAATACGAACTTCACGCGGGAACCGAGTCGACACCGAGCGTGGTGGTTCATGTCTGTGAAAGTGAAACTGAAGAGGAAGAGGAAACAAAAAATCCCAAACAGAAAATCACCCAGACAAGGCGCCCTGAACCTCTGACTGCAGCACTGAGCAAGCCCCGGGCCTTCGACTGCACGCTGTGAGGCTTTGGTTGTGGGGCGAGGCTGCTGCCACCTGGGCTGGGGTGGTGGAGACATGCCTGCCCCGTGACCGCTGCTCAGCTGAGGCGAGGACAGGAGGGAACAGCGCCTGCCTTGGGGACAGGGGAGTACAGAGTAGCAGCCGGGTTTACCTGTTCAAAATTTTAACTGTTGCTCTGAGCAGCACGTTAATGTAAAGGATTAGCCCCCAACATGTGGCAACTCTTGACCATTTTTAACAATAGCAAATTGG
This sequence comes from Delphinapterus leucas, assembly GCF_059928025.1. Taxonomy (NCBI): domain Eukaryota; kingdom Metazoa; phylum Chordata; class Mammalia; order Artiodactyla; family Monodontidae; genus Delphinapterus; species Delphinapterus leucas. The sequence continues at coordinate 171,608,473 of NC_143129.1, read as the reverse complement.
GAGAATGGCTCCCTCCAGCAACGTTGATTTCCCTGCTTCCGTATAGCATGGGGTACCGCAAAATGAAAACTCTAGTCACTGAGTGCAGTACCATTTTTAAGAACTTAAAAATAGTCTTACAATTTTAATAATGTAGTGTGGGATTTTTTTGTAATGGTCTATTGGCTTCCAACTAATCTATTGGTAAATGGTTAATTGCTCTTCAATATACATGGAATTTTTTGCACAGAAAGAAACCTGACATAGAGAGTAATTCGTAGAAAATCATTTTTCTCAAGTGATTTTTCCTTAACTTTGGGGAAGAAATACCCAATTCCCTTTGACTGTCAGAATCAAGGGACCCAAATCTATGTGCACATTGTTCTCATCCCGAAAGTGATACACAGACCCCAGTTCCTGATGTGCCATTCCTCCCGGACACAGAGCTGTTGCTTTGGAAGGCAGGACGTATCCCTTGTGAGCTTGATGACTGTGACCTCAGGCGGCCACTGCACTCTACCATTTGTGACCACGTCCTGGCCTGTAGCTCGGACTGTCTTCAACCACCAGTTGAGTTTTTGTTATGCATATTTGTGTGTCATTATTCTTGAATTAGAAAAGGTCATGATAAGATTTTCCATTTTTAAATTGTCCATTTAAACATTTTTCAGTTTGATTTGAAAGAAAAGTCACACACATTCTTTTTCTGTGAATTAGGGAAAGATGGGGCAAACAGAGATAGTTTTAATTGGACTTTCTTCTGGGTGAAATTTTTTTACCCTGGCTTCCAGTTGGCATTTTCCCCTAAAATAGAAGTGTTTCCTACTTGTGTTTCAGAGTGTATCGTTGAACCTGCTAAGGTAGAAGCAGACATCTTCTTAACTCTTTGTGGTCTCTTTGGACTTTGAGGTCCCTTTTATAGAGAAGCATCAAAACTAAGAATGCTTTGCTTCAGGTCAAGTGGCTCTGCTGATTCTCTGCTCACTCCGAGGTTTTCTTTGTATGGCAAGTGTCTGGGGTTCCCTGGTGTGCCTGTGCAGGGACGTGTGAGTTTAGACTAATAAACCAATATGGCTGCCACTACAAAGAAAGAATAATGCAGAAATTCAGACTGTGCTGTCTATACATTTTTGGTAATGTATTTCTGTGGTCTAGATGTTCTTATTATGGTAGAATTTATTTCTAAGGACATAAACTTTATTGAAAAAAAAAAGAGTTTTCTATATTTTCCTTGCCCTCAAATACTCTGAGATGATCAACTCTTCTATTTGTATATATCCACCACTGGTAAGCCTCAGTGTAAATTCAGTTGAAACTTGTGATTCTGTAAGCAGTTTATTAAACTCATTATTTGGCAGTTTAACTGGCAGCCACTTAATAAATTTACTTTGCAGTTCTAAATTCAGCATTTTGTCACTCTTTTATCTGGGTGTACTAACTTATTGCAGGACGGACCCTAAGTCAGGAAATGTATGTATTTTCAACATTTGGGAATTTTTGAATTTCCTTTTAGATCATATTTATTTGCTATAATTTTCTAAGTGGTCAAAAGTCATGATGTTTTATTATCTGGCTTGGCTTTCATGCTCTACCTTCCAATTAAAGAATATTCTATCCCTAACTTAAAACTGTCTTTTAAAGTCAAACAATGCAAATTACCTGAATATTTCTTTTTCTCTTTTCTTTCTTTTTTTCCAGTGTTGAATAAATTGAAGAAAAACTTAAACCAAAATTAAATATATATTAAGTAATATATATTTTTATTTAAAATATAATTATTTAATATATATTAAACTTTTCTGAAAGGAAAACATTTATATTTTCATTCTTTCTAGTATAATATTTCCACAAGATGAACTCTAAAAGAAAAACTACTATATGCCCATTAACTTTTTTTTTTTTTTTTTTTTAATTTTTGGCCATGCCCCACGGCTTATGGGGCCTTGACCAGGGATGGAACCCGAGCCCTCAGCAGTGAAAGCACCAAGTCCTAACCACTGGATCGCCAGGGAATTCCCTCCCATTGACTTTTAAATATTGTGAAATCAACCAGGATCTCCCCAGGTATTATGAGCTCTTTTTTTGGCTATTTTGTATCCAGTTCATGTATCCATCTTGTGAGAGATAAGTCTCATGCATCTTTTTTTTTTTAAGTACCTTCTAATAAGTTTATCTACTTCTTCTTTGAAATTGAGTCATTGCTTAGATTTAACTCATAATATGGTAGCTATGTTTTCTTTAGAAATGATAACCTCTTCTTGGGAATCAATTTATGTAGACAGTTATGGGGAAAGAAGATGATGTTTTTCGTTAGGAAAAAACATTTGCGAAGGATAAGAAAATTGTACGACAGTAAAAATAGTCGACAGAACCTGTAATGCATGGGCTATTATGATCTAGGTTCTTTCAATTTACCCACCGGATGAAACCGGAAGTTAATCTATTTAAAAGTGTACCCCCGTGAGCATCTACTAGTTTAAGGTGCTAAGAAGCAGAAATGGTAAGAACAGTTAGTTCCCTTGCCTTGGAGAGCTGAAAACCAGGTGAAAGCCAACTAGTCTTTTCACATTCTCCTTCGCCAAAATATTATACACTAAAACCTATCAGTAATTAAGAGCCAAATAAAAGCTCCTGGGAACTTCTAAGTTCAACATAAAGGGTTTTTTTTTAAATTGAAGTTTAGTTGATTTGCAGTGTTTTGTTAATTTCTGCCATACAGCAAAGTGATTCAGTTATACATATATATACATATTCTTTTTTATATTCTTTTCCATTATGGTTTATGACAGGATATTGAATATAGTTCCCTGTGCTGTGCAGTAGGACCTTGTTGTTTATAACGTAGAAGTTTAGGTAAACATTGTGGTTAATGGGATGTTCAAATCAAAGAGATGCCAGGAGATAGAGTCAGGTTAGCACTTCCATTCTAGAATACGGTTGTTTTTGTTTCCCACTCACAATAATTCTGTCTTTTTAAAATGTTGTGATATAGGGAATTCCCTGGTGGTCCAGTGGTTAGGACTCCGTGCTTCCACTGCAGGGGGCCTGGGTTCAATCCCTGGTCAGGGAACTAAGATCCCGCATGCCACACAGCAGAGCAAAAAAAAAAAAAAGTTGTGATGTAAAGTGAAAAGATTTGATTTCTCAGAATCTCAATTACAGAGCTGAAGATGACTTTGGAAATCATAATGTACTCTTCGTGTTACTCAGATTAGAAAACAGGAGCTGTGACTTGCTGTGAAGCCCACAGAAGGCAGCCCTGGTTCTAGAATTGGTAGTCCTAACTCCCAGGCTAGGGCCTTCCTCTAGTTTTTCTCACCTTAGCCTCTTAAAGACACTCAGAGGCAGTGAATCCCAGTCATAAGAAAAGAAACAAACAAACAAAAGGGAAAAAATTCCTTTTCCCCTGATGCGATACAATGAATAAGAAAAATCTTATCTGATGAAATCAGTGACTTAGTAATTTTAATGAATGAATTCGATGTTCCATGTTTTGTCTTTGTTGTCAGTGTACCATTGGGTTTGGAATCTACTTAAATATTGTCTTGGTAGCAAGGAATTGTGTTGACATTTTATCAATATGTGGGCTTTCCTAGATTTCATAGTAATGAGATTAAAATATAAATAGGCATACTTGAGATGTGATTCTCATGAAGCATAATGAGATCTAATATGATTTGAAAAGAGCTTGCAGTGGAATGGCACGCTCACTCAGTGCCTATAAGCTGGAGTTCTGTTGAAGATTGAAGGCTGACCTGTGCTTCAGGCTTCTATATAGACTCTTACAGACCATGGCTTCATTTGTAAAAGGGAAAATCTCACGCCTAATTGAGCATTGGAAAATGTACAAAATTCTTTGGTTCATCAGGGTCACTGTCTGCTGGATCTCTCTCTTTTCTCCACAGTTGTGTACTTCATATCCGACCTACAGGTGAGCTTGGTCAGTCTTTCTCTTCTTGGCACACTTGCATTTATATCTTCCTGTAGGAAGGGAAATAAATTACTGACAATAAGTGTGACAATATAAAGAAACCAAAGACTTGGAGAAGTAGTTTCCTCCTAGCTGAGGAGGTAAGTCCATGTTGTAGAACCTCGCCTTTTAAAAGGTTAAATAAATTTAAAGAGTAAGATTTGTGAACCTTGTCCAACAATTTGATAAATACATGTTTTTTAAACTTCCTTTGAAGTGGGGTCAGCCAGAACATCTTCATTGAAATGCAGTTTTTTTTAATTGCATGGTACAGATGAACCAGTTTGCAGGGCAGAAAGAGAGACCCAGATGTAGAGAACAAATGTATGGACACCAAGGCGGGAAAGTGTGGGGGGGATGAATTGGGAGATTGGGATTGAAATGTATACACTGATGTGTATAAAATGGATAACTAATAAGAATCTGCTGTATAAAAAATAAATAAAATACAAAAAAAATCATGAATCGGGGGAAATTGTAAAAATTTGTAGAGTGTTATTATTATTACCAAATATACAAGCAACAAAGCCACTGAAATTTGCAACGACTCCTAGGTTCACTGACCAAAAAAATTATAAAAATGGTCAAGTTCAAAGTAGAAGTTTCCAGCTAGGGTTAAGAACTAACCTTGGACTGAGTCAAAGTGTCTCTGTCCATTTAAACAAAAAGTTTAAAGGCCTTTTACTAAATCAGCCATGTGGTCCATCTTGTAAACCTGCATTTCCTTTTGAAACAAAACCACGTTCTGCAGGCGCTTAGAACAAAGCGTAGCCTTGACTGAATGTCCATTCTTGCCGTAAGGGAAGATTTATATCTATGCAGCTAATGTGCGTTTTTCTGTATTGTTTTCTGCGTAGTCCCCAATCTTCCTAACTCATATTAGGGACTGAGGAGAGATGAAGGTGGCTAATCCTGTTATTGTACCATACTCTTCCCACTGCTTTCTCAGCCCAAGTCGGGGCGCCCGTGATTTCATTCGTGCTGTATTGTGCGTATCCTCCAAGTTGAAGAAACGTTTCTCCACCATTTCACTCTTCTGTTAACTGAACCCAGGAGTTGAATTTGTTATTTTACCTGAACACATGTGTGATCTTGTGTTACGTTTTGGGGCACATCACCTTTCTGGTACTATCGACTGTAGTGAATATTATTGTACTTCAAGAAGCTGGTCAGTAATTCACATGTGTGTATTCCACATTTTAGTGTGTTTGAAGTGGCAATTCGTAGTTTGTAGTGCTTTGTTATTTGTTAACTTTGGCTCTTCTGTATTTTGAGGACATTTAAACATTCCTCATCCTATCAAGGTGATAAAAGCAGAATGTAATTTGGGGGGGAGTCTTTGTGATTCGTTGTAACAGTTTTGTTTTTAAAGCTAATAAAGTTAGGTTTTTCTTAATCCTTTGAACGGAGTTTTCTTAGTATTTTCAATTAAGTATCACATTTAGGTAATAACACAAAAGGCAGAAAAGTGAAATATTACGTTTGATTCTTTAACTAGATCCCAGCTGGACATTAGTGCTGGGTTTGTGCCCAAGTTAAAGGTGGTGACCCACCGCTGACTCTGGTTTGCGTTCGTCAGCAAGAAAAGCTTTTACCCTGGTTTGTTCCTCAGTTTAAAATGATTTACTCTGGGAATTCCCTGGCAGTCCATTGGTTGGGCTCTGCACTCTCACTGCCGAGGGCCTGGGTTCAATCCCTGGTCCACAAGCCACGGGGTGTGGCCCCCCCAAAAAATTGATTTACTCTTGTTAAAGGCTTATTTTCTGTCTTGGTTAAAAAAAAAAGCCTCTAACTCAAAATGTTGAAGTTAAAAATGACTGTAGAGGTTATCTAGTACAGTGATTTTATATATATATATATATATATCAGTTTTTAAGCTGTTGAACTCTGCTCTTTGTTCAGAAAAAGTCTTATGTAAATCCCAGTGTAAAAGTGATTACCAAAAACAAAGGTAAACAGAGCTGCTCCTTTTGAAGGGAGGCAGGGGGTGGGGAGAATGGGGACCCACAGTCCCCTCCAGCCCGTGTGAGAGCTCATGGAACAGTTCAGAGCACTCCACAGGGATCTATTTCAGTAGCCTCCACACCCCCACCTCCATGTTCCCCACTCACACCTTTACAAGCAAACGGCCCAAGAGGCATTGCCAGGTTCACACATCTGGATGGTAGGCCACCTGGGACTAAAATCTCGGTTTCTTGCCCCTGTCCCAGGTTCTTTCTACCATACTCTCCTACTCTGTTAAACTGAAATCCTTAATTTTTCGGGAGAAGACGTATCACGATTCAGAGGTTCTTAAAATTATTAGTGTTTTTCTTTGTTTTTTGTTTTGTTTTGTTTTTTTTTATAAATTTATTTACTTATTTTTGGCTGCGTTGGGTCTTCGTTGCTGCACTCAGGCTTTCTCTAGTTGCAGCAAGCGGGGGCTACTCTTCCTTGTGGTGCGCGGGCTTCTAATTGCTGTGGCTTCTCTTGTTGTGGAGCACGGGCTCTAGACCTGTGGTCTTCAGTAGTTGTGGCACATAGGCTCAGTAGTTGTGGCACGTGGGCTCCAGAGCGCAGGCTCAGTAGTTGTGGCGCATGGGCTTAGTTGCTCCACGGCATGTGGGATCTTCCCAGACCAGGGCTCGAACCCGTGTCTCCTGCATTGGCAGGCGGATTCCCAACCACTGTGCCACCAAGGAAGTCCCTCTTTGTTTGTTTTAAAAGAACTAAGCCAGAGTTGTTGGGGACGTTGCTATTGTCACACATGCTTTTCAAGCTGTGTTCTGGGGAGCGGCCTCCAGGTGGCGCTGAGCCTCCAGGTGACCGGGGCCTGGCACTCTTCACTCTAATCGGTTGCACATAATGGCCTTAAAATAAGATCTCACTGGAGCTGAGGATTCCTTGGCTGAAACAGCAAGTTGGAAAACCCCTACAAATAACCTAAAGGTAAAACACTCTTTTAATTCAGGATAGAAAATACAAGAATAAAGGTTTAAGTAATTTACCTCATAAAATTAGACTGAGATAAAAGTTTTAAAAAAAGAAAAAATAAATAAATAAGAGAAAAAATAGACTGACTTAAAAGTTAGATTCAACGATGTGTGTATCGGAGTCCTATTATCACCAAGAAACATGTTGGAACAGATATGGGGAGTGAGCAGTAACCCACTATGCTTTCATTGAACGCATCAAAATATGGTTCCAATCTAGAAAGAAAAAAGATTTAAATTCTTAAGCTAATAGGAAAGATCTCAAATCTTGCCAAACTTCCCCTGGTCTTCTGAGACATAGAAGGTATAAATATAAGTAATTCATGGATTAGGTATTTAAATAGGGTGTATCAAAATTTGTTATATATTTGGAAAAAGTTTGTGGTCTGAAATATTTGGAAAAGTTAAACAGCTATATTGCAGTGCTTCTAGGAACTTCGTTTTTTCATCAAGCATGTTCTTTCTTTCTTTCTTTATTTTTGGCTGTGTTGGGTCTTCGTTGCTGCACGCGGGCTTTCTCTAGTTGCGGCGAGCAGGGGCTGCTCTTCATTGCAGAGCACGGGCTTTACGCGCAGGGGCTTCAGTAGTTGTGTCACGTGGGCTCGGTAGTTGTGGCTCGCGAGCTCTAGAGCGCAGGCTCAATAGTTGTAGCGCACAGGCTTAGTTGCTCCGCGGCATGCGGGATCTTCCCGGACCAGGGCTCGAACCTGTGTCCCCTCATTGTCAGGCGGATTCTTAACCATTGTGCCACCAGGGAAGTCCCACTTCTAGGAACTTTTAAATTTGCACATTCTGAGTCTCCAAGAGGATAATACTGTACTTATCAAGTCTAATAAACTATGGAGCCATTTTGCCCAGAAGTGCTTCATTGCACTGGTGTGCAAAGAACATTTAGAGAAACTTGCTACTGAAATCCTGACTTTAACTTAATCAGTTAAAGGATAGTTTTGCAAATTAAAATTTCTTTATTAATTTCTCTAAACAAGAGTATTATTAGATTGGGGCATCAGAAGGAGCCTTCCTGGTTTAATGAATGGAAAAACCAATGTGATTATTAGACCCTCTAAGGAGGTGCAGCAAAGTTGCCAAATATAAGAATTGCTTAGAAAAATTGGTAGCGTTTCCTTCCACTATCAATAGCCAAACCGTAAGCAATAAGATACCATTCGGGCCAATGCAGGGGACACGGGTTCGAACCCTGGTCCAGGAAGGTCCCACATGCCACAGAGCAACTAAGCCCGTGCGCCACATATACTGAGCCTGAGCTCTAGAGCCCGTGAGCCACAACTATACTGACACCACACGCCACAACTACTAAAGCCTGTGTGCCTAGAGCCCGTGTTCCACAACAAAGAAAAGCTACCGCAGTGAGAAGCCCGCCCACCACAACGAAGATTAGTTCCCGCTTGCCACAACTAGAGAAAGCCCGCGCGCAGCAGCAATGAAGACCCAACGCAGCCAAAAATAAATAAATAAATAAATTTATTTTTTAAAAAATAATAAGATACCACTCGTAATTGCAACAGAACATCAGTGGAAACAAACTTTCAAAGTCTAATAAGAATATGGTTCATTATCTAAGTAATGCTTTTTTTTTTTTTTGCGGTACGCGGGCCTCTCACTGTTGTGGCCTCTCCTGTTGCGAAGCACAGGCTCTGGACGCGCAGGCTCAGCGGCCATGGCTCATGGGCCTAGCCGCTCCGCAGCATGTGGGATCTTCCTGGACCAGGGCACGAACCCGTGTCCCCTGCATCGGCAGGTGGACTCTCAACCACTGCGCCACCAGGGAAGCCCTAAGTAATGCGTTTAAATGGGGTAGCAATATTTTAGGAATGTCAGATTTTCTCCAAATTAATCTATAAATTTAGTGAAATCTCTGTCAAAATTCCAGCTCTAGTTTTATAATAAACTCATTAATCTTATTCTAAAATGTTTATGGAAGAATAACAAAATAAATAATTAAGACAACCTTAAAAAGAAATAAGATGGAGATATGCCTTACCAATTAACCAAAAAGTCAAATGAGATTGGTGCAAGAACTGGCAAATAAACTAAAAAAAAAATAATGGAGACCAGCCCATGTACATATAAGAATTTAATATACAATAAAGTGCCATCATAAATTTATCTTTTTTATTTATTTTTGGCTGCATTGTGTCTTCGTTGCTGTGTACGGGCTTTCTGTAGTTGCAGCTAGCGGGTCCACTCTTTGTTGCCGTGGGTGGGCTTCTCATTGCGGTAGCTTCTCTTGTTGTGGAGCATGGACTGTAGGCGCGCAGGCTTCAGCATTTGTGGCTCATGGGCCCTAGAGCACAAGCTCAAGTAGTTGTGGCGCCTGGGCTTTGTTGCTCCGCGGCATGTGGGATCTTCCCGGACCATGGCTCAGACCCATGTCCCCTGCATTGGCAGGCGGATTCTGAACCACTGCGCCACGAGGGAAGCCCCTAAAGTGCCATCATAAAATAAAAATGGAGAAAGGCTGGATTGTCTAGTAAATGGTGTTGGGGAAACTGGCTTAGCATATGTAGGTAAATAAAAATTGGTTCCCCATCAAACACCACATACAAAGATGGATTCCAGATGAACTTAAGACCTAAATATAGAATGTAAAACTGTAAATGTAGCAGAACAAATTGTAGGGGAATGCCATTGTGACCCAGACACAGGAAAAGACTTCATACAGCTTTAAAAGCATTGCTGTAATGTAAGTATAATTTGACTACATTGACATGAATGTTTTAGGTTCACTGCCATGGGCAATGTTGACAGACAATAGGGAGAAGATATTTGCAATCCTAACATGGGATTAATAAAAATTTGGAAATCAAAAGGAAAAGCAGCCCAATAGGAAAACTGGCTAAAGGATGCAAACAGCAGTTGACAACAAAGGAAAAAGTGAGCCTATGAAGAGATACTCCAACCCAGTAAGTGTAAGTTAAAACAAGATCCCACTTTATACCTATTCTCAAAAATGTAAAAAGCAGATAACACCAAGTCTAGCCAGAGGGTGGGGATATAGGAAACCTGATATAATACTGGTGGGAATGGAGACTGTTATTCTGAAGAACTAGCTGGTAGTACTTTGTCATATCAATAAGAATAAAGTCTCTGGGGACTTCCCTGCCGGTCCAGTGGTTAGGACTCTGCGCTCCCACTGCAGGGGCCTGGGTTCAATCCCTGATTGGGGAATTAAGATCCCGCAAGCCGTGTGGTATGGCCAAAAAAAAAAAAAAAGAACAAAGTCCCTGACTCAGCAGTTCTCCTGGAGATATATATCCCAAAGATGTTCTCATGCAGGTCCGTAAGGAGACGTCTTAAGAATGTTCATTGTGCCGTTATTTATGGAGGCAAGCTGGTGTCCCCAACTGGGAAATTGACACTGTGGAGAACTACACATCAAGAGAGTAACCATGTACACAACAGCATGGATGGGTCTTAAAAACAGAGCTGAATGACAAAAGTGAGTCAGTGAGATGTATATAACAGTTGCATTACATAAATTAAAATACAAAGACAGTAATCACTATGCAAGAATATATACAAATAAAAAGACGTTAAACACATATATACATACATAAGAGGTATCCTGCATGGATCAATGATGATAATGTGCTGGGAACTGAGAAGTCTGATTTACTATTAGACTTTACGTAACCTTTTTTTTTTTTTTCAGTCAGTGTTTTTAAATGCCACTTTTTATTGACAGCCATCTGGAGTGGGGATGAGGTGTGTTTTATGACACTTGGCCAAGGTGATGGTTGGCCCATATTATTTAATATTTAAAAAAATTTTTTATTGGAGTATAATTGATTTACAATGTTGTGTTAGTTTCAGGTGCACAGCAAAGTGACTCTGTTACACATATACATATCTCCACTCTTTTTAAAGATTCTTTTCCCATATAGGCCATTACAGAGTATTGAGTAGAGTTCCCTGTGCTATACAGTAGGTCCTTATTAGTTATCTGTTATATATAGTAGTGTATATATGTCAATACCAATCTTCCAACTTATCCCTCCTCCTCCCCTTACCCCCTGGTAACGGTAAGTTTATTTTCTACATCTGTAACTGTTTCTGTTTTGTAGATAAGTTCATTTGTACCTTTTTTTTAGATTCCACATAAAAGCAATATGACATGATATTTGTCTTTCTCTGTCTGACTTCACTCAGTATGACAATCTCTGGGTCCATCCATGTTGCTTCAAATGGCATTATTTCATACATAACCTTTATATAGACTTTAAGAAACTACTAATACATACCTCAGTCTCTTTCCTCCCTTGATTCTACATTGTTTAAAATTTTTATGTTATTTTTCTTTATTATTGCTCTAGAAGAAAATATTTTGCTATGATTTGTTTAGGTGAAATGCAGATTTTATTGGAGGTATTTGCCTTTTAAGATAAATATTTCAGAAAAATGTCAGGAATGCCTATTCTGATGCTAGATGTGTGTATATTAATGCTTTCTCCAAGTAAGTTACATAGATTCTTTATTAACTGTACTTCCATATGGATGGAAAAAAATATACCCACCATTCATGGTTCTCTGAGCTACAGATAAGCATTGCATGTGGTTTGACTCTAGATTCACCATCTCCTTTTGCTTCAAAGAAGTAATCAAGTTATTTCTTGGCCTGGTGCTGCCTTTCTTCCATGTGTTTTGAATAATTGAGATCTTTAATGGAAAATTATACAGCTTTCTGTCTTGAGAGATCTGAGTAGGCCCCCTGGCCCCAGAGCAGGTAATTAGACCACAAATGATTTCTCAGAGGTTGCCTGGGTAAGTCCTGTGAATAAAAGGTCTTTAATGGGCCAGATTTACACGTCTTCTATTACTTATTTCCTTGATAACTTGAGTAATTTCCTAGACTATTTATTAGAAATTTCTAACAACTGTTGGAAAGTCTAGAATGGAGATGTCTCCTTTCCAAATGAGAAGCAGCCCTTGGGCATTGATTGACCAGTGCCACCTGCTAATTCTAATGAATTAGTGGGTTCCTTTGTGAAAGAGACAGAGCTGCCCTCCAACTCGGTTCCAGTCTTCAATTTCCCTTCACCATCCATACAGGAATGGAGCACCTTAAAATGTGTTTTCCTGGAGAGGGGCTTACGAATTGTTCATACTGGAATAAAATTAAACTGCAGGCTTAATAAAAACCCATTGAGGAGCACATTAGTTATCTACTACTGCATAATAAATTACTGCAGAATTTAGCATCTTAAAACAACAGAGCATTTATTTATTATCTCACAGTCTCTGAGAGTCCGGAGTCTGGGGCTGTCTGAAGGTGAAGGCTCAGGGTCTCTCAGAAGTTTCCATTGAGTAGTCAGCTTGGGCTGCAGTCACCTGACGGGACTGGAAGACCCGCCTCCGGGCTCACTACAGGGCTGTTGGCGGGAGGCTTTGGTTCCTCACCACAGGGCCTCCCCGTAGGTGCACACAGGGCATAGAAGCTGGCTTTCCCCAGAGTGAGGGATCAGAGAGAGAACCCAATATGGAGTCTTTTTTTTATATAAAGTATTTTTATTTTATAAATTTATTTTATGGATTTATTTTTTGGCTGTGTTGGGTCTTCATTGCTGCTCATGGGCTTTCTCTAGTTGTGGCGAGCGGGGGCTACTCTTCATTGTGGTGCGCGGGCTTCTCATTGCGGTGGCTTCTCGTTGTGGAGCACGGGCTCTAGTGTGTGCATGCTCAGTAGCTGTGGCGCAGGGCTTAGTTGCTCCGAGGCATCTGGTATCTTCCGGGACCAGAGCTCAAACCTGTGTCCCCTGCATTAGCAGGCAGATTCTTAACTACTGCGCCACCAGGGAAGCCCCTGGAGTCTTTTTATAACCTAAACTCAGAAGTGCTATCCCATCACTTCTGCCGTATGCTGTTGGTCACACAGACCAACCCTGGTAGCAAATGGGAGGAGAGAAAGGGTGCTCAAACAATCCTGAGAGGGAAATGTAAAGTTCTAAACACCTAGATTAAGAGAAGGGTAAAGAATTAATTCTTTCCCTTCATCTCTCAGCTCTCCTTATTCTAACTCTCTTTAGTGGTCACTTCCTCCCCTCTTACGGCAAAAAGGACTTTCCCCTCAGAGTAGAGAACAAGGCAGCAAACAGGTAGAAGGAGAGCTTTCTAGAGTCCCAACCTAGGGGAGGATTCTGATTGGCTTGGTTGGGTGACATGCCCATCCCTGTGGCCAGGTGGGCAAGTCCTTTACCCCAGAAAGGGAAACAGAAGAAGGGCAGACAAAAACACCATGTATGTACTTCAGCATACTGATGAGTGTTATAAAGCCTAAAAGGTGACAGCATTTTACCGATGGGTGAATTGGTCAGATTTTAGCAATCTAACAGATAAGCAGTGTTTGTTTTTTAATCTGGTATTTATTTTTTACCATCCAACTGATTCCAGGCAAGATATGAAGAGTAAATTTTAGGGGAGTCTTATAAACGAACCCAAAATAACTTGTGATACAGAGGTTTCTGACACAGATCTTCCGTGATAATTTACCACAGAACTTCCTTAGGATCTTGACGTCAAGTGACAAACAACACCAGTACCACAGTCTTCCATGTTACACTGAGAGACATGTACTCAGAATCCATGAAGAACGTTATTTTATCACTACTCTAAGTTTTTGTTAGGGTAAGTCACTTTATATTATTTCATCTATTAAATACTTAAAGATCCAGAGAAGGAAACATCACAGCTTGCTTTTTGTTTGTTTGTTTTTTATTTATTTATTTATTTATTTTTGGCTGAGTTGGGTCTTTGTTGCTGCACGTGGGCTTTCTCTAGTTGTGGCGAGCAGGGGCTACTCTTTGCTGCGGTGCATGGGCTTCTCATTGTGGTGGCTTCTGTTGTTGCAGAGCATGAGCTCTAGGCACGCGGGCTTCAGTAGTTGTGGCTCGCGGGCTCTAGAGCACAGGCTCAGTAGTTGTGGCGCCCAGGCTTATTTGCTCCAAGGCATGTGGGATCTTCCCGGACCAGGGCTCGAACCTGTGTCCTCTGCATTGGCAGGTGGATTCTTAACCACTGTGCCACCAGGGAAGCCCTCACAGCTTGTTTTTATTTAGATTTTCTGACTGTATAAAATTTTACTCTCACACTGTATCCTTCCATTCTTTTTTCTCAGTGTAAATTTTTATTTACAAGTTTGCAAAACTATTACCAAAAAAAAAAAAGAAAACTATTACCAGCATCTAATTCCAGAATGTTTTCATCACTTCTAAAAGAAACCCTGCACCCATAAGTAGTCACTACCCATTCTCTCCTGCCCCCAGCCCTTGGAAACCACTAATTTATTTTCTGTCTTATAGATTTGCCTATTCTGGACATTTCTTATAAATGGAGTCATACAATATGTGGCCTTTTGTGTCTGCCTTGTTTCACTTAGCATGTTTTCAAGGTTCATCCGTATCATAGAATGAATTCTTCATTCCTGTTTGTGGCTGAAAATATTCCACTGAATGGATATAGCACATTTTGTTGAATCATTCACCAGTTGGTAGATTTGGGATATTCCCACTTTTTAGTTATCTATAATGCTCTCATGTACAACCTATACAAGTTTTTGTGAGGACATATGTTTTTGATTCTCTTGGATAGATATACCTGGGAGTGGAATTGCTGGGTCATGTGGTAACTCTGTGTTTAACTTTTCGAGCAAATGCCAGACTGTTTTCCAAAGGTGCACCATTCTACATTCACCCCAGCAGTGTATGAGTGTTCCAGTTCTCACCAACACTCTTTATTAGCTGTCTTTTTTTTTTTTTTTTTTTTTTTGGCCGAGCTGTGCAGCATGTGGGATCTTAGTTCCCCACCCAGGGATCGAACCCACGCCCCCTGTACTGGAAGCTCAGAGTCCTAACCACTGGACCACCAGGGAAGTCCCTTTAGCTGTCTTTTTGATTTTAGCGATCTTAGTGGGTGTAAAGTGGTGTCTCATTGTGGTTTTGATTTGTATTTCCCTGATGACTAGTGATGTTGAGCACCTTTTCATGTACCTATCATAAGCTATTCGTGTATCTTCTTTAGAGAAATGTCTATTCAGCTGTATAATGGATTGAGTAGTGTCCCCCCAAAAATTCATGTCCACCTGGAACCTTATGGGGAAATAGGGTCTTTGCAGATGTAATTAAGTCAATGTTAGGTCATACTGGATTAGGGTGGGCTCTGAGTCCAGTTTGACTGGTGTTCTTATAAGAGGAGTGAAATTTGGTCATGGACATACACAAAGAGAATGACATGTGGAGACAGGCAAAGAGACTGGAATGATGTTCCAGAAGCCAAGCAATGCCAAAGATTGCCAGCAACCACCAGAAGCTAGGAGAGAGACATGGATCAGGTTCTCCCTCAGAGCCCCAGTAGGAGCCAGCCCTGTCAACACCTTGATTTCAGACTTCTAAAGCTGCTAAAAGTGTGAAAGAATGCATTTCTGTTGTCTTAAGCTATGCCGTTTGTGGAAATTTGTTACAGCCACTGTAGGAAACTAATACAAGCTTCTTGGCCTATTTTTAAATGGGGTTATTTGTGTTTTTATTCACAACTTCAACTTATAACCAGAACATACTACATAGGACTTAATTCTTTCCTTACAGTTAAAGTTTTTAACAACAGTCTGATTTATATCACTAGCTTTAAAAGCAAAATTTTGTATTTTGGCTTTAAAAGGACTATATTTGTGCTTATCTCTTTATGTTTATTTTTTTCCCACTTGTCCTCCTGATACTGACCAAGGTTCTTGGCCTTCCCCAATCAATAGAAATTGACTAGAGGCCAGACAAGAAATTCAGACAAGGCTTTACTGGGGCTCCTGAAGGTGCAGGAAGGAGTGAAAACAAGTAACAGGTTTCCTTGCTCACTCCCTGAGTGGGGGCAAGCTGGTTCCTTACGGGGTGTGACCAGGGCTCTGGCCGGAGGGGTAGCTTAGGTGGTTTGCCCACCCCTTTGGTGGTGTTGTGTGCAGGGGGCATGCGCAGTGCCCTGCTTTGCTCCCAACAGCCTGTTTCAGTTCCTAGCTCTTCAGAAGTGGCAGTTGGGTTTTTTGGTCTTTCTGTATCTTTTTGTCCGTAATCTTCCCCAACTGCGCATGCATGCAGTTATTTTTGGTCCCTTATAGTTTCTTTGTATTTTGTTGCTTGAGGAGAGGTGCATTCAGGTGCAAGCACTGCAGCAAAGGGTCCCAGCTCCCAGCCTGCCTCACTCGTATCCTAGGAATGACTTTAAACACGTGTTATTATATTTGTTAGGAAAAGTCACACAATTTGTAATGAAATGTAAGAGAGAAGAGAGAGAGGATGAATGTGGCTGAGCTCTTCTGAGTAAATGCCTTACTCTGTTCTTGGCTCCCATTCACTCTTCATTCATTCATTAATTTATACAACAAGAATCTATCATATGTCTTCTCAACAGATGACTGAGACATCTGTTTTGCCCTCGAGCATGCATTCCAGTGGGGGAAACACTAGAATGCAGACATATAAACAGATATTCACCGTCATTCACAGAGTTAGTTACTGCTATAGAGTGAATGTTCATGTCCCTTCAAACTTCATATGTTTAACCACCAAATGTAAAATAGATAGCTAGTGGGAAGCAGCTGCATAGCACAGGGAGATCAGCTCGGTGCTTTGTGTCCACCTAGAGGTGTGGGAAGGGAGGGTGGGAGGGAGACGCAAGAGGGAGGAGATATGGGGATATATGTCTACATATAGCTAATTCACTTTGTTATACAGCAGCAACTAACACAACATTGTAACGCAATTATATTCCAATAAAGATGTTTTAAAAAAATATTCATATGTTTAAATCCTACCCCCCAACACAATGGTATTAAGAGGTGAGTGGGGCCTTTGGGAGGGAATTAGGTTGGGAGGGCGGAGCCCTCATGAATGGGATCAGTGCCCTTATAAAAGAGACCCTAGAGAGCACCCTAATCTCTTCCACCATGTGAAGTTACAGCAGAAAGATGGCTGTCTATGAACTAGAAAGCTAGTTTTCACCAGACACCAAAGATTTACGGAATATGAATCTTGCTTCAGGGAAAGCAGGATATTTAACCATTATGTATTTTCTGATTATATTTTGATCATAAAAAAGAATGTAGAGATAGCTTCATCCACCAGAGGCAGACAGCAGAAGCAAGAAGAACTACAATCCTGCAGGCTGTGGAACAAAACCTACATTCACAGAAAGACAGACAAGATGAAAAGGCAGAGGGCTTTGTACCAGATGAAGGAACAAGATAAACCCCCGGAAAAACAACTAAATGAAGTGGAGATAGGCAACCTTCCAGAAAAAGAATTCAGAATAATGATAGTGAAGATGATCCAGGACCTTGGAAAAAGAATGGAGGCAAAGATCGAGAAGATGCAAGAAATGTTTAACAAAGATCTAGAAGAATTAAAGAACAAACAAACAGATGAACAATACAATAACTGAAATGAAGACTACACTAGAAGGAATCAATAGCAGAATAACTAAGGCAGAAGAACGGATAAGTGACCTGGAAGACAGAATGGTAGAATTCACTGCTGTGGAACAGAATAAAGAAAAAAGAATGAAAAGAAATGAAGACAGCCTAAGAGACCTCTGGGAACAACATTAAACGCAACAACATTCACATTTTAGGGGTCCCAGAAGGAGAAGAAAAAGAGAAAGGACCCGAGAAAATATTTGAAGAGATTATAGTCGAAAACTTCCCTAACATGGGAAAGGAAATAGCCACCCAAGTCCAGGAAGCACAGCGAGTCTCATACAGGATAAACCCAAGGAGAAACACACAGAGACACATAGTAATCAAATTGGCAAAAATTAAAGACAAAGAAAAATTATTGAAAGCAGCAAGGGAAAAATGACAAATAACATACAAGGGAACTCCCATAAGGTTAACAGCTGATTTCTCAGCAGAAACTCTACAAGCCAGAAGGGAGTGGCGTGATATACTTAAAGTGATGAAAGGGGAAAACCTACAACCAAGATTACTCTACCCGGCAAGGATCTCATTCACATTTGATGGAGAAATCAAAATCTTTACAGACAAGTAAAAGCTAAGAGAATTCAGCACCACCAAACCAGCTCTATAACAAATGCTAAAGGAACTTCTCTAAGTGGGAAACACAAGAGAAGAAAAGGACCTACAAAAACAAACCCAAAACAATTAAGAAAATGGTCATAGGAACATACATATCGATAATTACCTTAAACGTGAATGGATTAAATGCTCCAACCAAAAGACACAGGCTTGCTGAATGGATACAAAAACAAGACCCATATATATGCTGTCTACAAGAGACCCACTTCAGACCTAGGGACACATACAGACTGAAAGTGAGGGGATGGAAAAAGATATTCCATGCAAATGGAAATCAAAAGAAAGCTGGAGTACCTATACTCATATCAGATAAAATAGACTTTAAAATAAAGAATGTTACAAGAGACAAGGAAGGACACTACATAATGATCAAGGGATCAATCCAAGAAGAAGATATAACAATTATAACTATATATGCACCCAACATAGGAGCACCTCAATACATAAGGCAACTGCTAACAGCTATAAAAGGAAATCGACAGTAACACAATAATAGTGGGGGACTTTAACACCTCACTTACACCAATGGACAGATCATCCAAACAGAAAATAAATAAGGAAACAGAAGCTTTAAATGACACAATAGACCAGATAGATTTAATTGATATTTATAGGACATTCCATCCAAAAACAGCAGATTACACTTTCTTCTCAAGTGCGCACGGAACATTCTCCAGGATAGATCACATCTTGGGTCACAAATCAAGCCTCAGTAAATTTAAGAAAATTGAAATCATATCAAGCATCTTCTCTGACCACAACACTATGAGATTAGAAATGAATTACAGGGGAAAAAAACGTAAAAAAAAAAACACACGGAGGCTAAACAATACGTTACTAAATAACCAAGAGATCACTGAAGAAATCAAAGAGGAAATCAAAAAATACCTAGAGACAAATGACAATGAAAACACGATGATCCAAAACCTATGGGATGCAGCAAAAGCAGTTCTAAGAGGGAGGTTTATAGCTATACAAGCCTACCTCAAGAAACAAGAAAAATCTCAAGTAAACAATCTAACCTTACACCTAAAGGAACTAGAGAAAGAAGAACAAACAAAACCCAAAATTAGCAGAAGGAAAGAAATCGTAAAGATCAGAGCAGAAATAAATGAAATAGAAACAAAGAAAACAATAGCAAAGATCAATAAAACTAAAAGCTGGTTCTTTGAGAAGATACACAAAAGTGATAAACCATTAGCCAGACTCATCAAGAAAAAGAAGGAGAGGACTCAAATCAATAAGATTAGAAATGACAAAGGAGAAGTTACAACAGACACCACAGAAATACAAAGCATCCTAAGAGACTACTACAGGCAACTCTATGCCAATAAAATGGACAACCTGGAAGAAATGGACAAATTCTTAGAAAGGTATAACCTTCCAAGACTGAACCAGGAAGAAATAGAATATATGAACAGACCAATCACAAGTAGTGAAGTTGAAACTGTGATTAAAAATCTTCCAGCAAACAAAAGTCCAGGACCAGATGGCTTCACAGGTGAACTCTATCAAACATTTAGAGAAGAGCTAACACCCATCCTTCTCAAACTCTTCCAAAATATTGCAGAGGAAGGAACACTCCCAAACACATTCTATGAGGCCACCATCACCCTGATACCAAAACCAGACAAAGATACTACAAAAAAAGAAAATTATGAGGGCTTCCCTGGTGGAGCAGTGGTTGAGAGTCCGCCTGTCGATGCAGGGAATGTGGGTTCGTGCCCCGGTCCGGGAGGATCCCACATGCCGCGGAGCAGCTGGGCCCGTGAGCCATGGCCGCTGGGCCTGCACGTCCAGAGCCTGTGCTCCGCAATGGGAGAGGCCACAACAGTGAAAGGCCCGCATACCACAAAAAAAAAAAAAAAAAGAAAATTACAGACCGATATCACTGATGAATATAGATGCAAAAATCCTCAACAAAATACTAGCAAACAGAATCCAACAACACATTAAAAGGATCATACGCTATGATCAAGTGGGATTTATCCCAGGGATGCAAGGATTCTTCAATATACACAAATCAATCAATGTGATACACCATATTAACAAATTGAAGAATAAAAACCATATGATCATCTCAATAGATGCAGAAAAAGCTTTTGACAAAATTCAACATCCATTTATGATAAAAACTCTCCAGAAAGTGGGCATAGAGGGAACCTACTTCAACATAATAAAGGCCATGTATGACAAACCCACAGCAGACATCATTCTCAATGGTGAAAAACTGAAAGCATTTCCTCTAAGATCAGGAACAAGACAAGGATGTCCACTCTCACCACTATTATTCAACATAGTTTTGGAAGTCCTAGCCACGGCAATCAGAGAAGAAAAGGAAATAAAAGGAATACAAATTGGAAAAGAAGAAGTAAAACTGTCACTGTTTGCTGATGACATGATGCTATACATAGAGAATCCTAAAGATGCTACCAGAAAACTACTAGAGCTAATCAATGAATTTGGTAAAGTTGCAGTACAAAATTAATGCACAGAAATCTCTTGCATTCCTATACACTAATGATGAAAAATCTGAAAGAGAAATTAAGGAAACACTCCCATTTGCCATTGCAACAAAAAGAATAAAATACCTAGGAATAAACCTACCTAGGGAGACAAAAGACCTGTATGCAGAAAACTATAAGACACTGATGAAAGAAATTAAAGATGATACCAACAGATGGAGAGATATACCATGTTCTTGGATTGGAAGAATCAATACTGTGAAAATGACTATACTACCCAAAGCAATCTACATAGTCAATGCAATCCCTATCAAATTACCAATAGCATTTTTTACACAACTAGAACAAATCATCTTAAAATTTGTATGGAGACACAAAAGACCCAGAATAGCCAAAGCAGTCTTGAGGGAAAAAAACAACTGGAGGAATCAGACTCCCTGACTTCAGACTATACTACAAAGCTGCAGTAATCAAGACAATATGGTACTGGCACAAAAACAGAAACATAGATCAATGGAACAAGATAGAAAGTCCCGAGATAAACCCACGCACCTATGGTCAACTAATCTATGGCAAAGGAGGCAAAGATATACAATGGAGAAAAGACAATCTCTTCAATAAGTGGTGCTGGGAAAACTGGACAGCTACATGTAAAAGAATGAAATTAGAACACTCCCTAACACCATACACAAAAATAAACTCAAAATGGATTCGAGACCTAAATGTTAAGACTGGACACTATAAAACTCTTAGAGGAAAACATAGGAAGAACACTCTGACATAAATCACAGCAAGATCTTTTTTGACCCACCTCCTAGAGTAATGGAAATAAAAACAAAAATAAACAAATGGGACCTAATGAAACTTCAAAGCTTTTGCACAACAAAGTAAACCATAAACAAGACGAAAAGACAACCCTCAGAATGGGAGAAAATATTTGCAAATGAATCAACTGACAAAGGATTAATCTCCAAAATATATAAACAGCTCATGCAGCTCAATATTAAAGAAACAACCCAATCCAAAAATGGGCAGAAGACCTAAATAGACATTTCTCCAAAGAAGACATACAGATGGCCAAGAAGCACATGAAAAGCTGCTCAACATCACTAATTATTAGAGAAATGCAAATCAAAAGTAAAATGAGGTATCACCTCACACCAGTTAGAATGGGCATCATCAGAAAATGTACAAACAACAAATGCTGGAGAGGGTGTGGAGAAAAGGGAACCCTCTTGCACTGTTGGTGGGAATGTAAATTGATACAGCCACTATGGAGAACAGTATGGAGGTTCCTTAAAAAACTAAAAATAGGATTACCATATGACCCAGCAATCCCACTACTGGGCATATACCCAGAGAAAACCATAATTCAGAAAGACACATGCACCGCAATGTTCATTGCAGCACTATTTACAATACCCAGGTCAGGGAAGCAACCTAAATGCCCATTGACAGACGAAAGGATACAGAAGATGTGGTACCTATATACAATGGAACATTACTCAGCCATAAAAAGGAACGAAATTGGGTCATTTGTTGAGACATGGATGGATCTAGGGACTGTCATACAGAGTGAAGTAAGAAAGAGAAAAACAAATATTGTATATTAACGCATGTATGTGGAACCTAGAAAAATGGTACAGATGAACCAGTCTGCAGGGCAGAAATTGAGACACAGATGTAGAGAACAAACGTATGGACACCAAGGTGGGAAAACCGCAGTGGGGAGGGGATGGTGGTGTGCTGGGAAAAAAAAAAAAAGAATGTAGTTAAGAAGTATAAATAAAAACCACTCCAACAAAAATAATTTTCACTGGAGGGAAATCTTTAAAAATGTGGCTTTCATGTAACCAGTTTACGACAGGAAAACTGTCCTCACATATCACCCACAGTGGAAGTATCACTGTGGTTGATAAAACATTCGGAAAACACAGGTAACCTGGCAGAACAGGGGGAAGTCAGGTAAGTAAATATAAAGGAGAAAAGCATATTAATATTTTTTAAAATGTAGTATCCCGATCGCATCTACTGCATCATGTGACCTTGAATGTGTGCCTTTGCCTAAGTCTGTTTCCTGATGTGTAAAATGCAGATGCAACATCTGCCCCGTATCTCAAGGTGTTGTTAGACTCAAGTGAGATGATGTATACGCATATGCAGAAATTTTATAAATTGCAAAG
Organism: Delphinapterus leucas; assembly: GCF_059928025.1. Taxonomy (NCBI): domain Eukaryota; kingdom Metazoa; phylum Chordata; class Mammalia; order Artiodactyla; family Monodontidae; genus Delphinapterus; species Delphinapterus leucas. Next base: position 171,585,812 of record NC_143129.1, on the reverse strand, counting down.
TGCTGCACATATAAAAAGAATTGTTATGTCTAGATACCAACTCCTCGAAAGCAGAGGACATAGTAATCTTGTGTCTCTCATAGTACCAAACTCAGTTCCTTGCCCCTCATATACTCTCAGTGTGTGCTTACTTAAATGAATCCACATGTGGCTGAGTTAACACATGTTTGTCCTGGAAAAGGTGACGTCCACTCCCCATAGAATAAGTTTAACAAAAGCCAACTCTATACATCATGAGGAACTTTCCAGAAGCAGTTTGGTAGTTTTCCAGATGCAGCTATTTCTACAGAAATTGTTTTATATTTAGAACAGTAGTCATATATAATTCTAAAGACATGCCTGTATTAATTAAACCAACAAACTTAAACTAGGTTTAATACCAAATATTTTCCCAAATCACATGAACCTGAAATTCATTTGGGTTAGTTTCTATTATATTTCTGAGAATTTATGTAAGCCGTTAATTTTCTTTAAACCAATTAAATGAAACACTTTTACAAATTAATTTTGGCAATGCCATCCAAAGGTAGAAAACATCACATCTACAAGACACATACCAACAGACACAAACAGAGAACCCATAACTCCTGTTCCAAAACTTCAGCCATGAATCAGGTACAATAATATAAACCCCACAAGTTACAAAAGAGGTTTGATTCAAATTGGATTTCTGGCAGATGGAACAAATCAAGGTTATCTGTTCAGATGGCTAAAGCCCTCTTACTAATGTTTGTGGAGAAGACTTAAGATTTGCATTTCTCCTTGACAAGTCAAGCTCCAAATGACCTTTACCCCTTTTGGTTTTTCTTCTTTTGATAAGTTACCTTCCTGAAATTTGCATTTTTAAATAGATGGCCTGGGGACTTCCCTGTTGGCACAGTGGTTAAGAATCCACCTGCCAATGCAGGGGACACAGGTTCAATCCCTGGTCCGGGAAGATCCCACATGCCGCAGAGCATCTAAGCCCGTGTGCCACAACTACTGAGCCTGCGCTCTAGAGCCCGCAAGCCGCAACTACTGAGCCTGCACCGCACAACTACTGAAGCCCACATGCCTAGAGCCCATGCTCCGCAACAAGAGAAGCCACTGCAATGAGAAGCCTGCACACCACAACGAAGAGTGGCCCCTGCTTGCTGCAACTAGAGAACGCCTGCGTGCAGCAATGAAGACCCAATGCAGCAAAAATAAATAAAATTTTAAAAATAAATAAAGAGATGGCTTGAAAAGAGTTCCTGGAGAAGACCAGGTAGAACATTTACATCTCAAAGGCACAGGGAGAGAAATGCAAGCTCCATGTCTTTGATCCATGAGGAGTTTATTTTTGTAGGTGGTGTAACAAATGAAGACATGGAGGTTCATGATCCTTTTGGGGTTTCTGTTTGTCTGAGGTATGAAGTTTAGGTCAAGGGTTTTTGGGGTTGTTGTTTGCTGGCTGGCTTGCTTGCTTGTTTGGGTGTTTTGCCTGCCCATGTCCGATGGCCCTCCTCCCACTGGAAGGAGAGGCCATCTTTTTGCTTTTGCACTTTTGCCAAACATATGGGCTTGGGCGTATCTTCCTGGGTCTCCATTCTGTTCCACGGGTGGATCCACAAGTCTCTGAGTCTGCCATCATCAATGTGTACAAGCCTCTTAAGATAAATAGGGGAGGTTTGGGGAGTAGTTTAAAAAAAAAATTTTGATGGGCTTTGAATTGTTTCTGAAGCCACACCTCTGGTACTGTAAAGACAAGATTTGTAAAACAAGGACAGCTGTTTTTAATTCCTCAAAGAATTGGGTGGCTACCTAAATGATACTAAAGGACTGATGTAACCATCCACTTATGTTTTTCTTTCTCGCTGGGTACATTGAGTTCCCAGATTAAATGCTGTAGACTCTGAGAAATTTTCTGAAACCATCCAGGCAGAGCTAGATGATATGCTCTCTGGTTCTCAAAGCCTTCCTTGACCATCCACAGAAGTCCAGGTTAGGGCCCCTCCCATTTAATCGCACTGGAGTTCTCCCCCACCAGGCTGTGAGCTCCACTGGGACAGGAATCATGTTTCTCTCATTCATCACCACATTTCCATGTTGCTTGGTACACTGACATCACTTGAATCGGCAAGTGCTGTTGAATTGGATTGTAATTACCTGCTCATAATTCTGTAGTCAGGACTATGTCTCTATCCTTAGTGCCTATACTGTGCCTCAGATCAGTCAGCTCTGGGTGAATGGATGGATGGAGGATGGATGGATGGATGGATGCCATGGAAATTCTGAGGGTGGAGAGATCACTGAGATGTGAACTCAGCAAGAAAGTCCTCATGAGAGAGAAAGGATGAGTTAGGCTGGGAAGAAAGAATAAGCCTCACGTAAGTAGAGAAAAAGAGGAAAGATCCTGCAGAGAAGAAGACCTAAGCAAAGGAGCAGCAAAAAGCAGAATCACTGAATTGGCCTGGCCTGGACTTTGTACAATAAAGGAAACAAGCCTGGGGATGTGGGAGTCAAAGTCTGATTTGCGAAGGATTTGGACTTCACCCTGAGTAAGGTTTTCAGGAAGGGTGGAAGTGAAGGAGAATTGTGCAAGGTGGGGCTGCAGGACAGTTGATCTGGCAGAAGTGGGTGGGATACCCTGAAGTAAGGTGGAGGCAAGGAGCCCAGGTAGGAGCCTTCTAATGGAGTCCAGATGGTGAGGATCTCTGCAGGGGATCGTAGGACCCAGGTTTTGGAGTCAGACAGACCTGGGTCAGATGCTGATTCACCACTGTGCAATTTAGGGCAAGACTGCTAATCCTAACCTCTGTAAAACTTAGTTTCCTCACCTGCAAAATGGGAATAATAAAATACTGCAGTAAGGGTTAATGAAAATGAAACAGGAGGGAAGGAGGCAGGGCACAACCTTTGAAAGAAAGACATAGCCCAAGGACATGACATAAACTGATTAGAACCAAGTGGGTCCAAGATGGCAGACAAGTCGACTTCCACTAGACCTTGAGCCTCAGTATACGCTCACATCAAGAAGCTAAATGAGGGCTTCCCTGGTGGCGCAGTGGTTGAGAGTCCGCCTGCCGATGCAGGGGACGTGGGTTCGTGCCCCAGTCCAGGAAGATCCCACATGCCGCGGAGCAGCTAGGCCCGTGAGCCATGGCCGCTGAGCCTGCACATCCGGAGCCTGTGCTCCGCAACGGGAGAGGCCACAACAGTGAGAGGCCCGCGTACCACAAAAAAAAAAAAAAAAAAAAAAGAAGAAGCTAAATGACACACCCGCAGGCGCCATGACAGTTCCAAGACAGACCAGAAGGATCAAAAAGTGGGCGGTGGCCCAATTCCTGGAAATCCCTGCCCCTTTCTAAAATAGCTGGAATACTCCTCCCACTCATTAGCCTATGAAATTACCCGCTCCTATAAAAACTGACAACCCCGTGCCCTGGTACCTTTCTCACTTCCTGAGATGGCCCACGCTCCATCTGTGGAGTGTGTTTCTCCCAAGGCCTTTCTCACCTGAGATGGCCCATGTGGAGTGTGTTTCTCTCTAAAAAAAAAAATCCACTTCTTACTATCACTTTGTCTCTCACTGAATTCTTTCTGTGATGAGACATCAAGAACCTGAGCTTCATTAAGTCCTGAAACCAGGTGTGTGTTCTCAGTTGGAAGACTGGGGGTTTTGGCCGGGTTCGAGTCCCGGCCTTGTGGGTTCAAGTCCCAATCTGAAGTGCACAATTTCAAAAACACTTGTAGATCATCTAATGTAACAGGGAAGAGCCAATTTTGACTACATGTTGGATCTGTTTCTTTGCCTTTAGCCTTTGCTTTTCGTTGCTTTTGGTATTATAATCATGCGTAATGGCCTACCTTAGGGCACCCTACCCACCTGTGAATGGCTGTGAGAAAGAAGAAATTAACACATTTAACACATCCCCTCCCCCAAGGCTGGCTATTCCAGGAGATGTCAAGACTGATGGCCCTTTTTACTTTACTTCCTCCCCACCTCTCCCTCTCTATTCTGCCTTTTTACTTCCCTTCCCTCTCTGATTCTATAAAGGAAACTGGCATCCAGACCCCATAAGATGGTTTTCTTGGGGACCCTAGTCTGCCATCTTCTCGGTCTGCTGGCTTTCCGAATAAAGTCGTATTCCTTGCCTCAACACCTCGCCTCCCAATTTATTGGCCTGTTGTGCAGTGAGGAGAGCGAGTTTGGACTCAGTAACACTAGCAGTGTTCTGGTATCTAATATGCTCTAAATAAGTAACAACATTATTGAGTATTTGGTGGCTGCCCTGGTAGGAAGAGAAAAGTCAGATCAACTTCTTTACATGCAGAGGATTATTCTCTCCGCCTCTTAAGTCAGAAGAAAAAGACTTTTCCTTGAAGGCTTTATATTTCCTTACAGTACAGAAGCATTAAAGATACCCACTGGGAAAATAACATCTTTGAAATCTAAACAAAGAGCCACCAAGTTTTACAGAAGAGAAGCAAAACTTTGACCACATTCTTCCCAAGCGTATCTCTAAGAGCAGCGTCTGACCTCAGAATGCCATTCCGTGATCAGTTGTGTAAAAAGAGCTCATAGGATGCTTTACTTTATTTCCTAAGCAAGCCTCATCCTTGATTGACAGGAGTCCCTCAATTGCTGTTAATAGTTCCGGACAATATTGCCCCACAACAGATTCCACACTAGGCCATAACACAGTCACGATGTTTTGTGCTCCAATCATTATAGGTCTAATTATTAATTATTGTAAATAATTTGACATTTGTACCTGAGAGTTTTCAAAGCATTTTCACAGTCGTTATCTCCTTTGGCCTTCACAGTAACCCAGAAGGTCAGCCAGGCATGTGTGATTACTGTTTAACAGACAAAAACACAGTTGTTGAGCTCAACAGAAACTCAAGGAAGTGTCTGGGGAAGTCACGAAGAAAAAGAAAAACACAATGTGGATCTTGAGAAGAGGTAAGCACATAGGATAAAGAGGAGAGAGGAATGGCACTCCAGGCTTGGAGGAAAAGGGACACGGAGGACAAAGTCATGCTTAGGGTACCAGCAACCCGTCTAAAAATGGACTCATCTCAGAGACAGCAGTCAGCCTTGAAATAGCCTGCCTAGGGCATTCGGAAGAAGTTCACAGAGGAGATGGTATATGAACAGGAAGGGAAGATTTTAATATATATCATAAGATATATGGTAGACAAAAAAGAAATGTAGATAACAAAATGTTAAATAAAAATTAAACAGATTAATTACATATTATATGTAACAAATATGTATTGCATTACACAAAATATACCTTGTATAATATAATCTAGTATCATGATACATAATTATGTGATAGATTATATAAATACATAGATTATATGTGTATCTTTATATATAACTTTGTACCCCAAAAAGCACATTCTTTTCAAGCATATATCTAATATCACCAATGATTATCAAGTATTAGTCCACAAGGAAATTTTCAACAAATCACAAAAAGCAGAAATCTCATTGTCTTAATTTATTTGGGCTGCTATAACAAAATACCATAGACTGGATGGCTTATGAACAACAGAAATTTATTTCTCACAGTTCTGGAGGCTAAGTCCAAGACTGAGTCACCAGCAGATTCAGTGTCTGATGAGAGGCCACTTCCTGATTCATAGACTTCTGTCTTTTCACTGGGTCCTCACATGGTGGGAGGGGCAAGGGGTCTCTCTGGACACTCATTTATAAAGGCATGAGGGGACTTCCCTGGTGGTCCAGTGGTTAAGACTCTGTGCTTCCAATGCAAGGGCATGGGTTCCATCCATTTTGTAAAATATATATTTTACAAAAGTATGTATTTGTAAAATATATATAATATATTTTTAAGTGTATATTATACATATTTATAAAATATATATAATATATATTTATTATATATCATATATATACATATATATATATATATATAAAGGCACCAATCCCGTTCATGAGGGCTCCACTCTCGTGACCTAGTCACTTCCCAAAGGCTCCACCTCCAAATGATATCACTTTAGGGATTAGATTTCTACATATGAATTTGTGGGGGAGGGGAGACACAAATATTCAGTCTTACAGCACCCATGTGCCACATTCATTAACCATAATATAATAAAATTCAAAATTAACCATAAAAGCATAGAAAAACCAATCTAACCACTTGGAAATACAAAACTACCCCTCTAAATAGTTCTTTAGTTAAGAGGAAAACAAAACTCTTTTTGGGAATGAACAGTGAGAGTGCTCCCTACTAAGACATTTGGGATGTGGCCATGGTTGTATTCAGAAGAAAATGCATAGTAGCCTTAAGTCCATGTATTAGAAAACAGAAAGAATTAAGTCTAAATAAACAACACATTCAACTCAAGAAGCTAGAAAAAAGAGCAATAAAATGAACCAGAGCTTACAGGAGAAGCAGGAATTTCACAAAGTGGGGTTGGAAGGAATGGCTATCAGGAGAGAGGAAACAAAAGCCTAAAGATAGTGTTCAGCATTTGGGAGAGCAAGTGTAGTTGGTTGAAGGGTTGGGTATAAATAGGTGCATAGTAGAAGGTAATGCTGGAGAGATGAGCTAAGGACAACTAAGGCAGGCCCTGAATGCTGACCTAATGACTGTTCTTGATCCTAAAAGCAATGGTGAGCTGGATGTTGGAAGGTGGTTCCGTCAGCAGTGTGCTAACTGGTTTGGGAATTACTTTGATTTTGTGCCATGGCCTCTGAACTTGGCCATTATAAACTCTTCTGTGTTTTGCATTTGACAAACAGCAAAGGGCATGGTTTTGAAAACAAATTTTGGTACATTTCCTGTTTGACCAATGTTGTATTTGGGGCACTACCACCGGCTTCTCAAAGTTGGCTGCTTCCCTGGGATCCCAGCAGCTGTCCTGCTGGATCGTCACTCACTACCTGCCCCAATATGTGAAATGATTTTTCTCTGAAACAGGCTCTGGTTTCATTGGTCATGGGTTTTTACACTTGACACCTGTGTAGGAAAGAGCCAGTTGAAAGCCCAGGTTCTAACCTGGACTCCTCCTGGCTCCCCAGGTGACCATAAGCAAGTCCCTTTCTCATCTGTGCAGTGGGAAGAGCTGGACTAGGTGATGCAGTCTAAGGAGATGCCTAGAAGAATAACCGGCTCCCCTTAAACTCGGTCTGATGGTGTCTAATGGGATGTCAGTTAGTGGGTGGAGGAGAAGCAGGCTAGAGGATTTGTGGGCTTAAAATCTGGAAAGAAATTGGGATTCAGAGTTAAGTTGCTGTGCTTCAAGTTTTGCCTTCCTGGCATCTTGGCCACATCATTTTGTGGCCCTTTTTCTTGTGTGTAAAACAGGGGTAATGATCCTTCCTGACTCACAGGTTAACGGTAAGAATAAGTGACCAAGGAGTGAAAAAATACTTGGCAAGTGCAGCTGGCCAGTGTCAGAGCTGCCCAAACTTGACCTGACCTGCTGAATCTCCAGACTGTCGCGTCAGCAGAGTGAATGAGCTGTGTGAGCTGTACAGATGCCACCGAAGTAGAGGACATTGTCACTTGACCCATGCAGGCTGTTGCAGACATGCTTCCCCTGTGCTGTGCCCCACTCAGTTCACCTTGCAGAGAGGGACAGAGAGAAGAAGGATGAGGCTCAACCTGAACAATTCTCTAATCCGCCCATCCTGGGAGCAGACCCCCCTGGGGACACCAGTCTTTCTAGAAAATTCCACAATGTCCAGGCCTGTGGGCAGCCAGGATTCTGTGATCTTTAGCGCCCCTGGATGACTGAGTCCTCCCCGCCTAATTCCCCTGGGTGCCTGATTAGTAAATCCCAAAATGGTTTCCTCTCACTGGAATGTTTTGCTTTTCCATCCCAAGGCAGAGCAGTTCCAGGCGAAACGAGAAGCCATCGGGAGCTCTTGGGATTGGTCCTGGATATCCTGTAGCCCTGCCAAGCATCTTCTGTCAATCCCCTGCTGGCTGCCTCTCCCTACCACGTCCACAGTTGGGAAAGGCCAAGTCCATTCAAAGGAGAGGGTGCTATAAGGTAAATGAGTTCATTTTGCAAACCAACACATTTAAAAAAATCTGTTTAACATTAGATGCTCTGGGATGGACTTCCCTGGCGGTCTAGTGGTTAAGACTCCGTGCTTCCAGTGCAGGGGGCACGGGTTTGATCCCCGGTCGGGGAACTAAGATCCCACATGCTGCACGCCTTATGGCACAGCCAAAAAAACCAAACCAAAACAAAACAAAAACCTAAATGCTCTGGGAAATATAAACTCAGGCCTCCAAAGCCCAGAACAGAACAGGAGAGATGGGTCTGCAAGTAGCCAGCTGTAGTGTAAGACAGAATCACAGGTGATGGTTTGGGGACAGACACAGCGCTAGGGCTCCCCAAGAAGGGGGACCAGACTTTGGCTGGGGGCTTAGAGGGACTTCATGGAAGGATGTGGGATCTTGAAGGAAGGCCATTTGTGACTGGGAGGGATGGGAGAGCATCTCTCTGGAAGGAATGGCCTGCTCTGACCCAGAGCCCAGGGCAGGTTTGAAGAGCAGAAGCCGCCCACGGGGCTGGGGAGAAGTCCAGATAAGACTGGAAAGGACAGCAGGCCCAGAGAGCGATGGCCACAGTGATGGGAGCAAGAGACGAACAAATGGTCAGATCAGGATCCTTAGTGAAATTGAGGATGGAGGGCATATGTCCCTGAAGGTCAAGCACCATCTTAATCTCCAGACTAGACAGGCTCTTTCTGGTTCAACTCCTACTGTAGGGCTAACCTCATGGTGGGTAAGCCTGAAAGCCCTGGGGCCAGACGACCTGGGTGACCTTGGGCAAATTGTACTAACTTGTTCAAGCCTCAATTTCTTCATGTGTAAAATGCAATAAATAATAGTATCTACTTCATAGAATTGTCTAGACAATCAAATGACTTATGCATGTAACACATGCTCCCTAAACATGACCTATAATTTTCATTTTTTGTTTTTTTTTTTTTTTGCGGTATGCGGGCCTCTCACTGTTGTGGCCTCTCACGTTGCGGAGCACAGGCTCCGGACGCACAGGCTCAGCGGCCATGGCTCACGGGCCCAGCCGCTCCGCGGCATATGGGATCCTCCCAGACCAGGGCACAAACCCGTGTCCCCTGCATTGGCAGGCGGACTCTCAACCACTGTGCCACCAGGGAAGCCCTACAATTTTAATTCTTATTATTCACTCTTACCCGATGATCCAAGAAACCCTGGCCAAAGACTGTATTTCATATCTTCATTCATGACTTTCCTGGACATCTGTTAAGTTTAGAGAATTGTGCTTGATGCTGTGGAGGACACACAGGTGAACAGGACCCGAGAAGCTCATGGTCTGTTCGGAGAGGAAGGATAACAACCACCATGTCCATAAGAGAAGCAAGTGAAGATACATGCGATTGGCGTTATAAAAGTTCCCTGGGAACTGACAGTTGAGCTTAGTCTTGGGACTTGAAGGGTACACAAGGTTCTTAGGCTGCAAGGGAATCAAATACGCTTTCTCCTTCCAGTGCCACAGGGGACGGGATGCCCCGTGATGTGACCAATTACGAGGTGGGATGAGTTTGCTAGGGCTTCCAGAACCAAGTACCAGAGACTGGGTGGCTTAAAGAACAGATATTTATTCCCTCAGAGTTCTGGAGGCTGGAAGTCTAAGATCTGTGTCCGTTTCTTCGGAGAACCTCCCCCCTAGGCTTGTAGATGGTGGTCTTCTTCCTGTGTCTGCACATGGGTCTTCCTTCTGCGTCTGTGTCCTAATCTCTTCTTCTAGGGACACCAATCACATTGGATTAGGGCCCAACCATACGACTTCATTTTACTTTAATTACCTCTTTAAAGGCCCTATCTCCAAATACAATCATGTTCGAAAGTATTAGAGGTTAGGACTTCCAACAGGAATTTTCTGGGGGTGGAGGGGGGAGTGAGTCGGGGGTGGGTGTGGGGGACAATTCAGCCCATAACAGAAATTGAAGTTGGAATGATCAACAGCCTGGCCATCCCTGAGAAGTAACACAGTTTCTTAGCCTTCAGGTAAGAGGGCCACTCCGGCTTGCAGCAAGGTGGCTTGCACTCCGGCTTGCAGCAAGTGGCCGAGACGTGGTGACAGCCCCGTGGGGGCTCCCAGCATGGAAGGGAATGAGGTGCTGAGCGGCACACAATGACACTGGGCCTGGGAGAGGAAAGATCTCAGGCCTGGGTACCAGCCTTTAGGCAAGTCACCCCGCTCTCTATGGTCAGATGCTGCTCTCGACCCTGATCACACATAGCATCACCAGGGCAGCTTGTAAGAAACAACATGAATGCCTGGCCCTGCCCCCAGAGACTCTGGTTCAAGGGAATCTGCAGTGTGACCTTGACCTCGGCAGTTTTTCAAAGCACCTGTGTGATTCCGAGGGACAGCCAGGTCCCTGGGCTAGTGGATGTCCAAGTTCCCTTCCAGCCCCAGGCCATGATTCAAGCTGACTTGGGTTCTCCATCCCTGGATCACCACATTCTCTGGGCCTTTGGGATCTCTGTAAATGCTTTCATTGAACAAAATGTTCATTTATATATTATAATTATTCTTTATATTTGCACGGCCCATTACTGTTTGAGGAAGAAATTTAATGACCATCAGCTCATTCAGTCCTCATCACAACCCTTAGGGGTAGGCAGTAGGCAGACATCACTATTCCAACTCCTTTTTATTTTTCTCCAGATCACTTACCACCTTCTGACATGCCATATCACTGGCTTATTTATTTTTATTGTTTTCCCCTCATCTCAGAATGTCAGCGTTATCAGGACAGGGATTATTGTCTCTTTTGTTCATTGCTGGTACATAGCAAGCACTCAGTAAATATTCTTTCAATGAATTAATGAATGAATGAATCATAGAAGAGTAAACTAAAGCCCAGAGAGGTTAGGAGATCTGCCTGAGGTCACACAGCAAGTAAATAGAGTAGCTTCTGTGTGTGTGTGTGTTCTTTCTACTCCTGCTCTGGGTTTCCTAGGGTGACTGTGATATTAGGGTGGACCCAGGAGGTACCAGGGGAGAGCAAATCCAGCAGCAGAGATAGCTGCAAATGGACTGACTGCTGCCAGGAATTGCTCCTAGAATCCTAGATAAAAGCAGTTTCCTTGCCAGGGTGAGGAAGGGCAGCTTCTGCTGGTGGCCAAAGGGCTTAACTTAATTTACAGCCTCTCATTTTCATTTTGGGAACAGAAGTTTTTCCCTTGCAACCAGTAAAATTGAATCATGGGTTTCCTAAAAATGTAGCATAAAAATGAGGAAGCTGCCAGGTAATGACCTGGGCTGGCTATTTAAAGGGGGGCAGTCATGGGCTTCCCTGGTGGCGCAGTGGTTGAGAGTCCGCCTGCTGATGCAGGGGACACGGGTTCGTGCCCCGGTCCGGGAAGATCTCACATGCCGCGGAGCGGCTGGGCCCGTGAGCCATGGCCGCTGAGCCTGCGCGTCCGGAGCCTGTGCTCCGCAACGGGAGAGGCCACAACAGTGAGAGGCCCGCATACCGCAAAAAAAAAAAAGTGGGGGGGGACAGTCATGACAGTCAAACTCACTGGAAGAGGCCTCAGGAACAAAACAGTCCAATCTGCCATTTTACAGATGAGAAAACAAAGGCCCCAAGAGACCAGGTGGCTTGCTGGGGGTTACAGAAGCCTGGTTCAGCCTTCGTCACTCTCTCCTGTCTTCACCCTCCATCACCCAGATTTTCTCACAGCTGAAATGGGAATTAACCCGAATGCAGGACCACTGCTCGGCTTGTGGATCACATCTCTGGGTACCACAGGGTACACAGTTATCTGCGTAGCAGTCACATGGAAAATCACATGGTGTGCTCTGTAGCTAACTAAGAACCGTGGCTTCTGAGCCGTTTGCCCTTTGCTGCTCCCTCCATCCCCTTGGCTGAGAGGCAAGGAATTGATTTCAGAATCGACTGGCCTGGGTATGTCTGCTTCCCCTTTTTTCCTGGATGAATCAGTGTGGACTTGTATGTCTCTGGATTCATGATTCTCTGTGCTTCATCTCCCTCTAAAATTGCCGTCTAACCCTACATGACATTTGTCTTGTTTCCCCAGCAACCATCTCAAAAGCCATGAATAGCAGATTAAGGCTTTGAGGGCAGAGGTGAGAGACTACACGGTCCAGGCCAGGAGATGAAAACCCGGGGGCTCAAAGGCTGGTTTGCAGCAACACCCTCTGCTAACAAGAAAGGGAAGGTTAGCTTGGTGCATCTGAGTATTTTCTATGTGGAAAGAGCAGTTTTTTGTTATTTTTATACCTCCTGGCGCCTAAGCATCCATATGGTACGTCTGAAACAGGGGTGGTTTGTTGGGTAATTTTATAAGCCATTTTCATTGACTTATAAAACTGTTTTACATAAATATCATCGTCTCTACAGAAAAAAAAAGAACACAGAAAATCCCCACGCTTTATTTACATTCCACCAAATTCCCTTCAAATCTTAATCAGTACATGGACATACCTTTTATATAGTTGTCAGAGTTTGCGCCTGCTGTTTTCATTTTCTATTTATACACTCTTATGTGAAAGCGTAATCTTGTGTCTCCTCTACCCTCAACACTCGCTTTACTTCTGACACTGCTGGCCACCACGTGTGGAGGGGGGGCTGGAGGAGTGGGGTGGTCTTCTCAAGCAATCCTGCGACACCAGCTGGGTGTCCTACAATGTAACTCAATTCGGACTCCATCTACCCGGAGACAGCATCAGATCCCCCAGGCTAAGGGCTCAGTCCTACAAGACTGACCCTCACTTCAGATGCCAATCAAAGGTCCAGGTTATTACCTGTGATTTTGACGACCTGGTATAAATCAGAGGTTCCCGTGACCCCCTCCTTGGGCTTGATTAATCTGTTAGAGTGGCTCACAGAACTCAGGAAAAGTTTACTTACTCGATTACTGGCTTATTACAAAGGATATCAAAGGATACGAATGAACAGCCATATGAAGAGATGCATAGCACGAGGTCCAGAAGGGTCCTGACCACAGAAGCTTCTGTGCCACCCTCCCAGCACATGGATGTATCCTTATTTGCCAACCGGGAGGCTCTCTGAATCCTACCCTTTGGGGTTTTTTATGGAGGCTTCCTTATATAGGGCACGACTGATTAAATCTTGACCATTGATTGATTCAACCTCCAGCCTCTCTCCCCTCTCTGGAGGTTGTTCAGGGAGGGCTGCACTGAAAGTTCCAACCCTCTAATCACTTGGCTGGTCTGGCAACTAGCTCCCATCCTTAGGTTACCTAGCGGCTTTCCAAAAATCACCCCATTAACATAAACTCAGGTGTGGTTGAAAGGGGTTTGTTGTGAATCACAGAAGACACTCATTTCACTTTTATCACTCTGACGCTATCTTAGGAACTGAGGATAAAAACCAAATATTATAATTAAAGATAACCCTATGGCTCTAATCACTTAGGAATTACAGGGTTTGGGGAGCTGTGAGCCAGAAACCTTGGATGAGGGCCAAAATACATATTTCTTATGTATCTCCACAGATGGAAACACTTGAGTGTTTACATGTCTGGTGCATCTGTTATGAAGCACAATTGGCTAGGCCATTCTCTATCGCTTGGAATTGTGGTCATTTCTAGCTTTTACATGCAGAATATGACTCGATAATCCCTTTGCCCAGTGCGGCACCTTAGATGACCAGCTCCTGGTTTGCCCAAGGAATAAATCAAGGCCAGTGGGTCAGGCAGGTTCTGGACTGGGAGCTAGGGGACCTCTGCCTTTACCTGGGCATGTTTCCCCACCTCCCCGGGCTTACACTCTGTGGATGTAAGATCCGGGGTTGACCTGAAGGTCTCTGAGTTGCATCCAGCTCAGCAGAAGGAGGGTCAGGGATTCTGGTCATGGGAGCTTCCACTGCTCAGGGCATGAATTGACTCGGCAGCAAACAAACCACCACATGGCCTTCTTTGAACCTTCCTCTCCATCAGCAATTCCCGTCTGCCTGTCCTCCAGAATATATCCCAAATCTGATCACTTCCCTCCTTTTCCACTGCCACCCCCTGTTCCACACCTCCCTCCTACCTGGGCTCCCTTGATCTGTTCTTCTCAGCCAGCCACAGTGGTCTATTTTTTTTGGCCACACTGCGCAGCTTGCAGATTCTTAGTTCCCTGACCAGGGATTGAACCCACGTCCTCAGCAGTGAAAGTGCAGAGTCCTAACCACTGGACTGCCAGGGAACTGCCCAGAGTGGTCTGTTAAAAACATAGGTCAGATCAGGCCATTGCTTTTCTTAAACCCTCCCATGATTTTCCATGGTTCTTGAAATGAAATCTGAACTCCTCACTCTGACCTCTAAGACCTCACAAGATCTGACCGCTGCCTGATTCTGACCTCATGCTGTCCACTCTGCCCTCTACCCCCACTCTGGTCCACGATACTGGCCTTATGGGCTTTCCCTCCAACCAGAATGCTCCCCAGCCCCAGCCTCTCCCACACCTGCCTGCTTGTCTTTTAGATCTCAGCTCACCTGTCTTCTCCCAGCAGCTGGTCCTTGCCCTTCCCTCCTTTTCTGAAGGAGCCCCTACCCTCCCACAGATAATGATCAAAGACAGCATGTTATTTCCTTTGTAGAAGTTTTCACAGACTGTCTTTCTCTTGTGTTACCATCTTTTGTGCTTGGGTATCAGCTGTCCTCACAGCCCCACTGGAAGGTGAGGTCTACTGGCTGGGGCAGGGCCCCCACTGACTCTGCCCCACCTTGCAGAGTGCCTGGCCTGTAGTGAACATTCAGGAGGACTTAATGAATAAATAAACTGAGAGATGAAGGTTACCTAGAGCCTTTTTATGCCTCTGCCTCACTGAGCTTGGCTTGTGTGTCTGACCCTGGTCAATTCCTTATGGGGGAGGCTGGTGAGAGGAAGAGTTGTTACCGAACTGAACCCGGGTCTGCTCAGTTGACACCAGCAAAGCCAATCTACTGGGTTGTGGTGAAGGAAAGTACAGTGTTTATTGCAGGGCATCAAGCAAGGAGAATGGGCGGCTAGTACTCAAAAGACCTGAACTACCCTGGCCTTCAGGCAAGGGTTTTGAAAGTAGCATTAGGGGTAGGGCTGCAGGGTACATGATCAGCTCATGGACATTCTTCTGATTGGCTGCTGGTGAGGTGATGTTTTTCAAGTCTCAGTCATCAGCCTTCTGGTTCCAAGCAGTCTGAGGTCTGTGTCCCTGTGGTCAGCATGTAGTCACCATGCTCCAGCAGGTGAGACGAGGTCTTAGTTTCTGTGGGACAACTGAAGGATATGTGTCAGATTGTTACCTATATCCCTTCAGGAGGAACTAGGGGTCCTTTGACTCCATTTTCTAATCATGAACTGCTTGAGTCTGCTCTTTGGAGCCCAGGGAAGAGGCCAAACAAGAAGTGGGGGACACGGACGGACTTGCACCAGGGAAGGCCCTACAGGGTCCTGTTTGGTTTCAGAGTTTCATTCCCGAATCCCTCATGGCAGGTGTGTGCAAAGCCATTCTGACATGGCAGGTGTCCTATGGCTTGGTTGGCCTGGGTTAAGGGAGAAAGCAGAAGGTGGGGTAGAGCCATGGATGACAGAAGGCTGAAGACCACTGAATTCCTCAGAGGGGGACCTAACAGAGATGCTAGGTCCCCTTTGTGTTGGTGTGTCTACCTCCCCAGCGCCTACCACTTAGCATAATAATTCTTCCATTTATCTAGACTTTTATAAGCATTATCGCATTTTTAATTCTCACCACAACTATACTGAGGGAAGTATACTGTCTTCATCCAACTGAAAGAAACTGAGTCTCAGAGAGGTTAAAAACAACAACAAAAAACCTGCTCCTGGGCTTCCCTGGTGGCACAGTGGTTGAGAGTCCGCCTGCCGATGCAGGGGACATGGGTTTGTGCCCCGGTCCGGGAAGATCCCACATGCTGTGGAGCGGCTAGGCCCGTGAGCCATGGCCACTGAGCCTGCGCGTCCGGAGCCTGTGCTCCGCAACGGGAGAGGCCACAACAGTGAGAGGCCCGCGTACCGCCAAAAAAAACCCTGCTCCTGCCTTGCAATTAGTAAGCAACTGAGTCAGAATTGGAACTTGAGACCATCCGACTACAGAGCCCTCGACCCCATGCACAACCCGGCAAGAGCTTCTGGAAGTATCTTGAAGTGGTCTCATAGATCTCGGGTCTCAGGACCAGAGCATCTCCCACGGGACCCTCTCTGCCTTCTGCCTTCCTTCACAGCCTCTGCTTTGTGGACAGATCTGCGTCTCCCACCACAGAGAAGCTCTTTGAAGCCAAGGATTGTGTCCCATGTATTTGGTGAGAAGTAGAATCACAGGCTGCTCTCACTTTCCAGGACAAACTCATGCCCTGGGGCTGCTCTCGCCTTCTGAGATGGACAGCATTCTGCCTTTGGAATGTGTATCTCTCTCAGTAAACCTTTCACTTAAAAAAAAAAAAAAAGTAGAATCACAGAATTACACTTTTTTTTATTGATGTACCGTTGATATACAATATTATATAAGTTACAGGTGTACAATATAGTGAGTAACAGAATTTCACTTCTTAATCAATCCTTGTTAATAAACACCACCTGAGTTGCCTGTTAAAACACAGTGGGCTCTCTCTGTTTTCAGCCAACTTGGGAGGAAGTTACCAAGGCTTTGACAGCATCTCACAGGCACCAGTGACAAAGCATTAGGCCCCAAACCAAACACTTTCTAGAAATAATTTGAAAACACAATGGGGAAACCTGGCTGTACTCTTGATTCTGTCACTCCCCTGCTGTGTGGGCCTCAGTTTCCTGTTTGTAAACGGGGAGATCCCCTAAGAGACCCCCTAAGATCTCTTCTCTCTTTTTATAAATATTAATTGAGGGCCCATTGTGTGCCCGGGATAGAGTGCTGGGCTCCAGGGATCCAGCCGTAAACCAGTCTGATGCCGGAAACTGCCGGATTCTGCAGGGCGGAGTTTTTGACATTTGCTAGCTGGCAAACCTCCTGGTGTAACATTCCGTGATTGTCTAGACCCCAACCTCCCCGCAAAGCCTTCAATCAAATTAGCACAATCCCACTTAATTAAGACCCGTGTGCGGCGGCGGCGGCGGCGGCAGCGGGCTCTGAGGCAGCGGTTGGGCTCGCCGCGAGTGAACGGGGTCGAGTCTGCCTTCGCGCGAGCTGGAATCGAAGCCTCTTAAAATGTCAGATGATTTGGGCTTCGAGACCGGAGATGCGGGGGCCTCAGCCACCCTCCCGATGCAGCGCTCAGCTTTACGTAAGAATGGCTTTGTGGTGCCCAAAGGCCGGCCATGTAAGATTGTGGAGAGGTCAGCCTCCAAGACTGGCCAGCACGGTCATGCCAAGGTCCAGCTGGTTGGTCTTGACATCTATACTGGGAAGAAATATGAAGATATCTGCCTGTCAACTCATAATATGGATGTCCCCAGCATCAAAAGGAACGATTTCCAGCTGATTGGCATCCAGGATGGGTATCTATCACTGCTCCAAGACAGCGGGGAGGTGCGAGAGGACCTCCGTCTGCCTGAGGGAGATCTTGGCAAGGAGGTTGAGCAGAAGTACGGCGGTGGAGAAGAGATATTGATCACGGTGCTGTCTGCCACGACAGGGGACGCAGCTGCTGCAATCAAGGCCATGGCCAAATAACTGGCTCCCAGGGTGGCTGTGGTGGCAGCAGTGATCCTCCAGCCTGCAGAGGCCCCCTCCCCGAGCCTGGCCCAGCTCTGGCCCGGCCCTTGGCTGGACTCCTCCCACACAATTTATTTGACATTTTATTTTGGTTTCCCCTACACCCTCAATCTGCCGGGGAGCCCCTGCCCTTCACCCTGCTCCCTTGGCCAGGAGTGAGTGAACCACGGCCTTGGTGAAGCTGCCCCTCCTCTTCTCCCCTCGCACTACAGCCCTGGTAGGGGAGACCGGGCGGGTGCTGCTTGTGGTTTAGGTTTGTTTTGTCTTGTTTTGTTTTTTAATTCAATCTGGAATCAGAAAGCTGTGGATTCTGTGCCCTTCCCCCACTCATCCCTGTTCTGGTCCCTTATTCCCCAATAGCCCTTTTTCCCAAGCACCACCCCCACAGACTGGGGACCAGCCCCCTCCCCTGCCTATGTCTCTCCCCAAATCCCTTTAGATGGGAAGGGAAGAGGAGGAGAGGGGAGGGGACCTGCCCCCTCCTCAGGCATCTGGGAGGGCCCTGCCCCCATGGGCTTCACCCTTTCCTGTGGGCTCTCTCCCCGACACATTTGTTAAAAATCAAACCTGAATAAAACTACAAGTTTAATATGAAAAAAGAAAAAGAGAAGTCTCACTTTCTCTTCCTGTTTCCCGTCATGGCGCAGGATCAAGGGGAGAAGGAGAACCCCATGCGGGAACTTCGCATCCGCAAGCTCTGCCTCAACATTTGCGTGGGGGAGAGTGGAGACAGGCTGACCCGGGCAGCCAAGGTGCTGGAGCAGCTCACAGGCCAGACTCCTGTGTCCTCCAAAGCTAGATACACCGTCAGATCCTTTGGCATCAGAAGAAATGAAAAAGTTGCTGTCCATTGCACAGTCCGTGGGGCCAAGGCAGAAGAAATCCTGGAGAAAGGTCTGAAGGTGCGAGAGTATGAGTTAAGAAAAAATAACTTCTCAGACACTGGAAACTTTGGCTTTGGGATCCAAGAACACATCGATCTGGGGATCAAATATGACCCAAGCATTGGTATCTACGGCCTGGACTTCTGTGTGGTGCTGGGTAGGCCAGGTTTCAGCATCGTAGACAAGAAGCACAGGACAGGCTGCATTGGGGCCAAACACAGAATCAGCAAAGAGGAGGCCATGCGCTGGTTCCAGCAGAAGTACGATGGGATCATCCTTCCTGGCAAATAAATTCCCGTTTCTATCCAAAAGGCTAATAAAAAGTTTTCAGTGAAATGTAAAAAAAAAAAAAAGTTGCAGTGGTTAAGAATCCGCCTGCCAATGCAGGGGACACGGGTTCGAGCCCTGGCCTGGGAAGATCCCACACGCCGCAGAGCAACTAAGCCCGTGCGCCACAACTACTGAGCCTGCGTTCTAGAGCCCATGAGCCCCAACTATTGAGCCCGTGTGCTGCAACTACTGAAGCCCACTTGCCTAGAGCCTGTGCTCCGCAACAAAGAGAAGACACCGCAATGAGAAGCCCGCGCGCCGCAGGGAAGAGTAGCCCCTGCTCACTGCAACTACAGAAAGCCCGCGCACAGCAACGAAGACCCAGTGCAGCCAAAAAAGAAAAGGCCATAAATATAATAAATTAAAAAAAAAAAAGACACCTACACAAACCCCCTGCAGCTCACACCCGGCCTGGTTTATTTGTAAGGCCCCTTCTCCCCTTCTGCCCTGGCAGAAGTCTGACCTGGGAGACGTGGCCTTGGTGCGCTGAGCGCCTGGGGGTGGGCGTGGGTGTGCCAGAACTGGAATCTCAAGAAGGACCCAGGCCAGGAGAAGCGCGAGGACACTGCGGTGAGGCGCCGCCCAGCCAGCGTCCCGAGCCTGGCGCCCCCAGGACGGCCCCCGAGGCAGGGACCGTGGGGGCAAGTCGGCCCCTCCCCGGGATCACCTGCACGGGGCGGGGCGGAGCCGGGGGCGGGATCCCGGACGGCCGGAGCTGGGGCTGCTGTGGTGGCGCCGGCGGGAGGCGGAGCGGGCGGCGGCCGGAGCGCAGGGCTCCCCCGAGCAGGTAGGAGGCGCGGGACGCCGGGGACGCCGGGTCTGCGGGGGGCACGGGCGGCCCGGCTCAGGCGCAGCGGCTCGCTGTCCACCTGCCGCGCTCCGCGGAGGGGTGACGGGAGAGGGAGAGTGAGGAGTTCCCAGTCCCACCCCCACCTGCCTTGGAAGGGGTGCCTGGGGTCTGCGCGCGAGGGCGGTGGGTGGTGGCCGGGGTGGAGGGAGGGATATCGGTCACCTTTTGCGGGTTTTGGAAATGGGGGTGGGGCATAAGTACAGGTGCCCGGAGTGCCGAGCAAGCTCGACCCTCGCGGAGAAGTGCCCCGAGCGCCAGCCTGCGTTTGGGGGGGTTGATATTACGGGCATCCAGCAGGCAGGTCGTTTCCTTGTCCCACCTCTCTCACCAAGCCTCCGGCTGAGGGTCCGAGACTCCCCGGAAGAAAAGGGAGCGGACTCGGCCAGCCAGGAGGTAAAGGGATTTTGAACCACTCAGGACCTGTGTTGGCTTCATCTGTGAAATGCGCGTCTGGATGGGTGAGCCCTGTGCGGAGACCCCTCCAGGAGGAAGATCTGCGATGAAAACCCACAGCAGGGGGAGGAAACCAGTGTTCTAGCTCAGATCAGCAAACTCAGCAGCTCCGGGGTGGCTCACTGGACTAGCTGCTCCAGAGGAAAGAGGTGGGGACACGTTCTGTGGGCTGGATATCTGGCAGGAGGAGGACATGGGTGTGTCAAATACTAGAGCAGGCTTAGAGGGACCAAGGAAGCCATCTAGTCTGGGACGAGGATCTGGAGGGGTGCTTGGAGGAGGTGGGATTGAGTAGAGATGGGGAAGAAAGCATAGTGCTGGTGCTTTAGAATCAGTCAACCTGGGCATTGGAATCCCTGCCTTGCCCCTTAGGTGCCAATAACTTAGTCTTGGGCAGGACCCTGCATTTCTCTACAGTTCCCTTTGCTCCGTAAGTGAAACAATTTCTTTGACAGAGTGTCAGGTTGTCCACATAAAGTGCTTAGTACAAGGTCTGTATGTTATAGGCACTCCGTAAATATAAGCTGTTAATTTCCACTAGACTGTAGCTTCTTTTTTTTAATACATAAATTTATTTATTCATTCATTTATTTAATTTTTGGCTGTACTGGGTCTTCGTTGCTGCATGCCGGTTTTCTCTAGTTGCTGAGAGTGGGGGCTACTCTTTGTTGCCATGGCTTCTCTGTTGCGGAGCACGGGCTCTAGGTGCGCAGGCTTCAGTAGTTGTGGCACGTGGGCTCAGTAGCTGTGGTGCGTGGGCTTAGTTTCTCCGCGGCATGTGGGATCTTCCCGGACCAGGGCCTGAACCTGTGTCCCCTGCATTGGCAGGCGAATTCTTAACCACTGCGCCACCAGGGAAGCCCTAGGCTGTAGCTTCTTGGGGGCAGGGGCCATGTCTATTTGGTTCACCATTATATGGTGCCTGGCATATAGTAGGTCTCACTACATATTGGTTGAATGAATGAACAATGAATGAGTATGTAGTACAACAGTTGGCATGTGGTAAGTAGTCAATAAATAGCTGTGACTTTAGAGATGATCAGATCCTAACAGATGGGATGATGTAGGAGACGGTTGTTTAGGTGGATGGAGCAGTGTAACAGATTAAGATAAGCCCAGAGTAACAGATTTGGGGCACCCCCTCTTATGGGGGGCAGGGGAGTAATATGATAAGCTCATCCAGAGCACAGAGGTAGGGAGGGCACACAAAATCCTGGAATCCTGAGTCCCAGCAGCCACATGGGCGTAGATGAAGGAGCTGGAACTCTAGGTAGGTCAAATACCTTTCTCACATCCTCTAAGTGTCCACCTCCAAATTACAGGGGTAAGGGGCGGCGGGTGGGCAGGGCGGGGGGGAAGACACAGCAAAGGACTGTGGGTACCTGATGGGAACAGAAGATGAAAAGGGAAAGGGACTCCCATGGCCCCTTCGTGGGGGTGGGACATTCCTCACCTTGTCCTGCTGTCTCCTGGCTGGTGGTGAGGTAGCTGAAGGGGGCAGTGTGGTGCCAGGTGGGCCAACTATGTGTGTGCTGAGCCAGGCTCACAGTGAGTTGGGCTAGGGGAACGTGTTGGGTCTCTGGGGGAATCTGCTGCAGTGGATTCAAAGCTTATCCCCGTGGCCGGTTTGCACACCTTTTATCACCCCTGTGGACAGTGGCCACTGATGCCTCGGGCTGGGAGGGAGCTATGTACTTGAGGTGGAGCCACTCTTAGCAAAGTTAGCCTGTCTGACTAACTTTGTTAGTTAGCCTGTTAGTAAAGTTAGCTTGTCAGCCTGTCTGACATCCTGGCAGGCAGCCTCATTGGGTTTCCATCTCCCTGTGGTGACTAGGAGTCCGTGAGAAGCAAAGATCTGAAGTGGAGGTGAGAGATTTGGGGGAACACATCAAGAGGAGATGGGAGGCACTGTATTCCTCAAAAGAGCCGAGTTCAAAGCTTCTCCTTGTAGCACTTTCCATAATTGCTCATAATCATTTAATGTCTGTGTTTCCCACCGACTGTAAACTCTATGGGAACAGGGAGCAAGCCTGCCTCCTTCCTTGCTGCATCCCCACCTACGACAGTGTCTGGCACGTGGTAGGCATTCAGTGAATGTCTGTGGAATGCACAAACCTGGGCTGAGGACTGGGGCTCTTGGCGTTGAGAGACGAGAGCACCCCCTGACAGAACTGATGTAAGCACCACAAGTTCTTTTTCCCCTGTCTGATCCCTACCTCACAGCTTGAAGGGTACGTCCCCCTGTCACAGGTTCTGTGCCTCCACCCTCTCTCCTGCCACCATCAGCGTCTTTTCTCAGGGAAGAATCCACTACTAGTAGACATTTACACCTCGGGGGAAGGCCTAGGCACTGTGCTGCTGCTCCCAGCCCTACTGCCCTTGACAGTCAGCCCCCCGGAGACCCCCAGGGCTTTGAGAGGAGGAAAGCAACATCCAGGCTGATCCCCATCCCATTGCTCCTGGGGCTCAGGGTCACAGAAGGTAGGAGCTACAGAGACCCTTAAAGGTAACAGAGGGCTCCCTCCATTTAAAGGTGAGAAGACGGGTCCAGAGAGGATGAGATACACTCGGTCAATGGAGGGTTAGGGGAGACCTCAAGTCTCCTAATCCAAGTGCTTTGTCACTAGAGTGGGCTTTGAGAGTCTCTGGGAATTGTAAATCCTGCAACATTTCTCTTTACTTTCCAATCTTCCAATAAAATGGAATGGAAGGTTAAAAAAAGGATGGTAAAGTGGATTTAAGTTGCCCAATAAACCCTTTTAATTAAAAAAAAACAACAAAAAACCTCATATGATGAAAATAGACCCCAAATTATGTATGTTCACTTTACTTTTCAAAAGATGTATGTTTGATATTGGAGAAAAGTAATCTAAAATAGGAACCTCTCTAAACTAGGCTAAGTATTGCTGGCCAGCAGTGCCTGTGTCAAGATGCCCCCTGCACGCTGCCATGCGAGAGCCTCTGAAGGCAGCCCAGAAGCAGCGGCGTGTTTGTTTCTCCTGGACAACCTCCGAGCGCTGAGCACACTGCCCTGTTGGGCTCCCCATCTCCATCCATCTGGCCTCCTGATGCAGTCATTGACATCTGGGCTTCTGGCATCCCACTCTTTGCTTTGGGATCTGGTAGGGTGGATCCCTCTTTGCCTTCTTTCAGAGGAATTCCTTATCAGGAGGAAAGATCCTCGGTGGGCAGGAGGGGGCAGGAAGAGGGGGAGGGGACTGTGCCAAGGCAAGAGCCTGCCAGCAGGTCTCTGGATTCCTGAGCAGGGCTGGGTGTAGGTAAGAGTTGAGGGGGTAGGGCCAGTGGCAGCTGGGCTGGAACCTATCATGTGGTTTGAAACTCCTGGGGGTGCTGGCTGCAGTTTGGCCTAAGGAAGGAAAAGAGGGTGTGCCAGCCTCTAAGACAGAGAGGCCTGTTCTTCAGCCAGCTTCCAGGCCTGTTGTGAGGGGCCTCCTGCCTGGGCCAGATACTCCTGAGCTGTTGGGGCCCTCAGTGGGGCTGCCAGATCCTATGGTACGTCCCGGGCAGCTTCAGGAGGTGGAGGGGACGGTCTTAGAAGCTCCTGGCATCTCAAGGAGCCGTGCAGACCCTGGACGGCCAGCACACCTCGCTCCATCCAGGGCAGCCTCAGCCAGCAGTGAGGATGGGGCACAGAGCAGGCACATAGGCCTCTGCTTTTGAGCTGTGGGATCTTGGTCAAGCCACATCGCCTCTCTGAGCCTCAGTTTCCCAATGTATTAAAGAGGATACTATCCGCGGTCCTCCCTTAATAAACATTAGTTTCCCTTCCCCTTCAGAGAAGCTTGTGTCTTGGGACCTGTCGAGCCAACTTTTAGGGCCAACAAGCCTCAGGATTTTTCAGTTCCTCCAGAATCCATCCATCATTCATTCACTCACTCATTCTCCAAGGCTAACACCTGCCTCGGGCCTGCACTGGAAATTCAGCTCTTTTTCCTGCTGTTTGGTTTCTGGCAGACTCCGGCACACATGGCCTGGCCTTGAAGCTTCCATCTGTTCCTCCACTGGGGATGCTCTCTTTCAGTCTGTCGTACAAAATAAAAAGCAATTGTGTAACTTGTTCCCCTGCTGCTGTCCCTAATCCCCTAACCCTCCTCCAAGTTCCCTAAGGTTTTAGCCTGCAGGTCTCAGAGGGAAATAAATGGTTAACGACTGCTTGCTGAGAGCCCGTGTTTGCTGGTGCCCACACAGCGCTAAATGCTCCACATGCCTCAGTCCCTTTAACACCCACGGCAGCCCAGGAAGTGAGTAGTAGCATTCCCTCGGTCCCTGCTAAGGTTCAGAGACCACTTGCTGGTGGTCACAGAGCTTACCAGGGATGCAATTTTGCCTTCGTGGACCCCTTCCTCCCTAAAACATATTAACAGTTATATTAATGACTGCATTGGTGTATTAAAACATTTTCTCCAACCTAAAATTTCCTGTTTTCTTCTGATTTTGACAGAAATGAGAACATTTTTGTGAGCCCCGGAAAGTATTGTGAGCCCTGGCACTGTCTCCTGGGCCCAGGAGAGATGCAGGCCCTGAGGCTAGGGAGAAACAAGGCTGAGATTCCCGCCCACGCTGCTGTGGAAGTTCTAACCTCCTCCCTGTACTGCCCTTTAGCAATTAAAAAAACAAAAAACAAAAAAAAAGCAAGAAACTGTAGAAAAGGGACTAGCTATCTGAAATCTTAATGCCTATGGTGGTATTAATAGTTGTCTCTGGAAAATGTAACTTGGATTTTTTATTCACCTCCCCACCAAACTCCCACCTTCTGCCTCGCTACTTCTTGTTTTTTTTTTTTTTTTTTGGCGGTACGCGGGCCTCTCACTGTTGTGGCCTCTCCCGTTGCGGAGCGCAGGCTCAGCGGCCATGGCTCACGGGCTTAGTTGCTCCGCGGCATGTGGGATCTTCCCGGACTGGGGCACGGTGTCCCCTGCATCGGCAGGCGGACTCTCAACCACTGTGCCACCAGGGAAGCCCCTCGCTACTTCTTGACCAAAATTTTTCAAAGAGCCAAGACCACTCTATCCTCTTTTGTGGAAATTCTAGACACCCCGTCTTGGCCTTCTATCCAGTCTCAGACCTAAAGGGTGACTGGTTTGCCCAGAGGACAAAAGGGGATTCATTTATCTTATGGGAGCAGCTCCAAGTTGCTACCTAATCCCCAGAAACATTATCTTTGGTCATAGTAATAATAACAACAGTAATTCATATTTTTGAGAGCTCTCAATGTGCTGGGCATTTGCTAATCACTTGGCATGAACTGCCTTATCTCCATTTTACAGATGAAGAAACTGAGACTTAGGAAGACTAAGTGAGGTGCCCAAAAGGAGGTGCCAAGATAGGGACCTTAGTAGGGAACTAAGCTGAGTCCGCTAGACCGTTGTAGTTACTGAGTCCAAGCTCTCTCTGCTCGCTGCACAACAGGCCAATAAATCGGAGACATTGAGGTGAGGAATAACGACTTTATTCAGAAAGCTGGCAGACCGAGAAGATGGCAGACAAATGTCTCCGAAAAACCAACTTACTGGGTTCGGATGCCATTTTCTTTTATAGAACAGAGAAGGGAAGGAGGTGAGGAAGTAAAGTGAAAAGGCCATAAGATTTGCAGATGCCCCTGGAATGGCCAGCCTCGGTGACCAGACGTGTTAATTTCTTCTTTCTTGCAGCCATCCACAGGTGGACAGCGTCGGGATGTTTCCCTGAACAAAGGCACTTTGGTTTAACATTCAGGAAGAGGGGCAGGGTTCCCCAAGGCAGGCCATTATGTATAGACAATATCCTTTTAATGAACAAAAGCAACTGAAAGCAAAGGTTAAAGTAAAAGAAACAGATCCAATCTGTAGTCAGATTTAGCTCTTCCCTGTTTCATTGTCAGAGCATGACCTCCACGAGGGCAGGGTCCATTTCCACGGTCTCCCGGTCGCCCACCACAACTTCCAGTGTGGAAAGACACACTTTCAGTGTGGAATGAATGAATGGTGGACTGACCTCTCCACTGTCCTGCTCTCTAGGACGCTTACCCACTTCCTGTCCCTGCTCCTTGTCTTGGGACAGTCACTACCTCCTGCCTCTGTAGTGCAGAAGTTGGCAGCTACAGCCCTGGGGGGAGTCTGGGGCAGCTCAAAGCCCTGCTGGAATAAGGGACTGATCAAAGCAGGACAAGCTTCAGGCATTCACTCCCGCATCAATGCCCATCCAACCCCACCACCCACCCCAGCCTGTGGGATCCCTGCAGTCTACCTCCTGCCAAGTCTGCTTCTCCCTGGAACTCCAAGGTGAAGCCTGACAGACACACAGGCAGAGTGCCAACAGGAAGGAGGTGGCTGAGGGAGTCTGTGTGGCTCTCTGGCTCGGGGCTCATCTTTTTTCCTCTTAATGCCTTTGGCTCTCCCCCAGGGCACATTACCAGACTAAGAGCAAATACCCCCAGGGGGACATGAATTCACCCACGAAAATAATCAGATGCCCTAGAAGTACAACTACTATACAAGAAAGACAATAAATCAAGCTGCATATGTCATCTAAAGCAGAATGATTGAAGTAGATGGACCAAGATTTTGAAGTAAAGCACGATAATTATGCCTAAAAAGATAAGGGAAGACATTTGTAAAATAACGCAAGGACAAGAAGTCCAGGAGAGAACCAAGGCAAAAGATTAGCTCTGAAAGATATACTCTTTAAAGTAAAGGACACAATAGATGGTATAAATATCAGTTTGGATATAAGTGAACAACTAACTAGTAAAGAGGAAAATCAGATTGAGAACTGTCCCAGGATGCAGGAAAAGACAAAGAGAGAACAAATGAAAAAGAAAACCTAAGAGATGGTGGGTAGAAGTAGGTGTCGCTAAAGGAGAGAAAAAGAAAAATGGAGAACAGGGAAGAATTGAAATAATGGAGATGAAATGTTCCAGAATTAAAGGAAAATGAATGAACTCAGATTGAAAGGACTCATGGAGTAGCCAACGGTAGAAATAAAGAAAAATCCACACAAAGATATGGTAAAATCGAGAATATGACGGACAAAGAGGAATGACAAAGAAATAGCATCCCTTACAAAGGGCCAAGAATCAGATTGACATTATACATCTCAGTAACAGCACTTGAACCAGGAAATCAGAGTAATGTTATTATAAGAATTGAAAGAAAAGAACCGTTTCAATCCAGAATTTTAAAGCCAGCCAAATTGTCATTCAAAGATGAGGTCATACTAAAAATATTCTTAGGCAAATAAAGCCTTAGAAGGTGGAATACACAGAGACCCACACTGAAAATACTCATGAAGGAAATACCTAAATAATAAAAGAAACAAGTCCAGGACGTGCTGCAAGAGCTATGGGAAGTCAGGGTGTTGAAGTCAGGGGTCAGTGCAAGAAACAGAAGCAGAACTTGGCATTTTCGGTAGGAAGGGATTTTATGCACCTAATTCTTTTAAAATATTGGAAAGGCTGGAGGCTTCCAAAACGATACAGAACTGGCCAGACTGGAGAGCTATGGCACCTGGCGTAATCAGGAAAGTGAAGGAATCACAAGGGCTGCCCGGAGCTGTTGAATTTAAAGATACACAACCATGGCCATGTGATCCAGGAATCCGGAAGCTGGTATGCTGTAACTACCCAGATTCTGGAACTCAGAGTCTGGCTACAACACTTGCTCATCTTTTTAACAGAGGACCAGCCTTGGGCCCAGACACTTTGGGAGGTAACACTGTCCAGCTAGAGTTTAATGACATTGATCCGTTTCATCTATTTTATTTTGTTACTTTCTGTTGATGGCAAGTGACATTGGTTTTCCATTTTCAGAAATGATAGAACATTTCTGTTTAGAGCACACTTTTAAATGTTTTAAAGGAAAAGTAGGTCCAGGGATCTCACTGCAAAGCCATTGTGATTGGTGCAGACAATTAATATAAGTAGTCAGAGGTGGAAGAGGTGACCTAGGGAGGAGGGGATAGTTGGGTCTCATGACAGAGGAAGGTTTAGATTGGTGTAGTACTGGGAAGATAGTACTGGGAAGATAGCACTGGAGCGAAGGCCAGTGTGCTGATTATCTATCCCTGTGTAACCAACAACTCCAAGACTTAGTGCCTTGATGCTGTCTGTTGCGTGGTCTCGGTCAGATCTTCACATCTGAAGGCTCAGCTGGCCTGGGCGCCCCCAGTGGCTCACTCATGTGGCTGCCTAGTGACACTTGGCTGTCAGTTTTGAGCACAGCTGGGGCTGTCAGCTAGCACATCTACCTGTGGCCTCTGCACGTGCCTTGGGCTCCTCACAGCATGTCAGCTGGGTTCCAAGAAGGAGGTTTCCAGGAGCAGGCATTCTGAGAGACAGGAAGCAGAAGCTGCCACTGAAGGGCTATACCTGGAACTTCCGGTGTCACTTCTACCATATTCTAGTGGTCCCAGCAGTCATAGGGCCCACCTAGATTCAAAGGAGTGGAGAAATAGATTCTACCTCTTCAGCAGTGAGCAGTGGGATGGGAAATACTGTGCAGCTAGCTTCCCAGTGCTGCGAAGCATGGGTGAGTTTAGGAGACAGGAAGTCACTCATTCCCTGCCTAGGGCCGGGGAGAAAAGGAGGAGACAGGTGCTGGTGGATAAAACTGGAAAAGTTTCATGGAATACCTTAGTTGATGAGACGAAGAATTAGGGCTTTATTCTGTAGCCAGCCAGAAGCGATTGATGGTATTGGAATGAAGGAGAGACACCGTGCAGAAAGCCAAGGTCTCAGCAATTCTTTCTGCAACGAGTGGGTCCCCAGGGAAGAAGTCTGGTAGCTTCTGTTCCTTTACAGTAGAATATCCCAGCAGCACGATGGAGTGAAAAAACACATTGCCCCCAATCCACTAAGCATTTGTTAGACAGTTACCGTATGCCAGGTGCATGACCAGGCCAGGCATTGTGGAAGTAAGTCTACAATCCGTAAACCACTGGGCTATCCTGCAAATTCCAGTATTTCTACCTTCATTCTGTAGCTTCTAGATCTCCTCTTGGACTCCTCATGGACCCAAAATCTTTTGCTAGGACAAGTGTCCTGGGTTTGGACTAAAAAATTATGGTGCAGGTCCAAGTCCAAGCCCCTTAAGCACCCAGAAGAGGGTGTGGCTTACCCCTGGAGTCTACATGGAGCTGAGCGAGGGCCTCTGATGGTCGGCAGCAGAGCTCAGGGTGCCAGAGCCCAGAGCGTTCAGTGTATGTTCAAAGCCAACCCATCCTAGGGCATCTGCGAAAGCCCATCTCTTCCACGCAGCCTCTCTGTGTGCGTGAATTCACTCCCCATGAAGCTCCTAGAATAGAAGGGAAGACAGACCTGTCTACTAATTACAACACTTTCATATGATAAACGCTGTAAGCAAAGTACCTATGAGATGCTGTGACGTCTCAGAAGACATCGACCTACTTGAGATTGGCCGGGTTGCTTTGGGCAGGTCTTGGAGAAGGAAAGCAGCATTTATCAGTGCCCACTATGCACCAGGCACTCACTTTTCTAGAGGCTTGACATGCATTGCTAATGACTTATGCATGCAAAACCTTCACACGTTTATGCGATAAGGCTAAGTAATTGGCACTTGTTAACAATTGTTATCTCATTTCATTGTTGCAACCAGGAAAAAAGACAGGAATCACCAAGCCCAGTTTACAGATGAGGAAACAGGCCCAGAGAGGTTAAGTCACAGGCCCAAAGCCACTCAGGCCGGAATTCAAGCCCATGTCTGACTCCAAACCCCACACCTCTGTCCCCCGCACCATACCACCATTTTGAGGGAAGGGGAGGACTTCCCGGGAGAGGAACAAATCCTGTTGGGGGGCGTTGGGGACTCAGTAGTCCCAAAGAGCCAGGGTTCGTAGTGTGTGGGTTCCAAGATGGGATGGGGGAGAAGGCAGGAGAGAGAGTTTTGAATGCCAGGCCAGGGTGCAGGGAGAAGGCTGGATTCTCTCCCCAGGGAAGGTCCCGCCACTCCCTAGCTCACACTGTAATCTCTCCTCCCAGATCCCTCGTCGCCTGAATTCCACGTCCTTCAAGTCAGGGCTAGGCCTGGAACACGGTCTCCTGACTCCCAGCCCAGAGCTCACTCTTCACCCAGCTTCCTCCTTGTCATGGCCTCCCTTTCAGGCTGTGGTGTTTGCTCAGAACCCGAGCCAGGGGCAGAGAGCAGAGAAATATTTACTTATGTCACCGCCAACCCTGCCTCCTGGCGGCCCCAAGGGCTACCTCACAGAGAAGTTCAGTTATATAACCCTGAGTTGACACAGCAAGAAGGAGAAGGAAATAAATTATAATTATTCTTTTTCCTCAGTCTTGGACACACTTTGGATAGCTTGATATTTGCTTCTCTGCTTCCTCGTCTTATTGACCTGGGGTCTCCAGGGACCTTAGTGGTTCTCGATCAGCTGTTGATTTTAGCCTTGATTCTGGTGAGGCTGGGGATTTGGGGAGGTCGTCCTAGAGGCTGGGGAAGGGAGAGAAATGAGATATCAAAGGGCTGCTTTTTGCCAAACTCTGCCGGGGCTTTGTATGCATAAAGTCATTTTACTCAAGCAGGAGCCCAACGAAAGTGGTCCCGTTTATTACCTCCCTTTTGCAGAAAAGGAATGGAGGCACAGAGAGGTTAAGTAACTTCCCAAAGGACACTCAGCAGAGCCAGGTCAGAAGCTCTGAGGCTTCTAGTTTTCAAACATCTCACATGGAATCCATGGCATAGGGATCCTGGAGAGAGCAGAACATGCTAGCATCTCCCTGTGGAGGAAGTTCCTCCATAGCTTAATCCCAAAACATCCCTCACATCTCATCTCCTCTCTGGCCTTCCCTGGACACTCAGCTCCACGGTGCTGGGACCCTCACTGTCCCACCCCCATCACCAATCTCACACTTTCCTTCCTGAAAGTGTTCATACTCACCCCCACCTCCCAGTCTTCACACCCAATGTTCTTCCCAGCTAGAATGTCACTCCTCCCTTCTCCACCTGACAAAATCCCAGCAAAATAATAATAATAATAATGCACCTTCATAGAGCAGAAGCTGTGAAGTGGAGTGGTTAAAAGAATGAACTCTGAGTGTTTTGCATGGTTCCAACTAGCTTCATCACTTCTGCTGGCTGTGTGACCTCAGGCAAGTTAGTTAACCTTTCTGGACTTCAGTTTCTTCACCTGTAAGATGGAGATAATGATACCCAGCTTACTTAAAAGAAAGAGATAAAATTATGGGATGAAACGAGTTATAAAAATAAAAATGATATAAATAAAAACTTACTTGTAAAGTTTTTTTTTTTTTTTTTTTTTTTTGCGGTACGCGGGCCTCTCACTGCCGTGGCCTCTCCCGTTGTGGAGCACAGGCTCCGGACGCACAGGCCCAGCGGCCGTGGCTCACGGGCCCAGCCGCTCCGTGGCATGTGGGATCCTCCCGGACCAGGGCACAAACCCATGTCCCCTGCATCCGCAGGCAGACTCTCAACCACTGCGCCACCAGGGAAGCCCCACTTGTAAAGTTTTTAGAAAAGTGCTTGGCACCTAGTAAGAGCTCATCAAATGCTTATTCTTATCATCAAGGCTTCAAATGTGGAGCAGACTCTGAAGTCGGATTCCTTGAGTTCACATCCCATCCCAGTTGGTGACCTTAGACAAGTTAGTTAACCTCTCTGGGCCTCAGTGTCCTCTATAAAAAATTTAAACTGCAATGTGCTTTCCACTTAGGGAGGATGAGACAATCAAATAGACATAAAGCAGTCAGAGGGCTTGGCACTTAGAGACAGGTAAATATAATCTACTATTATATTACTGGGGTTCAGACCCAGATCACTGACCCCTGAGCACAAGGGTTTAATGACCACATGGTGCCACTCAAATTTTGCCTCTCCAGGCAGCACGCCCTCTTCCCCGGCCCCCTGCTCAGCACCCTCTCCCACTCCGAGCTCCATAGCACTCATGGCCTGTCTTGTCTCTTAAATGTCATGTCTGCATTACCAGCGGCCCCGTGTGGTGGGAAAGCACAAGACCCATGACCTGTGCTTGGTCCTTGTTCGATGAGGCAGTTCAGTCAGCTGCTATTAACCCCCCACTGCTCATTCACTTAGCGGGGGTTCATTTCATTTGACAACTATGTGTTCATACCTGCAATGTGCCAAGCAGTATTTGAGGAACTAGGGATTCAAAGGGTGAATAAAAACTGACACATTGGGCTTCCCTGGTGGCGCAGTGGTTGAGAGTCCGCCTGCCGATGCAGGGGACACGGGTTCGTGCCCCGGTCTGGGAAGATCCCACATGCCGCGGAGCGGCTGGGCCCGTGAGCCTTGGCCGCCGAGCCTGCGTGTCCAGAGCCTGTCTGTGCTCCGCGACGGGAGAGGCCACAACAGTGAGAGGCCCGCGTACCGCAAAAAAAAAAACCAAAAAAAACCTGACACATCCCCTACACTCATGGGGCTCAGAGTCTGATATGGGACACAACCATTCATCAAATGGAAGGTGATAACTACAACCAGTGGTGACAGAGGGACACAGGGCTGTGAGAGTGCACAGCATGGGAATTTGAAGTGATGCTTGGGTTAAAGTATCAGAAGTGTCAATAAATGAGAAAAGAGTGCTCTGGCATATGCAAAGGCCCTGTGGCAGCGATGGGACAGAGTGACAGAGGGCAGAGCTCAGACAGGGAGGAGACTGGAGGGGTCTGAAGGATCCAGATCCTGTACAGGGGACTTGCTGACCATCATAAGTTCTAGTCTGAAGTAGTCTTGAGGTTTTTAAAGATTGCTGGAGCTGCTGTGGAGAAGGGTTGCAGTGGCCCAGAGTAGAGGCAGCCTTGACCTGTTAGGAAGCTATTGCAGCATCCAGGTGAGAGAAGACAGAAGCCTGGACCTGAACGAGGATGGGGAGGATGAGAGAGGTTAGTAAGAAAATGTATAAGACGTGAAGGTAAATCTGAAAGGGCTTGATGATGGGGGCGGAGGACTGGTGACAGGCGGTGACTTTAGGTTTCTGGCCTCAGAGGCTATGTGAGTGGCAGTGACATTTCCTGCAATGGGGAACACTGGAAGAGACCAGATTCTGTGAAGTGCTAGGGCATGACAAAGCCCAAGACACTGCCTGGGCCCTCAAGAGGGGGAAAGCAGACATAATAACAACGACGATGGTGATAACAGTAGCTAATTGAGTGCAGGATTGGAACCGAGCAGTCTGGCTCCAGAGCCTCTGTTGTAACACCCTCTACTCTACAGCCATCATGCCATCATCTTTATTTTCTAAGTGCCTACTAGGTGCTAAGAACTGTGCTAGGCCCTGGGATGTCAGCTCTGAACAAGAAAAACAGTAGCCCTGCCTGGCCGAGCTCCCTGCTGGCTCAAGACGCACCAGCCCACAGAGGCAAATGCTGGCACGCTGACCTCCCAGTGGCCTCCCACCCTGCTCTCACAGAGCTTAGGATCTGGGGGTTAGATGGGTCACAAACAAGACAGTTTCAGCTGGTGGTTATTCTGTGAAGAAGGTTAAAGAGGGTAAGTGAGACAATTCCTGGGGTTGGGGGGAAAGGGATAATCTTAGAGTGGCGACATTTAAACTGACATGATAGTAAAATTGCATAATCACACAGTTAATAGTTCAGAACCCCAGCAGGGAGCAGGGGTGGGAGTGAACAAACTGTATGAGGTAGATTTTTTTTTTAATTGAAACATTTGACATAAGTGCTTGAAGTGTTTGATGGTTTGGGTTTTGAAGTATAAATAGGAGTTCACCAGGCAGACTGGGTTAGGAAGTCATTCTAGAGAGAAGCATGAATATGAGCAGAGGCAAGTAATGCTATGCGACGTGTGTGTGTAGAACACAAGCTCTTTGGTATCTCTAAAGTATAGTTCATAAGCTCCATGTGGGCTCAGGCCTATATTGTTTCCTTTTTGTCTCTAGTGTTTAGCATGTAGCTTAAGATTAATGAATTTTTACTGAATGAATAAACGCATGAAGAAATGAACAAATGAATGAGCTAGTGTTGATAGGAGAGGCAGCAAAGAGAGAAGGACATAGTATAAATCAGTGTTGTTCAATATAAATGAGCCACATATGTAATTTTAAATGTTCTAGTAGCCACGTTAAAAAAGTAAATAGAAACATTACATTTTGATAATATATTTTATTTAACCTTGTATATCCCAATATTATCAAACATCTAATCAATATTTAAAAACTACTGAGGTATTTCACACTCTTTCATTTTGTGCTACGTCTCTGAGTTCCCGCAGGTATGTTACACATACAACACATCTCAATTCAGACCAACCACATTTCAAGGACTCCATAGCCGCATGTGGCTACCATATTGGCGAGCACAGGTCTAAATGCTGCTGGGCAGTAAAAGGCCTGCTGAGGGGTTTGGACTTCATTCGCCTTAGCTGGTGAGAGACCACTGAAGGTCTAGGCAGAGGTCAGCACGGTCAGATTTGTTGCTAGAAAGCTCTCTGGGGTAGCTGTGCAGCCGATAGGCTTTGAGACAGAGAGTCCCTTTCCATCCTCTCCACTCTGGCATGGAAAGGTCACACTCAGGGCACACTCCATTCCCCCTGGCTGTGGTGTGACTGGTGTGGAGACGGGCACCCTGTCCCCAACTAAGAATCTCCCTCCTTTGGCAAACGTCAGAGCCCGAGGTCCCCGGCCCGCGAGCAGCTACATCCTGCTCTGTGACTCTGAGCTTCTCTTTCCCGAGGCAGGCAGTGCTCCCTGAACAGCACGGCATCTGCTGTGGTTTGTAGCTAAACAGACAATGGCTCTGGGCAGTTTGGAGAGAAAATGAAGTACCTATTAGCGTGTTTTGCAGTAGCCCCGCCTGGCCAAGCGCCTTGCTGGCTCAAGACACACTGGCCTGTGGAGGCAAATGCTGGCACGCTGGCCCCCGCCCTTGCCCCTGCTCAGCCCACCACCCCCCGGGGTACCCAGGTGCCCCTGGCACGCTCAGTCCCTGGCACACCCACTCCCTTCCCCACAATGCTCTCCTGCTCACTTTCGTATTTCCTTGGATCCTGGACTCACACTTGCCCTGCGTGTTCCGCACACCCTCAAAGCCTGCT
This sequence comes from Delphinapterus leucas, assembly GCF_059928025.1. Taxonomy (NCBI): domain Eukaryota; kingdom Metazoa; phylum Chordata; class Mammalia; order Artiodactyla; family Monodontidae; genus Delphinapterus; species Delphinapterus leucas. Next base: position 171,550,583 of record NC_143129.1, on the reverse strand, counting down.
TCATGTTCCCTCTGACTCTTCAAGGAGGCCGGGGTGGGTGCTGGGAGGCCCCTGGTTGGGGAAGCAGAAGACTGGGTCCCAAGCCTGCTCTGGTAGCTCTGTGAGTGGGTGAGTTACTCGGCCTCTCTGAGCCTCAGTTTCCTTGGGTGTAAAGCGGAATGGGTGTGACGTGGGGTAAATGAGATTATGAACGTGAAGCCCCAAGCACAGTGCTAGACACAGAGGAGGTCCCAAAAGGGAGTGGTGGTGACCGTGAGTGGTAAGTGCCCATCGTCCCCCACCCCAGTTCCTTGAGAGCCAGGCCGGCTTACACACCCAGGGCCCCTGGATTCTCCCTGCCTCCACACCTGCCATGCTGATGGGGCCCATCATCCTCGCGTGACAGGGCTCGGACTGCATTGACACTGGAAGATTTGGCAAAACTGGAGGACCGTGGGCTCAGCTCTGGGGTGGGAGGCATCAGTGATCCACGGGAGATTCTTCAGAGACGGCACTGGGGGCTCTGCCCAGGACAGGTCAGCACTGAGAAGACCCTGATCCGACATCAGGCCGACTTCTCCGCCAGGCACAGCAGACACAAGGCCCACAAGACGTTCAAGGGCCCCTGAAATGTTTTATTTTCTTTTAAAATCGGCGGGGGCGGGGAGGGGAATCCCATTTTAGGGCAGAAGAAAATGTTTCCATTTTTTTCTCACATCAGAAAAAATAAACTGTTTAGAGCCCATGAAACTTTATTATGGTGAAAGCAGCCCTGCGGCCACACTGCGGCCCTGGCCAATTCTTCATTCATTCAAATGCATTTTTGGGACAGGGTACGTCCCATCTGCTCTTTTTTGTTCCTTATGATCTTGTCTGGCTGCACACACATCTTTTTTTCCCTGAGATGAGGAAGATGAGGCTCATGGAGGGTAAATAAATTGCCTATAACTTAGAGGTGACAGAGGTGTGATTTGAACCCAGGTCCACCTGAGTCCAAACTCGTTTCTTCCCTAGACCACGCTATTTGCAGGTTCATTATCTGATTTGATTTACAGCATAAGGACAGGATAACCAGCTTTTTTTTTTTTTGCCTCACTGCGCGGCTTATGGGATTTTAGTTCCTTGACCAGGGATTGAACCCGTACCCTCGGCAGTGAAAGCACGGAGTCCTAACCACTGGACCACCGGGGAATTCCCAGCCCCATTTTAAAGCTGAGGAGACTGAGGCCTGGAGGAGAAGGGAGCATCTTGTTCACGAGTCCCTTCCTCCCAGTCAGTGAGGGTGGGGAACCAGCCCCTCCTTCTGAACCCTCCCTACTGCCTCTGCCCTGTCCAAAGCCCTTCCTGTGCCCCACACACACTGTCCCCACCCTCTGCCCTCCCTGTGGCCACGCCCTGGGAGGCCACCCTGCACACGTGTCTCCCCTGCCCTTCTTTCCCACCTTCCGCCTTTTGGCCGGTTTCCCAGCCCTTAGAGGGGCTGCTCAGGTCTGCACAGCATCCACATCCCACCTCCTAGCAAAGCTGGGGGCTGGCGCTGCCACCTGAGAGGGAGGGAGGAGAGAGAGTGCGAAGGTTTAGACGAAACCGTGGGTCTCCCAGACAAACGCCCCTCTGTATCTCGGGGCCTGTTGTGACTGGCTGCGGGCCAGCTCTCCCCACGGGCAGCTTGAATGGCCGGGATTGTTCCCCCGCCTCCTGTCCTGTCTGCCGCCCAGCGCCTGCCGCCCAGCGCCTGCCAGGCCCCAGCTCGGGCAGGAAAGGGGAGGGCTGTTCCTTCTGGAATGGAAGGTGTAGGAGGCAGGCGAGCCTTGGGGAGGGTGAGGGGCCACGTCCTGAACCAAACTGGGAGGCGGGAGAGTCACACAAGGGAAGGAGCGTGAGAGGGAGGTCACCGATCCCCGCCGTGCACTTTGCAAGAGAGCAAGCTGAAGTCCAGACAGAACAAGTGACTTGCCCAAGGTCACACGGCAAGCAAGTAACAGAGGTAAGACTCGAACCCTGGGCTCCTAACTTCCAGCCCAGGGTTCTTGCTGCCCCCTACATCAGACCTCCCTCTCAGGGTTTTGGTGGTGACCCTGCTGAACAGGTGATGTAATGAGCTCCATAGCCCGGGACACCGAGACGCAAAGAAAGAACGTCACGTGATAAGCTTACACAGAACTAGGTTCCCTCGAATTCTGTAGTAAAGTGCAGATGCTCCAGACAGAGTTTACATCCTTAACTCATTCATTACAAAGACCTTGAGGTTAACCAAGCCCTTGGAAAAGGAGGAGGGAGAGGCAGAGAATCAAAGCGAGGCCCCTGAAAGGTCAGCGTTAGGGGTAAACTCAGATGATTGGATTTTGTAGGACGGCATTTGCCTGGGTTCTTTAAAAAAAATAATAATAAGGAGTTAGCCAGGGGCACTGGGGGTCAGGGCACCTGGTTCCAAGGAGACTTGGTTTTTTTCCCTGCACTCCCACCCCCAATTTTTTTTCTTCCAGAGGTTCACAGTGGCCTGTCCATGGTGTATACAACTCAGGTACATCTCTATGTTCTTGCTTTCATAGGTGGCAACGAGAAGTAACTCAGAAACCTCAGTTGGTGTGTTTTAGAAACTTAGTGCAGTTACCAAGCAGGGTGGTTGAGGGCAAAGCTGAGGGGGAAACGTAGGGCCCGGTGGCACCTCATTGTGCTCACGGGCCAGAGTCCCTTCAGGTTGTCTTTGGTTCTTGCTGTTGTTATTACTGATCTTGTCTTGAATGAATCAGAAAGGAGTTCTGGAAAACGTACCAAATGAACTACCAATGAACCTTCCCGTCTGTGTGCCCTGGGCATCCCCGCCGGCCCTCAGCTTCCCCGTTTGTAAGGAGAAGGTGTGGGACTCAGCAGTTTTCAGTCTGGCTTCCACCAAATCCTCTGATCACAGGAGTTGCCTCCTAGGGCCATCGCAGAGGGTGTGTGGAGTGAAAGAGAAATTGTCGGGGGAGGAGTAGAAGGGAGCAGCTTAGCTCCTTAAACCTTTTGGAGGAGCTGAATTTTCCATCTTAAGTTCATCCCCCAAACTCTCCAACGGAAGCGTAGATCTCCTTTCACTCTGGACAGACACATAGAAAGTCTACCAGTTTCACTTTTTCCTGGCTGGCAGAATCCCCCTGCACCTCCCTCCTCCCCCTAGTTGGACTGGCTACCCCCAGGCTGCTGCGGGGCGCCGCCCTGGGCACTCCTCGATCCCTGGGTCCCTTGAGCTTCTCATGTTCATTCACTCCTCCACGTTAGTGGGGCACGTCCTCCAGGAGCATCCCAGGAAAAGGTGCATGGGGTGGGGTGGATTTTTTGTGAAGCTTCCTATGTCCCAAAATGTAGTTCTTCTACCCTTACTCTTGATATTTAGTTTGGCTTCTGTCCACTTCTAGGCTGGAGGTTATTTTCCCTCAGAACTTTGGAGAGCTATCTCAGAGCTTCCCTGCTGCTGCTGTCAAATCCACTGCTGTTCTGGTTTCATCTGAGTGTTCATCCTTTTATTGGTATTTGACCTTTTTTTGTTGTTGTTATCTATAGATGTGTGTGGGATATTCTCTTTAGGCCCTGTGTTCTGAAAGGTCATGATGATGACTCATCTTTTTTATTCATTTTTCTGGGGACTCCGTGAGTCTTCTCATTCTAAAAATTCATATCCTTCATTTCCAGGAAATTTCCAGGTATTCTTTGATAATTTCCTCCCCTTGATTTTTTCTGCTTAATCTCTTCTTGAATTCTTATCATTAGAATGTTGGACCTCCTGGAGTAATTTGTTTTTGCCCCTTTTCTCTCCCAATCTTTATTTGTTCCACTTTATGAGACATTTCTTCAACTATCTTCCAATAATTCTATAGAATTTTTAAATTTCTTTTATCACATTTTAAATATCCTAACACTCTTTCTCGTTCTTGGAATATTCTTTTCTTATAGCATTCTGTTCTTGTTTTATTAATGTAGTATCTCATCTCTCTGAGGATGTCGAAGTTTTCTTTTGCCCTTTGAAGGGCCCTTCTGCCCTTCTGTCTCTGTTTGCTTTAAACGCCTCCCTCTGTTCATTTGTTTGCTGTCTGTTCGTCGTGTTTGAGGCTTGTACCCTCAGAGGTCTGTTGACCCTTAGCTATCTGTTCCTATTTAAGACTAAGCCACTAGAAAACTCGTTGAATAAAAAAAGTTCAGGGGAAGCTCTGGGTGTGGGGGCCGGCTTATCAGCTAGTGGCCTCCCCATTGGCTGATTGGCAGGAACCTGGTCATTTCATTGGAGGATCGTGTAACATCAGTCAGTATCTGTCAACCGTTCTCTTTAGCTGGTCAGTCTCCCAAGAGCCTCTAATTTCCTGCCTGGAGGTTGAGCCCAGTGGCCCAGGGGGTTAAAGGGGCTAGATGAGCCCCACAATGCAGGACTTTACCTCAACACCATTTTTCAGCCAGAGATTAACCACCACCTTCCTTTTCCTTAAGTCTCAAAGTCAAATGTGCCTATGAATCACCTGGGAATCTGGCTAAATAAAAGGCACGTTCCCATTCAGCAGGTCTGAATGGAGCCTGAGATTCTGCCTTCCGAGCAGGGTCGGAGGGTTGCCAGCGCTGCTGATCCAAGGACCGCACTTTGGATGGTCAGCGTCTAGAGCCCTGCCATCCAGTGGAACTTTACGCAGTGGTGGACACGTGCTAGACCCACACTGATCAATACAGGAGCCACAAGCCCCAGTGGATGTTAGCGCTTGAAATGTGGCTCGTGCGACTGAGGCACTGAGCTTTTAATTTTATTTAATTTTCCTTAATTTCATTTAAATTTAGATGGCCAGAGGTTTGAGCCTCGGCCTTTGCCAGGCTGCCAAGTCACACTCAGCCATCAGCTTTTCCAGCGTTCAAACCTTGACTGGCCTCTCTCCAATGTGGTTGTCGTCTCTCCTTTCTCTTTGGCCTTATGGATCCATACGTCTGAATTCCTTTACTGTCATTCATGGGGGATTTCAGAAGGAAGCAGAGATGAAGACTTGTGTTCCATCTGCTCTTTTGGACCAGAATTCCCTCCTGCATTTTTAATTTTTATTTTATTTTTTAAATAAATTTATTTATTTATTTTGGGGTGTGTTGGGTCTTTGTTTCTGGGCGAGGGCTTTCTCCAGTTGCGGCGAGCGGGGGCTACTCTTCATTGCGGTGCGTGGGCCTCTCACTGTCGCGGCCTCTCTTGTTGAGGAGCACAGGCTCCAGACGCGCAGGCTCAGTATTTGTGGCTCCGCGGCATGTGGGATCTTCCCAGACCAGGGCTCGAACCCATGTCCCCTGCACTGGCAGGCAGATTCTCAACCACTGCGCCACCAGGGAAGCCCCCTCCTGCATTTTTTAAAAGACAAAGATAGATCCCACACTTTGTTTCTCCCAGGATGAAGCAAACCAGAGTTTGTCCTTCTTACCTGTCATCTTCCTCTGGGCCCAGAGAAACCATCTCTGAGTCACTGCAGAGCCTGAGAGCTACTGGAGGAGGTAGAAGTCTCTGCCTGTCTGGGGGGAGAGCGCTGCTCACCCACTCGGTGTGGTTTCTCTATTCTGTAAAGGGAGGGGTGGGCTCATGGAGGGGCCAGGCAGCCAAAGGACATCCTTGCAAACCAGAGCTGGTCAGGGAGTGGACTTATAAAACTAAAGACATTCTAAGCCCTTGGCAGGGAGGAGATTTGTCTGTTCAGGCAGGACAGGGTAGGGGAGGCAGGAGTGGATTAAGTACAAACCTTGGGGTCTGACAGATTAGAGTCTGAATCCTATATATTAGCTCCCTCAGCAGGGAGGAGATTTGGACAGGAAAAATTGAGAATGGTCACCATTTAATTGTGCGAATAAAGCCCACCGATGGGACCGAATCCTGGCAGGCAAGGGCTGGAGTAGGGTGGTCCTTCAGGACAGGATAAACTGCAGATGTATTCGTAGTTAGTTTGGAAGTAGGTGCTGAGACATGTGAAATCAGCTCGTGCAGCAGGGATGGAATCAGGCCTGCCCCGTTGCCTCCTGAGCCCACGCCCCACACCCCTACCTAGCTGGCCCAGTGTCTTCAGGATCCCTTCTCTGCTCCTCTTACAGCACCAGCACCTCTCACGTACTACCTCCTGATGTGTGCTCATGACCACCACTCCCTGAACGTGTCTGGTCAACCTCCGCATTCCCCACAGCACCTGGCCTGTGGGATGTGTCTGTTCAGGCAGGGCAGGGGAAGCAGGTGTGGTTTGAATACAAACCTTGGGGTCCAACAGATAAGAGTCTGAATCCTATATATGAGGCAGAGTAATGCCCCCTCAAAGATAGCCACATCCTAATCCCCCAAACCTGTGCCTATGTTACCTTGCGTGGCGAAAGGGACTTTGCAGATGTGGTTAAGTTAAGGATTTTGAGATGGGGGATTACCCTGAGTTACCTGGGCGGGTCCAGTGTAATCACAAGGGTCCTTATAGGAGAGAGGCTGGAGAATCAGAGAGAGAGAAAGAGATGTGAGGTTGGGAGCAGAGGTCAGAGAGAGAGATAAGAAGATGCTACAATGGGGACTTCCCTGGTGGTCCAGTGGTAAAGAATCCACCTTCCAATGCAGGGGACGCAGGTTCGATCCCTGGTGGGGGAGCTAAGATCCCACATGCCGTGGGGCAACTAAGCCCGCGCGCCACAACTACTGAGCTCACGCCCCTCAACGAGAGAGCCCACGTGCCGCAAACTACAGAGCCCACATGCCCTGGAGCCCACGCGCCACAGCTAGAGAGAAGCCCATGCGCCTCAACAAAGATCCTGTGTGCCACAACTAAGACCCGATGCAGCCAAAAAAATAATAATAATAGTTAAAAAAAAAAAGAAGAAGAAGATGCTACACTGTTAGCTTGAAGAGGGAGGTAGGGGCCACAGGCCAGGGAATGCAGGTGGCCCACAGAAGGTAGAAAAGGCAAGGAGACAGAGTCTTCTCTAGGACCTTGAATGGAGCATGGCCCTGCCAACGTTTTGAGTTTAGCCCAGTGAGTGTGATTTTAGGCTTTGGACCTCTAAACTGTAAGAAAATAAATTTGTGTTATTTTAAGCTGTAATTTGTTACAGCAGCCATAGGAAATGAATGCATCCTAGCTCTGCCATACATTAGCACTGGGACCTTGGATGAGTTACTTAACTTTTCTGAGCCTCACGCCTTTTTTATCTGGAAAATAGAGAAAAGGTATGTGAGAAAATATGTATGAAGTACTTAGCATGGTAACTGACACATAGTAAGCATTTGCTAAATGGAAGCTGCTGTGTTTGTGGGCATCATAATTGCCATCATCCTTTCTGGTATTGGTTGCCTACCCACACATGTTAAGTACAGACTGGACGTTTTCCTGTTTGTCTAGACCTTTATGGAGAGAAAGGATAGGAAGCTGTTATGAGACAGGCCCATAACTCAACTCCAGTAGTTCTCAACCAGGGACAACTTTGCCTCCAAGAAGACATTTGGAAACATCTGGAGACATTTTTGGTTGTTGTAAGTGGGGGATGCTACTGGCATCTGGTGGGTAGAGGCCAAGGACACTGCTAAACATCCTGCAATGTACAAGATACCTCCACAACAAAGAACTATCCGGCCCAAATGTAAACAGTGCCAAGCTTGAGAAACGCTTCCATTCTCTGAGGTTTTGTGGTAACTCTTGGGCTCAAAATAACAACATGTAGTAAAAATAGTGAGCAGGGTCCTGCTGCAGCAGGGCTGCTGACCCTTGGAGTGCCCACAGGAAAATTGCTTGCCCCCTGGAAGACTTGGCAGCCACCACAGTTTGGAGGTAGATCTGAATTTGAGAGTCAGCGTCTCCACTCATTTGCTGTAAGACTTTGGGCAAGTCAGTTAACCTCTCTGAGCCTCCATTTCTTTTCTTTTCTTTTTTTTTTTTGCGATACGCGGTCCTCTCACTGTTGTGGCCTCTCCCGTTGCGGAGCACAGGCTCTGGACGTGCAGGCTCAGTGGCCATGGCTTACAGGCCTAGCTTCTCCGCGGCATGTGGGATCTTCCCCAACCAGGGCACGAACCCGTGTCCCCTGCATCGGCAGGCGGACTCTCAACCACTGCGCCACCAGGGAAGCGCTGAGCCTCCATTTCTTATCAGCAAAGGAGATAAAAGACCCGCCTTGTCGTATTGGTTAAATGAGAAAACATATGAATGCACAGCGCCTGAGTCTTCATTAGCGTCCCCTTAAATGTTAGTTTCCTTTCCTTCCTGATCAGAATGTCGGGGTGGAATTATTTTCCTCTGACATATTCACTTAGGGGCATCAACTCTTTAACCTTGTGCCTATTTCCCTTGGGGACAGTGGGACACCTGAAGATTTATGTAGGAACTCAGGTGTAGTTTGAGGACTGCGTGGCTGGGCCCTTGGCTTGAGCCCAAAGACTGAGGGGCAAATGGAAGGCACAGGTCACGTTCCAGCTCTCGGTCAGTCTCAACCAGGATACCCACTGTTCTCTTCCTCCCACTGACTCCTGGCACGGCCTGTGCCACCCTATTGGCACTAGGTATAAATCTGCCTTGTGACAAGTTTCATCTGGTATTTCTATTTATAACTCTTCGTCCGTGAAACTTCTCAGACTTTCAGGTCTTGGGCTGGAAGCTCCTTGAGACACCTTTCTTTACAATGTGGGCCACAAGAATAAGAATCAAAGGATGTTCAAGCCAGAAATTGACAGATGGGTAAATAAGACTTAGTAGACGTGGTGGGCCTGGAACCCCAACTTCCAGAGCCACGGGCCACTGCCTTTTCCATAGGACTTCAATCTGATGTTGACCAGCCACCTCTCTGATCAGGCTGGACCAGGCGTGAGGGGGGATGAGCCCCACTAAATACTGATGGAAGGAAAGATTCTTTTTAATTTTTTTTTTTTTAAATTTTTGACTGCGTTGGGTCTTGGTTGCTGCACGTGGGCTTTCTCTATTTGTGGTGAGCGGGGGCTACTCTTCGTTGCGGTGCACGGGCTTCTCATTGCAGTGGCTTCTCTTGTTGCGGAGCACGAGCTCTAGGCGCGTGAGCTTCAGTAGTTGTGGCATGCGAGCTCAGTAGTTGTGGCTTGCGGGCTCTAGAGCACAGGCTCAGTAGTGGTACACAGGCTCAGCTGCTCCGCGGCATGTGGGATTTTCCCCGGACCAGGGCTCGAACCTGCATCCCCTGCATTGGCAGGTGGATTCCCAACCACTGCACCACCAGGGAAGTCTCAGCAAAGATTCTTAAAGGAAATAATTCTGTTTCTCATCCTCTTTGTCTGAGCTCTAGATACATGATCCCCATGGCCCATCTTTGAATCGTCTCAGAGCTGTGTACATGGTGGGCGCTGGTTGAATGAATGACAGGGAAGATGAACAGAACAAGTGGGAGGATGAATGCGTGCACAGTGGGTGGGTGGGTGCATGAGTGGATGGGAGGATGGAAAAGTAGATGGATGAATGGAACAAGAAATGGTCTTACTAATTTCTGGGAACCAACCACAAGGAACATGTATTCAGTACGTAATTGTGTCTGGCCCCAAGTTCAAGATGACATTATGCCAACTCAGACCCCACCTTTGTTTTTTTTTTGTTTGTTTGTTTTTTTTAGACCCCACCTTTGGAAGCTGGGACACACAATGGGACAGAGCGAAGCACACGCAGGGTAGATGGAGTGGGGGGAGATGATGTGGAACCCAACAGGAATGGAGGGTGTAGGAGGGGCCAGTTAAGATTCAGGCAGACTGGGGTTACTATGTACTCAACAGAGCATTTGGAGGTTCCTAGGGGTCCCGTGTGCAATGCTGCTGCCATGTCAAAACCCCTCTGTGGAGTTCTTCTCGGCTTGTTCTAGTCTCACCTGCCTTCCAGCCTGAACTGTACACACTGTCTCCCAATATCCCCCAAGAGTACGTAGCTACAAAGAAAGATGAGCTTTTGGAAGACACTGGTTCTTGAGGTAAGCTATGAATGGCTGGTCCATGCAATAGCACCACAAGTTGGAAAGGCCCTTAGAGATCATCTCCAAACTGGGCCGTTTTACAGGTGGGAAAACCAAGGTCCAGGGAGGGGAGATGACTTTCCAAAGTTGTATGGCAAAGAGTAACAAAGGGGACCCAGGTGTCCTGATTCTCACCCCAAGTTATGAGTTCATTATTGCTCTTTTGCTGCACCCAGCAGCCCCCGTGCCCTACCAGTCCCATTAGGACTTTTGCCTCCCTGGGGGTGGTTTCACTGTTTCCTCTGTCTCTACCCTCAGCAGAAATGAAGGAGAAGGTCAAACCTCTGGAAGTTCTGAGGTATCCCTCCTCAGATCCCCTCCTTGGGACATCAGCCTTCATGGCCTGGCTCCTTGACCTCCCTGTTCATACTTGAGCTTGAGCAAATGCAGCAAACACTTGGCCAGGTGGAGAACTGGGGTCTCCACGAAGAGGAGGGAGAACACAGACTGGGGACAGGAAGGAAAGGAGAAGAGAGGCTGGGATGGACATTCACCCATCACCCACCATCCAGCAGGCACTGTGCTGGACAGTTATAACATCTCATTTATTCTCATAACCCAGCAAGATAGGGAGTGTTATTCCTGCTTTATAAATGAGAACACTGAAGCCTAGAGAAGTGGCTTGGCTTGGAGAGCCGGTCAGCAGGGAGCCCAAGAATAAAACCCAGGGCTACCTGACCCCGAAGCCCTTGCTGGGTCCTGAGTTCCTAGACAACATGCTCTGTCACAGACCGTCAAGAGTTCTCAGGAGCCACCCAACAGGAGCTGGAGTTTCTCTCCTGAGGGCCCAATCAACAAGGTCACGGCTAACAGGGATCAATGCAAAGTCCTGCCCTTAAGTTCAAAAAGACAGCTGCGCACGAGTGTAATGGAGTTCTGGTTACTGGACCGCAGCTCATCATAATACTGTCACCATGCGTAATGCGGCCGTTATTGCCTTCTAGTTCCATAGCACTTTGAGTGTAGGAAGCCCTTGTACTTACCGATCTTAGGGCTTTGACCGTAAACAAGCACAAGAATAAGTCAAAAAGAGGCTTGCGGGGGGGGGGGGGGTCCCAGCAGGATCTGGGTGGAGCAGGGTCTGTGGCTGCCTATAAAGCTAATGGGCTATTTGTCTGCATTAATCCATTGCAATATCAATAGGTTTTGTGTGCAGCCACTGTGCTGAATATATCACGTTTTATCTCATTTAATTCTCACACAACCCTATGAAGTTTGTAATTCCTGTTTTACAGATCAGAAAACTAAGAAGTGAAGAAAGCTGATGGAGGTCACACAGCTAGTAAATAGTAGAATTCAGGCTCAGGTCTGATAATTGTCAAGAAAAGTGTCATTCTGGAGAGTTCAGGCCCACTCTGGAGTCATGTATCCAGTTTGGGGTGTTATATTTAAGGAAGACATTGACATACAGAGAAACAAGGAACCCATCCATGAGGCAGACTATCACCCTAAAGATTGTTTGAAGGAGCTGAGAATATTTATCCCGGAGAAGAAAATCATCAGAGAACATACAGTTGCTGTTTTCAAGGGCAGAAAGCTCCTCTACTTAGAAACAGGTTGGGTTCACGGGACATTTGCCAACGATTTGTTGGTTAAGTCCGAAAGGACATACTGTAGCCAACTGCTATTGCCACCTACTGGTGGGAGGTAAAATTGATGTGCTGATTTCAGCTACCGTAACTGTACCATTCATAGAACTTAACTTTTCATACATAGACGGGCTTTTAAGCATGATCATTGTCATGTGTAAGAAGTAGCAGATTACCTTTGTGGGAAGAGAATTAGGACGAATGGGTTAAACTCACAGGGGAGAGCTTTTGGTTCCAAAATGAAAGTTAATTTTCTGACAATGAACACATAATTATCAAGGGACTGCTTGGGAGTAGTGAGGTTCTTGTCTGTGGGAGAAAACAAGTCATGCTGAATCTCCCATCTCTCAGGTGAATGGGAGAAATCGATTCCAATGTTTTGGTGGGTCTCAGGCATTCATGGCTTACCTATTCTGAGCTATAGTTGGACGTTTGGGTAGGGGTCTGCCAGGGTTGATAGCATCTGGGCTGTCTTATCCAGGGAGGAACTTTTAGGCTAGGCCAGAGGGAAGGAGGGTACCGCAGGGGCAGAGCAGAAGGGGGAAATATTTTGGACAGGTGGGGCCTGGCAACATTTATCCTCCAGTTATGGCCCTTACACGTAACCAAGGAACAGTCAGAGAGGGGTGGTTCAGTGAGGTTCATGATCCTCCATCGCTTCCCAAACTGACCTCCCACACGGGGCCATTTGTAAACAACCCAAGGAAAAAGTTTCTTATAGATTCTGCAAATGAGATTAAGGCTCGGCTGGAGACAGAGGTTCAGAGTATAGGCAAGGTCAGGGACCAGTCAGGTAGGACCAGTCTGGGTCAGGGTTAGATCAAGGGCTCTGGCTCTCTGTGCCACAGCCTGTGAGGTTTTTCTCATCAAAGCCCTACACTGATTTGGTCCCCAGATTCACTGGGAGGCAGTCCAGTGAGAGCTTATGGAGAAGGGGCTGTGAAATCAGACAGACCCTAGCTTGAATCCTAGCATGGCTACATATTAGCCTTGTGAGCTTAGATTGATTTCTTCTCTGATCTGAGTCTCAGTTTCCTCATCTGTAGAGTGGGCACAGTGACTGCACCCTCCTAACCAGAGAGGTATGAGGATTAAATGAGACCTCCCACATAAATCACTGAATGCAGTGCCTGGGGCACATAGTATATTATTATTATTATTATTAATTATTAAATTAACCTCTGTCAGTAAAAACTAGCTTCGCCCTCCCTGTATGCTCCCCCATTTTCTGTGGCCATGGATCCCGGTCATGGGCACATTTGATACTGAAATCCCCTGCTGGATCTCACTTGGTTAACAAGAATTGCAGAGGCCCCACACATGAAAACACCCACATCCTTGGCCATCAATGCTCCACCACCCTCCCTCCCACCTTCTCTGATGTGGCAGGAACAGAGACGTAATTAAAGCCCTCGATCCTTAGATGGGGCACGATATGCTCTGGGATTACTCACTGTTCTCTCAGAAAGAAGAGTAGCCGGGCCCATCTGAAAAGGAGTCACACCTGGAACTTGGCACCCAGGAGGTCACCCTGAAGGACCTGCAGAGGAGCCTGTGTCCTGGTGGCCTTAGGCGGCTCCATTACTGGTCAGTATGTGTCTGTGAGTGCGTGTGTGCGGGTTCCTGTAGTGACTGTTCATTCCCCCCCTCCCCACCGAGGTGTACCAGGGGCAGGTGGTGTAGAGGGAAGGATATAGTCTTTGAAGTTTGCAGAACCAAGTTCATATGCCAAGCCTACAGCCTCCAGGCTGTATGAGCATGGAAAGTCTCAGGGTCCTCATTTGAAACGAGGGGAGCGGAAAACCTACTTTACATGGCATTTGCTAATTAAATCAGAGGATGGATAAAAATATCTGGCACAAGGTCTTGGCATGTGGCAGACACTCGGATGGTGGCTTCCGTCATCTTTGTGCATGTTGGTTTAACGGGGGTTGTGTCCATGGTAGGGTTTAGTTTATCTAGTGATTATGCCATGTCTCTCTCCTTAAATGACCTTTGACCAATGGCCACCTATTTGCCTCTTCTTTCTGTTTTTGTTTTTATTTTTGTTTTTCTCTCTTTTTTGTGTTTAAAAGGAATTGTGAGAAAGCGTTACTGGTGAGTGTCCTCAGCTTGATATTGGTGGGGATAGAAGCAGAGCGTCTGGGCAAATGCATATTAAAACCCTTTACGTGCTGAGATGGGGAGTGTGTATATGTGTGTGTTGAGGGAGGGGTTCAGCCACCTCTCCTTAGGAGTAGGAGTGGGGGTCGGGGGCTGGGGAAGAATTTTATTCCATGTTCGCAAATTGTTCCATACCTATTTTTTAAAAAATAAATTTATTTATTTATTTTTGGCCGCATTGGGTCTTCATTGCTGCATGCGGGCTTTTCTCTAGTTGTGGCGAGCGGGGGCTACTCTTTGTTGCGGTGCGCAGGCTTCTCATTGCGGTGTCTTCTCTTGTTGCGGAGCGCGGGCTCTAGGCGCATGGGCTTCAGTAGTTGTGGCGTGTGGGCTCAGTAGTTGTGGTACACGGGCTTAGTTGCTCCACGGCATGTGGGATCTTCCCAGACCAGGGCTCGAACCCGTGTCCCCTGCATTGGCAGGTGGATTCTTAACCACTGAGCCACCAGGGAAGCCTGGTCCATACCTATTTTTATAGAAAGAATTTTTTTTCTGTTTTGAGCTCCTGTCTCTAATTAGTTCAGCAAGTATTCACTGATACCCACTAAAATCCTGAGGGCTATCTACCATTTACTGAGCACTTAAAAGCACTTTCCATACTTAACCTTGATCCCTCATTTCCCTTGGGAAAAGCTACCTCATTTTACAAACAGCAACCCCAGCTGGGAGAAGTTCAGCCACTCACTCAAGTCCTTCCACTGGCAAAGGTGAGGAGAGCCAGACAGGAGTGAAAAGAACCAGAAACAGTCTCTACCTCAAGGACCTGACAATGAACGTGGAAAGTTGACTGCCAGACACAGCAACTGAGACACAAGCTGTGGTGGTGCTTCTTTGCAGGGCACTGCTATGGGAGGATGGAGGGTAGCATCGCTAATTCTATCTGGCGGGAAGTCTTCCTGAAGGTGACTGGGCTGAGCCTGGAAGGTTCTGTTCCTTTTGGAGGGGGAGCGGGCAATGGAGCATGGCCAGCAACCCAGTTCTGTTTAAGGTAGTCAGGAGACAGGAAGCCCAGCCAGGCTGAAAGGTTGAAAGGTTGGCTGGCATGGGGACATCAGGGTCACAGACATGTCCTTCAGGAAGCCTGAGTTGTGAAAGTCCTGAGGATTGGGTTTTTGGGAGGAGGGGACAGACATAGCTGGGGGTGGAGCAGTAGTTTAGGCAGGATCTCAAGACTTAAAGGAGGGCAGAGAAAGTAAAGGCAGAGCCTATCCTGTGGATCAACAGGGCCTGGCCACACAGGGTCATTCTGAGGCTGAGGCCCTTGTTGGGAGGGTTGGCAGGGGAACAGGTCATAGCCACCAGAGCCCCCAGCCTGGCTGCAGATGACCTGACCCCACTTGGGGGGGTGCTGACCCCTGTTTCCATCATGAGCTGGCAGAGTTGGGGGACCTGGGAGGCCAAAGCCTGGGGCCGCAGCCCAGAGACAGCAAAGACCAGGAACGACGGAGGAGGATGGAGTGGCCCGTTGTCCCAGCAATTTGGCAGAGGTTGGTAGGAGGAACCAGGAGGCTGAAATGGAAGGTGGAAACAGCCAGTGAAGGGCTTTCACTGCCAGATATAGAAGTGTGGGTACCGGGGAGATGATTGTTTTTTGAGCCCGAGAATGCTATGGTCAAACCTACTGTCTCTCTCACTCTCACCAGAATGTGAGCTTCCGGAGGCAAGGAGTTTGCCTTTGGGCCAAGCTCCACGTCTTCGTAGCTGTGTGACTTTGGTCGATTCACTCAACCACTCTGAGCCTCCATTTCTCAGCAGCAAAATGTGATGATTGAGAGCATTAAGCGAGCTGACAGATGGCATTTGTGAAGACAGCCTTGTGCATGGGAGATGCTCTCTTCCCATTGAGGGTTTTGTGCAACCACACCTGTGTTCTCTCTCCTCCACCCCCATCCCCAGACCACACTCATCCTTCAAGGCCCATTCAAATTGATCTCCTTCTTGAAATCATTCTTCACAACCCCATGGCTCATGTCACTGACAGCTTAATAATCAAGTAACCATAATTTTTTTCATTTACTTTTATTCTTTCCTCCTTAGATTGTAAAGCTTTTGAAAGCAGGAACACAATTTCAAGCACGGTTGTGGGGTGGCCAAAGCCCCACTAGCGTGGGAAGTAGACGCCCAGGGTTCAGTTCTTCTAGGTAAACTTGGGGCTCCACATGGCACTGGGGGCTTCAGTTTCATCAGTCAAATGGCAACGATAACCTCCCTCACAGTTTCCAGAAGATCAATTTAGACATTCTGTGTGAAACATAGTTAGGAGGAGTTGAATAAATATTGTTGAATGAATTGAAACTGCTTTGAAAAATGAAGTTCTTTACAAATGTCAGACCTTATTTTTAATTCCCCGTAGTGTATAGTAAAAGGCCTCATCTTTAATTGCTGCTAAGAGAAACTGCATGCTTAAATATTTTCTCCTGTCACCCAGATGAAGACCAAAAGAGGCATCATACAGGGGTTATAAAGATTACTCTGGTTTTAAATGATATTTCATCTTCCTTCTCAGCAGGTCGAGATGACCACAGCTACCCCTTTGGGGAGTACCACCTTCTTCTCATTGAACATGACCACCAGAGGAGAAGACTTTCTGTACAAGAGTAAGGTCAACTTAGCTGGGCGGCCAGGGGAGCGAGGGCGGGACAGGTGTTGTGGTCAGCTCCTGGTGTCGAGGTCAAGAGCGTGGGCCCTGGAGACACACTGCCTGGGTCTCAGTCTCAGTGATATACCACTTGCCAACTACATGACCCTGAGCACGTGACTTCACTGCTCTGGGCCTGATTTCCTCATCTGTAAGATGGGAATATTAACAATGCTGCCACATAGGTAGGTGTGAAAGCTAGAAGGGATAATCCATGTAAAAAACATAGAATAGCCTCTGTGCGTATGAAACATACTAAGTACCTAATGAGTATTATTATTATTATTACTATTACTGTTATTTTCGTTAGGGAGTTTTGGGGCTTAGAAGGCGATGGAAATTTGTATCTCTTGTAAGATGGCCCTACACGAGTCACCTTAAAATGCAGCTACTTTCGTACTAGTTTTGCAAAGCAAAAACATCCCATCAATTTACCAAGGAGTAAATGAATGTAGGTAGGAAGAGTTAGTCCTGGGGAGATATTTACCAAGAACAAGGGGTCCCTAGAAGGAAAAATTTGAGGACCATTCTTCAGAAAACCAACTGACTGTATTAGGTGAAATTTGGGTCCGTTCCAGTCATGTCAGGTGACTTGGTACATACCTCCATGAATGCAACAGGCCTCCCGACACACATGGAGCAGTGATGGACAGTGTTAAACAGCTACAGGCTGGGGTACTCGCAGGAAGCTGGGTTAATGGCAGGATGTGGCTCTTCTATGGAGACCCAGAGAGGGTCACTCTTGGGACAGGGTCCCACATGTTAGCCTGCTCTTGCTGGGTGGGGAGACCTACAGAGGCCTGCTGAGATATGTCTCAAAACAGTTCTGAAGTGAAATGCAGGGTAGATAGAATCACTGTCAGCAAGATGGGAATAATACGTTTTTGTTTAACTAAAAGTCATGGCTCTCAACTAGGCAATTTTGCCCCCTAAATAAGGTTGCCAGATTTAGCAAATAAAAGTACAGGATACCAATAAAATTTGAATTTAAGATAAACAATTCGGCTTCCCTGGTGGCGCAGTGGCTGGGAGTCCACCTGCCGATGCAGGGGACACGGGTTCGTGCCCCGGTCCCGGAAGATCCCACATGCCGCAGAGCGGCTGGGCCCGTGAGCCATGGCCGCTGAGCCTGCGCGTCCGGAGCCTGTGCTCCGCAACGGGAGAGGCCACAACAGTGAGAGGCTGCGTACCGCAAAAAAAAAAAAAAGATAAACAATTAATAGATTTTTAGTATAAGGATATACCATGCAATATTTTGAAATTATTCATTGTTTATCAGATATTCTAATTTAATGGGTATCCTGTATTTTATCTGGCAACCCTACCACCAGGAGACACTTGGCAATGTCTGAAGACATTTTTGCTTGTCACAACTGGGAGCGTGGGAGGAGAAGTGCTACTGGTATCTAGTGAGTACAGGCCAGGGATCCTGGTAAATACCCTGCAAGGCACAGGACAGTCCCCACAATAGAGAATTATCCAGCCGAGGTTGAAAAACCCACTGGACTCCCCAGGAAGGAAAGAAAAACAAGTAACTCCATGATGGATTCCCCACCCCCTCCCTTTTTCCCTCTGTCCTTCTTCCTATGAATAAATGCACAGTCGTTGTTGTTTTTTAAGTAAACTTTTTATAAAAGCATTACATATGTTCGAAAAAGTGCCCAAATGATAAGTGCACAGCTGGACGAATTTTCACAAAGTGCACACAGCTGTATAGCCAGCCCCCCAGATGAAGAATCAGGCCACCATCAGTGTTTCAGAAGTTCTGGTGCCCTTTGCAATCACTATCCCCCACCCACTCAAGGGAACCCACTGTTCTGACTTCTACCACCATAGATTAATTCTACCTTGGTTTTGAACTTTGTATTCGTGGAATCATACCACGAATGATTTGTTCAATGTTATGTCTGTATGCACCTATTTAATGGTTGCAACATAATGTATATGTATGTATATGTGGATGTGTATATAATATCGTATTCTATATTCCACACTTTTCTATCATCGAAAGTGTTCCATGTACCATAGTCTTCATAATTATTATTTTAATTACAGTATATTTCATGGATAAGTGTGCTATACCTTATTAAACCCTTCCCATATTTAGAATATCAATAATGTAATAAACATTTTCATTCATATAGCTTTTTCTGTATTTGGGATTATTCCCTATGATCAATTCCCCAGAATCAAATAGATCGGTTTAAAGTATGAAGCTTTTTTTATGATTCTTGATGTTTTCTATATCAATTCTGGCAAGGCTGTTGATCTTGAACCTAATATTAGAATTTGACTTTGGGACTGGGAGCTGATACTGAAATTAGAATCTGAGATATTAAGCTACAAGGACATTCATCATAGCCATGTTTTTAATAGTGTAAAATTGAATGCAACATAAATATCCTCAATAAAGAATTGCTAAACAAATTATGGCACAGGCAAACAGCAGAGTACTATACAGCCTTCAAGAGTCATGAAGAAAACTATGTACTTACATAGCAAAAGGATCAGGGTATTTTGTTGTAAAACGGTCTATGGAATATGGTTCCATTTTTATCAAGTGCATATGTTTCCATATTTATGAATATTTTCTTAAGATGGATTTTCAGACATAGGATTAATAAATTATTCTAAAAGATGATAGATAAATATGCATATATGCAAAAACGTGATCGCATTGGTGAATGTATACGTATGTAGACTATCAGTGGCTCTTGGGGTAATGAGGTCTTCATCTTCCCCTCCTCTTTGGCTTGTATGTATATTTTCAAAATTATCTACACAGGGCACAGGGCTATTGTTGTTGCCCATGTGTGTCCTGTAGGAAAAAAAAAATTATCTACAAAAACCACATATTACTTTTATATCATCTGAAAGAAGGAAGGATGTTTTTATTTCACAAAAGAAGTTCAAAGCTATCTTGGGGATGATAAGAGCAGGACTTAGCCTAAGGCAGGATTTTGGCAGGGCAGGTGCTGAGGATATGGCCCTCCAAGTCCCATTGGAGGTAGAGGTACACTGCCACTCTAGATGTGACTCTGTCCTGGGGTCAGCAATGAGTATGCCAGGATTTCACGTTCTCTCCTCTCCTTGACCCAGTGAGGGTGCCAGGTGTTGTGTCTTCCTCCCAGCCTCCGAATCCTTCCTTGCATTTCAGTTTGCACGTTAGCCATCTCCACTCCTCTCTTCCTCGTAGGTTCTGGAGCCATCGTTGCTGCCATTGTGGTGGTTGTCATCGTCATCTTCACCGTGGTTCTGATCTTGCTGAAGATGTACAACAGGTACGGGATGCCCTGGGCTTTGGAACTGTCTGGTCCCTTCAGTGATTCCAGAATGAATGGGAACTAACGTTTGTGGGTGCCTATTATGTGCACAGCAGTATCTATGAGTCCATCATCAAATGCTCTAACCCTTTGTGGGTCCTTTTTTGCTGTCTGTTCTACTGGAATAACTTCACAGTGACCATATATTTTTGTATTTGGAGAAATATTTTTAAAATATAATAATATAATGACAATGATAGTAACCTTGAGCTGTGTAGTAAACTCTTATATGTAATTTGCAGATAAGAGAGGAGTGTTTCAATCCTCTTCTCCTGGAGAGCCCTTGCTAGGTTGTATTGTGTGGACCACATGAGTATTGGAGGTGACAAATACTGAAATGCACATACCTGCGACTTTACTTTCTGGGACCAAATAAGAGGAAATAAAATCATATAAATTGATTGTAAGAAGAGTAACTGCTGTGTTATCACCTTATGTGTTATCACCTGTAGTCACAGCTTTGCTAGAAGATTATTCTTTTCAGTGAATACATCAAAATTAAAAGACTAAATTCAATTACATCATAGAAGACCTGGAAGCCATTAAAAATATTGTAGAAATGTATAAATTGATGAGGAAAGTTGTTTACAACATATTGTCAAAATTTACAAAGCAGTATGTACGTCATTTTTAAAAAATTAATTTATTTTTTGGCTACGGCAGGTCTTAGTTGTGGCAGATGGGATCTTTCGTTGCGGCTAGTGGCTCTTCGTTGCGGTGTGCGGCTTCTCTCTAGTTGTGGCGCAAAGGCTCAAGGATGCATAGGCTCAGTAGTTGTGGTGCGTGGGCTTAAGTACCCTGCAGCATATGGGATCTTAGTTCCCCTACAAGGGATCGAACCTGCGTCCCCTGCATTGGAAGGTGGATTCTTAACCACTGGACCACCAGGGAAGTCCCTAAAGCATTATGTACATTATGATCATACACATGCGTTACGCACATGCACCCAGGAAAAGTTCAAATGATATACCACAAGGTGTTAACAACCAGTATGTCTGCATGATGGGATTGCTAGTAGGTTAGTTGGTTGGTTGGTGTTTGCAAGGTCAAGGGGTGTGCTTCTTTATTTCTGCATTGTTTTTATAATAATATTAATGATTTTATAAGGGTAGCTAACATATATTGGTCTCTTACTATGTGCTGGGCACGGTTCCAAGCTCTTTACATGTATTAACTCATTAGGTCTTCATAACAGCACCACAAAGTGGGTGCTTCTATATCCCCAATTTTATAGGTGTGAAACAGGCACAGGGAGATTAAGTAACATGCCTGAATTTACTCAGCCCTAATTGGCAGAGCTGGGATTCAAACCCAGTTCTTCTCGTTTCAGAGAAAATACTCCCACCAGTACACGTATAATAACAATAATAACATTTCATATGTTATTTTTTAAAATCTTTGGGCTGTTACAGTTTGGGTCTATTTCAAACCAGGAAGTGACATCAGACCCCAAGTTCTACCCGCCATTCCTCTCCATCATTGCTGGAGCTCTAAACCCCTTTTCTAGGTTGAAATTTGGATGGAGACTCTACTCACCCCATCCTGTTTACAATGATACGTGGGCTGGGAATTGAGAAACCTGGGTTCAGTCTTTGGTCTGTCAAAAGCAGGCAAGTTATTTAGCCTCTCTGTGCTTTGATTTTATCATCTTTAAAATGGAAGTGTCTCTAAATAGACATTTATCCAAAGAAGACACACAGGTGGTCAATAGACACATGAAAAGATGCTCAACATTGCTAAATATTAGAGAAATGCAAATCAAATCTACAATGAGGTATCACCTCACACTGGTCAGAATGGCCATAATTTAAAAGTCTACTGGACTTCCTTGGTGGTCCAGTGGTTAAGAATCCACCTGCCAATGCAAGGGACACGGGTTCGATCCCTGGTCCGGGAAGATCCAACAAGCCGTGGGGCAACTAAGCCCATGCACCACAACTACTGAGCCTGTGCTCTAGAGCCTGAGAGCTGCAACTACTGAAGCCTGTGCACTCTGCGCCCATGTGCTGCAACTACTGAGTCCGTGTGCTGCAACTACTGAAGCCTGCACGCTTAGAGCCCATGCTCTGCAATAAGAGAAGCCACCGCAATGAGAAGCCTGCGCACCTCAATGAAGAGTAGCCCCCGCTCGCCGCAACTAGAGAAAGCCCACATGCAGCAACGAAGACCCAACGCAGCCAAAAAAAAAAAAAAAATCAGTTAAAAAAAAAATTAGGGCTTCCCTGGTGGCGCAGTGGTTGAGAGTCCGCCTGCCGATGCAGGGGACACGGGTTCGTGCCCCGGTCCGGGAAGATCCCACATGCTGCGGAGTGGCTGGGCCCGTGAGCCATGGCCGCTGAGCCTGCGCGTCTGGAGCCTGTGCTCCGCAACGGGAGAGGCCACAACAGTGAGAGGCCCGCGTACCGCAAAAAAAAAAGTTAAAAAAATAAGTCTACAAATAATAAGTGCCAGAGAGAGTGTGGAGAACAGGGAACCCTCCTCCACTGTTGGTGGGAATGTAAGTTGGTACAGCCACTATGGAGAACAGTGTGGAGGTTCCTTATAAAACTTAAAATAGAGTTACCATGTGATCTAGCAATTCCATTCCTGGGCATATATGGAGAAAACTCTAATTCAAAAAGATACTTGCGCCCCAACGTTCATAGCAACACTATTTACAATAGCTGAGACATGGAAGCAACCTAAATGTCCATTGACAGATGAACGGATGAAGAAGATGTGGTATGTATACACAATGGAATACTACTCAGCCATAAGAAAGAATGAAATAATGCCATTTGCAGCAACATGGATGGACCTAGAGATCATCATACTAAGTGAAGTAAGTCAGACAGAGAAAGACAAATACCATATGACATCACTTATATATGGAATCTAAAATATGATACAAATGAACTTATTTACAAAACAGACTCACAGACATAGAAAACAAATTTACAGTTACCAAAGGGAAAAGGCAGGGGTTGGGGGAGAGGGATAAATTAGGAGTTTGGGATTAGCAGATACAAACAAAATAGATAAACAACAAGGTCCTACTGTATAGCACAGGGAACTATATTCAATATCTTATAATAACCTATAATGGAAAAGAATATGAAAAAATATATATATATGTAACTGAATCACTTTGCTGTACATGAGAAATTAACACAACATTGTAAATCAACTATACTTCAATAAAAGAAAAGGATAGGGAGACTTCTCTGGTGGGGCAGCGGTTAAGAATCCGCCTGCCGGTGCAGGGGACACGGGTTCAAGCCCTGGTCCAGGAAGATCCCACATGCTGCGGGGCAACTAAGCCCGTGCGCCACAACTACTGAAGCCCGTGCACCTAGAGCCCGTGCTCCGCAACAAGAGAAGCCACCGCAATGAGAAGCCCACGCACCACAATGAAAAGTAGCCCCCGCTCGCCGCAACTAGAGAAAGCCCGCGCGCCACAACGAAGACCCAACGCAGCCAAAAAGAAAAGAAAAGAATAGGTAGAAATTTTAATTCAACAACAACAAAAATGGAAGGTTCTTAAAGTGTGATAATTGTGTTATGGTTACATTGAGGAATGCCCTTGTTCTTAGGAGTATTTAGTGTTGAAGTGGCATGATGTCTGCAACTAACTCACAAATGGTTCATGAGTTTTTAAAAAACTGTGTGTGTGTCTGTGTCTGTGTCTGTGTGTAAATGGGGCAAGTAAAAGAAAGAAAGCAAATGTGGCAAATTGTTAATTTGTCAATTGTTTAGAGAAGGGTATTCAGGTATTAGTTGTACTATTTGTGTAACTTTTCTGAGGATTTGAAATTTTGAAAAAAGAAGCATGATAGGTCAACAAGATGAAATTTCATGTAGACATTAGAATGAATGATTGTTGTTAGTTATTGAATTTTATGGCATATGAGATGAAAGCCAGGATATATGTTTCAAGTCCATTCTCTTCTCAACTGTGTAAAAAGTTCTTCAATATTTCTAGCAATAAACTTAGCAAGCATAATGAGGCTTCACATTACAACTCTGAACAGAAAAAAAACGTAATATCTTCATTTTGCCTTCAAAATAGCCACCTATCTGCTACTTTACTCATTCATTAATAGGAAAAAAAATAAAATTAAGTATCCGACCTAGGTTAAACAAAGAAACTGAAGGGTCAGACTACCTGATGTCTAAGATCCCTTCCAGTTGTAAGCTTCTGTGATTGGCAATTAAGCAACATGATTTAACGATGATCTATATTAATTTCATCACTGGAGCTGTAGTCACAGAGCTCGTTCCCCAAGGCATATGAGGGGGAAGGCTCAGCCATGCGTGTGTATCTCATTACAGGAAAATGAGGACAAGACGGGAGCTGGAGCCCAAGGTCCCCAAGCCAGCCTCCCCTTCTGCCCTGGGCCCAAACAGCAACAGCAGCCAACACCCTGCAACTGTGACCTTCAGCCCTGTTGACATCCACGTGGAGACTCGGTGACCCCCCCATCCTGGGTGCTGTCTCGGCCACCCCCCATCCTGGGTGCTGTCTCGGCCACTGTCCAAAGAGCCTTCAGTCAAGACCAAGAAGCACATTTCTCCTCTGGCAGCTTCACTATGAGTTTGTTCCGGTCAGGTCAACAGGGGCATCTCTTATGCAATCCCTGATGCCTCAGGCAACCCCCAACCCCATCCTGCCGGGCCCCACCCCAGGTACGTCCATATCCCTGCTGCCACCCTTCCAAAAAGCTGTGCTATTTTGGGAATCCACTGCTGTGGGTTTAGCTGTCTCCCCCCAAACACAATAGCTAGACAGACAGACAGACAGGCAGATAGCCCAGGAGTCTTCTGGTCAGGAGTCAGGGGTCAGGGCATGCTCCTTAGAGGGTCTGCCCTGAGGTCATATCAGAGGAAGGGCCATATCCACAGCTTTGTAGAGCAAAATAGTCAATCCCATAATCAGGCACAGGGGAACTAACTTGGACTAACTCACCAACAACCCAGCTTGTTAATTTATAGCTTGTTCCAGTGCTAAATGACCGCTAGCTAGCTCATGATCATCGATCAGCACATTTCTCCCTCTTTAAGAAAGGTTTTGGGAAAAACTGGATTCTTCTCCAAAGGTGTCTACTTCTTTAGTAAAGAGTCAAAGTCGAAGACATAGGATGACCTTGAGGAAGAATGGCATCTAGGATGAAAGCTTGTTGTAGTGTCCATGGGCCTGGAATAAGCCTGGTGTCTGGTCAGGGCCCCTCCCCCCACACCCCCCCACAGGGGCTGGATTAACCTTGACTCAGTCTCATTTCTTGGCTTCCCTCTCTTTGGATTCTGAGCAATTCTCACTCTCCAGTTACCATCTTACCTCCAAGGTCCAGTATTTGGAGACTGATTAGATTACAACTCTATTTATGTTACCTCTGCCCTTCCTGGTCACCTTGCAAAGATTCAGGATATATTCAAAGTACCACATTCACAAACCATTCCTCTGGACAGAACTCATCTCTTTGACACTTCAGCCTGGAGAACAATCTACTGAAAGAGGAAAGCATTTTGGAATTAAGAAGACCTGCCTTCCAAGCCCTATTTCCTGGTTTTGTGGCCTTGGGAAAGTGACTTGACCCCTCCGTATTCTGTTTCCTAACATGAAATGGGAATAACGTCTGCCTCACTGGGTGACTATAACAAGCCAAGGACTTACTAAAACAGCTTAGGTAGTTCCTGGCACCCAGCAGATGCTTTATAAATGGGAGCCAGCATTATTATTATGAATTTCTTCCATTGTAAGACATACACTTGTTCCCATTTTAATGATTCTGAAATCAGAATATGTCTTAAAATTGATGGGTCCACTAATGAGGTTGCGTTTTTTTTCTCTCTCTCTCTCAAAAAGCTGTTTTTTAGCCAGTTGTGCATTTTACAGTTGAAGGCATCTTGGAAACAAGGTAATAAATCTGTATTCTGTTACAGACAGTGACACACTCTGACATTAAACCTTAAACTCTAGGAGCCTCTCCTTCTGAGGGAAATCCCTTTTGAGGGAAAACTGAGGGTCAGGAGGTAAGAAGACTGACACAGGGTCACACAGTTCATGTCATCCCACTATAAGAATGCTCACTGGAATATATCTGGAGAAATACAGGCAATTTCTTTCTCCCCAGACATCTCTTCTCCCTCCTGTGTTTAAATATCCACCAGACACTTTGCAAGGTGCTTTTACATAAGTTATGTCATGGGATTTATTTTTCCCAATAACCCTGGGAGGTATTATTTTTCCCATTTGCCAATGAGAATTTCAAACTCAAGAAGAAAAAATACTTGCTCAAAGTCTCACAGCTTGTGAGACAGTAAGTTGCAAAGACAAGACTCAAACCGTGGTCTCTTTGACTCCAAAGTCCATCTTTTTGTTGCATCACACTCTTCCCTAACATCCTGGCTCAAAGAACATGGATTCTTTTGTGAGCTGAACAAGAGGAGGACAGGCTTACCCATGTGTCCGAGTGGAGGTCGGGGGTCAGCTTCCACACCAAAAGTGGGGCAAAGCCACTTTGGTAGCCTCCTCTGGGCTTCCATGATTGTAGCCAAAGGGGCCGTTTCCAAATCCATCCAAGCTCTAAGGATTTCTGCTTCATTCCCCCACCACTTAGGCCCAAGGAGCAAGGCATGAGATGGCCTCGAACCAGGGCAAAGCCATTTAAGGACTCAAGCCCACATAGATATGTTTCCCAGATGTATTGTGCTTTAAAAAAAAAAGATTAGGGCCTCCCTGGTGGCGCAGTGGTTGAGAGTCCACCTGCCAATGCAGGGGACGCGGGTTCGTGCCCCGGTCCGGGAAGATCCCACATGCCGCGGAGTGGCTGGGCCCGTGAGCCACGGCCGCTGAGCCTGCGCGTCCGGAGCCTGTGCTCTGCAACGGGAGAGGCCACAACAGTGAGAGGCCCGCGTACCGCAAAAAAAAAAAAAAATAAGTTTGGAGTGTTCTAGCCCTAAAGCCAAACTCTTCTGTCCACAGTGGAATCTTCCTGGAAGAAAGAAGAACATATCCCTCTAGTATAAATGAAAGCTTGGAAATGGAAGGGGGAGGTAGAGAGGTGAGGGGGAGGCAAAGAAAAGCGTTGTGCTTTGTTTTTAACTGATGACGATTACCTCAG
Organism: Delphinapterus leucas; assembly: GCF_059928025.1. Lineage (NCBI taxonomy): Eukaryota > Metazoa > Chordata > Mammalia > Artiodactyla > Monodontidae > Delphinapterus > Delphinapterus leucas. Next base: position 171,523,816 of record NC_143129.1, on the reverse strand, counting down.
TAAACATCCTTTAAGGGCTCCTGTATGCCAGTTGAGGTGCTACTAAACACAGTAAGCATGGTCCCTGCTTTCAGGGAGTCTGCAGCTGGCCTCCTGAGACAGGGATCTTGCAGCACAGTTGAATTTCTTTCCTGACAGGTGGCTTTCCTAACAGAGCAGATGCTGCCTTATTTGGCCACTGAATCAATAAATGATATTAAACGCTTAAAGAAAAATGTCTAAAAATAAAAAAGTTTAAATCAAACATTTGTTGAGTTGATTTCAATTCAGTTTAGAGATAACAAATACCTTTTTTAGAAAATTCCTTCCCCTGACAATGTAGACAGTTCCCTGAGGGAAAGCCGGAGCTGCTTCAAACATTGCGTTCTCACTTCTATAGGATGGTGGGAAAGATGGGCTGCTCTGTGAGGTAGAAAATGTGTTAACTTGATGAAATATTATGCAGAGAATCCCATTTCACAGCAGGCTGAGAAGCCAAGCTTTGGGGACCCCGGGCAGTGGAGGAGACATTAGAATGGAGCCCAAATCACCAATAATGATGTTTACCATTAACTAAGCTCCTGCTGTGAGCCAGGCATAGGATGGGTCCTTCCCACCCACCAGCTCCTTTAACCATTACAGCTCCCCTGCATAGAGCGATCATTATTTCTGTTTTTTGGATGAGGAAACAGGTGCAGGGAGGTAGCTTGTCTGTGGGTGATGTCATGGACATGTGTCCTTCTTTTGGTGATGTTGAGTTCATTTGACTGGTCTAATTATTAAATATACATAAGACAGGGCTTCCCTGGTGGCGCAGTGGTTGAGAGTCCGCCTGCCGATGCAGGGGACATGGGTTCGTGCCCCGGTCTGGGAAGAACCCACATGCCATGGAGCGGCTGGGCCCGTGAGCCACGGCCGCTGAGCCTGCGCGTCCGGAACCTGTACTCCGCAACGGGAGAGGCCACAACAGTGAGAGGCCCGCATACCGCAAAAAAAAAAAAAATATATATATATATATATATATACATACATAAAACAGATTAACAGGAGAAAAAAATAAATTTATATGCATGGAGGTCTCATAGAAATGGGACCCCTGAAGTGACCAAAGAAGGCTGTTTATGCAATATAATTTTTAGACAAAGAAGCAATTATTTGTGAAGATTCAATGGAACAAAGGGGCTCATGCTTGGTGTAGCAGATGAATGAAGAAGTAACAATGTTTCTTTATACAGATTTCTTAGCCTTGAATTCCCTAACTCTGGTGATAAGGATGCTTTCTATCCTCCTGGTATAAGGAGGATACCTTCACATGGGAGATTTATTTCCCACTATCAGGGAGAAACAGGGGGGTCAGAGAGGTTTTCTTTAATATCATTTTTTTTTCTACTAGCTGTTTCTCAAGTAACTTTAATTCAAAATAATCAATATGCCATCATGGCGTATCTTGGGCAGGCTACTCTGAGCCCCAGCAGTGACCATTCCTGTGTTTGGGAAGTCCTCTACTTTAAGAGACAGGACCACCTCCTGCTATAAAAACTGGAAAGGCCAGACACTCATTTTCTCGGAGTCTCTTGCAGCTGGGGGAGGTCACATGACCTAGGCTTTGCCAATCAGACACCTGTGCCGCAGACTTGGAATCCAGAAGTTGGCAACCTCAAGGGTCAGGAACTGCAGGATCTGCTCTGGTGGCAGGTGTGTTGGCACCCTCCACTTCAAGAGGCAGCCACATCAGGGATTCTAGCAGCAGTGGCAGGGGCATTCTTGAGTCCAGACCCAGTGCCCATTGGAGTTGACTACGTGAGCTGTGCCTGACAACATCAGCCATGGTATCTGTACCAAACTAGTTCTGTAGTAGGATTTTAAGCATCACACCTGGCATCATATCTCTGAGCCTGGTTCTAGCCTTCCAGGAATTCTAGCAACTACCTGATTCCCTTTTCTGTTGAAATCAAGGGTCACTTCCTGTTGCTTGTAGCTAAGTACTATATGGCTGTGGGGGACTTGCTCGTGGCCACCCACATGGGAAGTGGCTGGCACTAGAACCCAGGTCCCCAAAGCTCTTGCTCTTTCCATGCACATGCTTCCAGGCAAGTGATCACAGGATCCCAAAGTGCTGTGAAATCATAGAGGAAGTAAAGTCGCCACCAATTACTCTTATCCCAGAGACTTTGTGACTTTGTGAATGTTAATGAGGGAGTATTTAAAAAGGACCTGGAAGAATGGGTAGGATTTTTTTTTTTTTTTTTTTTTTTGCGGTACGCGGGCCTCTCACTGTTGTGGCCTCTCCCGTTGCGGAGCACAGGCTCTGGATGCGCAGGCTCAGCGGCCATGGCTCACGGGCCCAGCCACTCCACGGCATGTGGGATCTTCCTGGACCGGGTCACAAACCGGCGTCCCCTGCATCGGCAGGCGGACTCTCAACCGCTGCGCCACTAGGGAAGCCCTCCCCATCTTTTATTAACCACCTGCTCCCCATCTTTTACTAACACTAGAATATGTTCAGAATCTTCCATTTCACTCATTCTGATGTGTGTGCAGTGGGTGCTCATTATGGTTTTAATTTGTATTCCCTGATGATTAATGGAACTGATCGCTTTTTCGTATGTTCATTGGCCATTTCAATTTCATTAGGTTTCATCTTTTATGAAGTTATCTTTCCATTTGTCCATTTTTTGTATTTGCTTCTTTCCTTTTTCATTACTGACTGGTCAGAGTTTTATATGTATTCTGGATATAAGTCCTCTGTCAGCTTGCGGCTTGCCTTTTTAAAAACTAACAGCTTTGGGCTTCCCTGGTGGCGCAGTGGTTGAGAGTCCGCCTGCCGATGCAGGGGACACGGGTTCGATCCCTGGTCCGGGAAGACCCCACATGCCACGGAGTAAGGAAGCCAGTGTGCCACAACTACTGAGCCTGTGCTCTATAGCCTGCGAGCCACAGCTGCTGAGCCCGTGCACCTAGAGCCGATGGTCCGCAACAAGAGAAGCCACCGCAGTGAGAAGCCTGTGCATCGCAACGAAGAGTAGCCCCCACTCGCCACAACTAGAGAAAGCCCACGTACAGCAACAAAGACCCAACGCGGCCATATAAATAAATAAATAAATAAATAAAGGGCAATGGGGAGCCACAGAAGGTGCTGGAGTGTGGAAGTGACCAGATCAGATCTGTGCTTTAAGGAGATGAATCTTGCTATAATGTGCAGAATGGATTGGTGTGGGAGAGACTGGAGGCTGGGAGAACAGTTTCAAGTCTATTGCAAAAAGTAACAGGAGCATCTGTGTGTCTGTTAATTTTTAAATGCCTTTTGTAAATAACCCTCTAATTGTGAAGTTTTGTTCTTTTCCTTTTTTAAAGTAGCTATTTGTGGGTGTGCAGTAACCCAACAAAAATGTCTCCAGGAATCCTCTCCGGCCCACTGGATGGGAACACACAGGGGGCCATTGTATCAGCTCTGTAGCCCTTTGTCCCAGGACACCCATTCCCCATACAGAAAATTTCCTGGCAAAGAGGCAAACTACTGTGGTTCAGCAGATACTACTGTCCTGGACTCTTGACGGTCTGCCCACGTTTGGGAGAAGCAGGTAAAAACAAGAATGACCTTCAGGTCTCTAGTGACATGAAACCCTCTACCTGATCACAGCCCAGATAGTAGCAGAGAGGGTCCCTTCCTGCCTCAACTCAATCGCTTGAATGAATGTTACCTGGGCCCCCAGATGTTCTTAAAGATGCTGCAGTGCCTTAATTGATCTCAGAGAAATACAACAACCAATTTAGGCATTCTTTCTAGCTTTCCAGTTCTTGTCTTCGGAGGCATATGGAGTAAAAAAGATACAAAACTTTTATGTCTCAGTATTCACAACCTTGACTGGAAGAATCTGTGAATTGGGCAGTTTGCTCTGCATAATAAAGGACGGGAGAAGAGGGTGGTGTTTGTTTTGTTTTGTTCTGTGTGTTTGCTTCTCCTCCCTGCCTGGCCCCTCCACCATTCTCTCCAAGTTCATGGCGCCGTCATCTCTGACCAAATGAGCCCCTTCTTATTTTACGTTTTCCACTTCACCCTGAATCGCCACTCCTACTTTTTATCTCCACCATAGACACTCCCTTTCATTTATTTAATTTATCTCATTAAAAATAACAAGCAAAAACTTTCCATTGACCACTCGGGCCCCTTCAGGCACTGGGCCGCCTCTCTGCTTTCCCTGATAGCAAAATTCTTCAAAAGTGCTGTCTTCGGAATACTCTTAGGAAGAGTCTTGGGAACAATGAGGGTGGGGACAGAACGGAATGGAGGAGCGACCACAGAAGTGGACAGAGGGCATGAGTGGAATAAAGCTGACCTCACACAGGTATAGAGCTGAAGGTCAAGTGGAGTCACTGTCTCTGTCCCTCTGGTAAGCTTGGTGGCCTGAGGCCCAGGGACCCGCACTGGGTGGCTGTGGGACTGCTGACCTGGGTGGCCTTGGGGCTTCTGGTGACCAGACACGAGGGTCATGGAGGCCTGCATGAGAGCTTCTGTGGTCACAGCCGCAGGCACCCAGGTGTGGATTTCTACCAAGGACAGTCATGCCTGTGCCCATGGCCACACTCACAAGAGCATCTGGTGTGGGCACACCCCCGGTCACGAGCATGGAGGATTTGCCCCATGGCCATAGCCATGGCCACTGCTATGACAGCCTCTCCCACAGAGGACATGGACAAGACCATGAGCACAGCCTATGCACTGGGGCTACAGTGCTGATCTCTGCAGCTCCATTTTTCTTCCACTTCCTAATCCCCGAGGAGTCCAGGTCCCCTGACACTGCTTTCCACTCCAGATTTTACTCAGTTTTGCTTGGGGTGGGCTCCTGGGAGATGTCTTCCTCAACCTCATGCCCCCTGCCCTGGAACCTCATTCTTACCACTGTCTGGAGCACAATGGGAGGGCCCTATCCTGTCTGCGAGATGGTGGGTCCTCGGTGGAACTATCGCCTCTCTTTGTGAGACAAGGCGGGAGGATAAGCACATGCTCTGGATCACACATGGAAGTCACTGATGTGGAAGACAGGAGCATCCTCTGAAGGAGAAGCAGAGCTCATAGGAAGAAGAAAAGGAAGTTGGGGGGAGGGGTCTCAGAGGAGGAGAGGAGGGAGCACGGGGTGCAAAGATGGGCCCAGGAGACCTCAGAATACTGAAGGGGAAAAATCAGATTCACACCTGCATGTATTGGGGTAGCTGAATCTGGCTGCCGACTGGCACCAACCTCACGGGTGGTCTGGCCATGGTGCTTCATTTCGGGGGGTCGGGGGCTGGAGATCCTGACCACAGTGACTGTCCCACTGCAGGAAGTGCCCCAAGAAGTCGGGGACTATGCCTTGTTGGCCCAGTCTGGCAATAGGGGCGCTGGTGTGTGCAGCCTTACGCTCCTAACTCAAAGAGGGGCGCGGGCAGTAAAGTGCAGGCGGGGCGGGTCCTGGCTGGGCTCTGCCGCTCACTGCTTTACCTACAGAGCAACTACATCCCAGGTCCGCGTGGCCTGAGCTGTTGAGGGAGGTGTCACCACTGCAGTCCCTTCCTGGAGATGCTGGGGCAGGTTGTCATAATGGTGATGATGGTCCACTCGAGTGACAGGTGGGATAAACTGCCCCCACCCCTGCCCCAAACTTCTAGCCTCTAACTCCTCCAGGTCAGGGGTCTGTGGAGGTTGGACGCCCTGGCCAGAGAGCTCTGCTAAGGGAAAGAGCTGTATCTGAGGGAAGTGGAGTCTTTGGCATGAGGACCATCAGGGTTTGGCAGTCTCACAGGGGCTGTAGAGGCGAAATTGAGAGGCCAGAGGGACGGTGCCATCAGGCATGGGCTGGCCACGTTGTTGGGTTGGAGGGCTACCTGGGGCCACGAAGAAGGCTGGAAGAGAGAGAGGGGATGGCAGCCCACCCCGTGTCCCCACCCCACCTGTTCTCGGAGGACCAAGCTGCCACACACAGGCTTCTCCAAGGTCTGCCTCCCTTCTCCCGCCTGGTGGTGGAAGCTCCAGCGAAGACCAGAGCCCTGAACAGAGGGGGAAGCAGGGGGAGGTGAGGATAAACATCAGTTAAACCTCAATCACGTAACCGGATCCAGGAGTGACAGGGAGAAGGGGATTAGCTGCTAATCTCATGGCCTGATTTGTGTGTGTGTGTCTCTATTCTTTTTATATTACTGGGGTTTTTTGGGTTTTTTGTTTTTTGTTTTTTTGCGGTACACGGGCCTCTCACTGTCGTGGCCTCTCCCACTGCGGAGCACAGGCTCCGGACGTGCAGGCCCAGCGGCCATGGCTCACGGGCCCTGCCGCTCCGCGGCATGTGGGATCATCCCGGACCGGGGCACGAACCCGTGTCCCCTGCATCGGCAGGCGGACTCCCAACCACTGCGCCACCAGGGAAGCCCTATATTACTGTTTGAATGGAGAGTAGGGGTGATGAAATAAAGTCCGTGTATCTTCAGCCCCACCAAAAAAAAAAAAGAAGTGCTGTCTCTGCTTGCTTTACCCACTTCTTTTCCCGGTCTCTCTAAAGCTCTCTCTAGTAGTGAGGCTTTCAACCCCATCATTGCATTAAATTATCTTTGCCAAAACTATTCAGTCCTCCTCGCTCATTTTATCAGCTTATCAGCAGAATCGGGCACAGCCTATTGCTCCTTCCTTCTGGAAATGGTTCCCCGCTTGGCCTCCAGAACCCCACGCTCTCTTGATTCTCTTCCAACCTCAGCAGCCATTCCTTTTCGGCCTCTTTGCTGGCTCCGCACCACCTTCCTTCCTGCTAAATAATGGAGTGTCTCGGGGCTTGGACTCAGGCTCTCTTGCTGTTATGGTCTCTACGTGACTTCATCTAACCCCATGATTTAAATGCCTTCTATCTACTGCAACTCCCAAAAGTGTATCCTCAGACCTTTCCCCTGAATTCTATTCCAGATAAATGGCCAACAGACTCCTCAATACCTCCACTTGGATGTCTAATGGGCATCCCAAACATAAACCAAACCAAACTCCTGTTTTTTCCACCTAAACTTACTCTTCCCCAGTCTTTCCCTCCCAGTGAACCCTCAGCAACATCTCAGGTTCCTCCTGTTCCCTCACACCCATTTATTAATAAATTGTCCGCTCTTTTTAAAACTCTCTCTGTTCTCCCAGTTTGCAACTTGTCTTTCTACTCTTGGTGGTATCTTTTTTTTTGCGGTACGCGGGCCTCTCACTGTTGCGGCCTCTCCCGTTGCGGAGCACAGGCTCCGGACGCGCAGGCTCAGCGGCCATGGCTCACGGGCCCAGCCGCTCCGCGGCATGTGGGATCTTCCCGGACCGGGGCACGAACCCGCGTCCCCTGCATTGGCAGGCGGACTCTCAACCACTGGGCCACCAGGGAAGCCCTGGTGGTATCTTTTGAGGAACAAATGTAATTTGTTTCTTTTATGGTTAACACTTCTGAAAATACCTTGTTTGAAATATTTCCCATCCCTAGTTCTTGAAGATACTCTCTGGCAGCTTTTCTTTTTTCTCTAAAGATTTGCCTTTCACATCTCTCCTACCACCTTATTCTAAATTACCAGCACCGTGTCCTGGATCACTGTAATCCCTCCTCACTGCTCTCGCAGCCTCTAGTCTTGCCTCTGCACAATAACCATGGTGATCCTGCAAAAATAAGCCAGATGTTTTCACTCCTCTGCTAAAAAGCATCTAATGGATTCTCATTTTGTTCCAAGCAAAACCCTCAGCACTTACCACAGCCTGCGAGGCCCTGTGTGACCTCGCCCACCACATCTCTTACTTCCTGTAACTCCCTCTCTCACTCTACTCGGGCCATGCACTGGCCTCCTTAATGTCCTAAAACATGCCAAACATTCTCCCACCTCAGGACCTTTGCACATACTGTTCTCTGCCCGGAGTTCTCTTCCCTCACATAACCAGTCTTGTTCCTCTTAAAACAGTCTTCTGCCCCCAGATCTCCTTATCAGAGAGGACTTCCACAGCCGCCCTGTATAAAATAGCACATCTCCTCCACCCACAATCTCCATCCTGTGTTCCTCATTTATTTGTCCTTGTCATCTCTCTTCTTCTAGTAGAATATAAGTTCCATAAAAAACACAATTTTGCTTAGTGTGCTGCTATATTCCCAACGTCAAGGGTGGTGCCTGGCAGACAACCAGTATTAAAAAAAATACTATTGAATGCATGATGGGATGAATGAAAGTGTCTTGAAAAATATACAGTGTTCATTTAAGAATAAATGTTTTGAATGTACATAAATTTACATAAATATCATGTAGATATTCTGCTTCTTACTTTCTCACTAAACATATTTAAGATCGAACCGTACTGCTGAATGTAAATCCAGTTCGTTATTTCTGACCACTGCATAGTGTGCCATCAAATGCCACATTTTCTCATCCGTCTCCTTAACGGTGGACACACGGTTTGCCTGCAGCTCCACCTATATACACAGCATGAAATAAACTTTCTGCAACTCACAGCTTATGAATCTGTGTAAAAGACCTTTTTGATATTTTGGGGGTGGGGAGTGGAGGGAGTGGGATGGTATGTATACTCAGGAGTAGAATTGGTGAGTCACAGGACAAACATAGATATGCTTAATTCAACTAAGCACAGCCAAAAGGCCTGCCAGGGAGAAAACACACATAATTTATGCCTACCCCCATCAACAATTTGTGGAAAATCCTGTTTCCTCCATATCCTTCCTGGCCCTTTGAAGTACCTTGCGCTTCTAATGTTTGGCATTATTACAGATATAAAATATTATCTAATTGTTCTTTTCATTTGCATTTCTCTGATTACCAGGTAAGAGCACATAGAGTTTAGTTCTGACGTTTGCAACCTTTGGGTTCTTTTGTTGTTGTTGTTTGTTTTTTTGTTTTTCTTGAGGGGGGAGAGGGAGGGAAGGGGAGAAATCACTATTTAGACACTAATAAAATTTATTAATTCATTTATTCTCCTTTATTCCCCATATCTCATTGCTTTCTTCTGGATTCAGTTCTCTTCTTGCTTTATGCTTACTTTAGGAGGGATTTCAAAGAAGGTCTTTACATGGCAACATTTCTGAGACCTTGAATAAATATTTATTTTCCTCAAGTATTTAAATGACAGTATAGGACTTCCCTGGTGGCACAGTGGTTAAGAATCCACCTGCCAATGCGGGGGACATGGATTCGAGCCCTGGTCTGGGAAGATCTCACATGCTGCGGAACAACTAAGCCCATGTGCCACAATTACTGAGCCTGCACTCTAGAGCCTGCGAGCCACAACAGCTGAGCCCACGTGCCACAACTACTGAAGCCTGCGTGCCTAGAGCCCCTGCTCCACAACGAGAGAAGCCACCACAATGAGAAGCCCGCACACTGCAATGAAGAGTAGCCCCGCTCACCACAACTAAAGAAAGCCCGTGTGCAGCAACGAAGAACCAACACAGCCAAAAATAAATAAATAAATTTATTTTAAAAATAAATAAATAAATGACAGTAAAACCAGAGATAAAATTCTAGTGTCAAAGTTCTTTGCCTTCAGCACTTTGAAAATATGAGTCCATTGTCTTTTGCATCCCAGCTATTGAGTTCAACGATCTAACCATATTGCCGGGAGTTTTTCTCCCCCACATTGTGTTGTATTTGTAAAATACCAAATAAAATATGTAACATTTTAAAAAATGGCTCTGAACCACTCTAACTCAACTCGAGTTGGAGCATTACCAGTGCTGTTTAATAATCTACCTCTGTGTTCTTTCCCTATCATAGTCTCTATTCTCACCCACCCCGCACCAGGGAACCATTTTCCTGAATGTTCCTCATTTTAAAAACAAATTTGTCATAAATGCGTGCTTCCCTAAAATAATACATTGCTTAGCTTTGCTAGTTTTTTTTCAGCTTTTCATAAATGAGCTTATAGTGTGCATAGTCTTCTGCAACTTCTTTTTTTTTTCACTCAACTTTATATTTCTGTTTCATCTATTTTGTTGCATGTAGCTGTACCTAATTCTGTTTCTTTCTGCATAATATTCCACTTTGGAAACATGTTACAATCTACCCATTATCCTGATGACAGACATTTAGGTTTACCTCCAAGTTTTTGCCAGTAGAAAGGATATTGCTATGAATATTTTATACATATCTCTTGGTACATGCATACAATTGTTTGGAGTAGAAATGCTGGGTCATAAGGTTTGCACATCCTTAATTTTATTCAATAATGCCAACTTATTTTCTAAAGTGTTTGTAAAATTTCCTCTTCCACCAGCAGTACGTGAGAGTTCTGTTTAATCCACATCTTCAACACTTTGTATCACTAGACTTCATAATTTTGAGTAGTCTAGTAGATGTAAACTGGTACCTTGTGATCTTAATTTGCATTTCCTAGATTTCTAGAGAGGTTGAGCATCTTGTCATATGTTGATAAGTTCTGTGAAATGTTGGCTCAAGTCTTTGCCCGTCTTTGCATTGGGTTGTGTGTCTTTCTCTTATTCGTTTATGGTAGTTTGTAACAGTATCTATTCTAGATGTTAATCTTGTCTCAGTTTCAATAATTTTGTTGCAAATATCTTCTCCCAGTTTGCCAGTTTACAACTTGTCTTTTGACTCCCTTCGTGATATCTTTTTTTTTTTTTTAGGCCACACCATGTGGCATGTGGGATCTTAGTTCCCTGACCAAGGATCAGACCCATGCCCCCTGTATTGGGAGTGCAGTGTCTTAACCACTGGACTGCCAGGGAAGTCCCATCTTTGTGGTATCTTTTGATGAACAAACATTTTTTTACTTAATGTAGTCAAATTTATTCATATTTTTATCTTATAGTTAGCAGGTTTTTTGTATCTTGTTTAAGGAAATCTTTCTTATCCCTAGGCCTTAAAGATATGCTCTCGAAGATTTTTTTTTTTTTTAAGTTTTGCCTTTCACATGAAAGTTTCTAATCATTAGGAATGAACTTTTATGTGTAGGGTGAAGTATGAATCCGATTTCATTTTTTCTATATGCATAACCAGTTGCCTCGGTGTCACTCATCCTTTCTCTAATATCTACAAAGCTGCCTCTGTCTTATGTCAAATTTTCATATACATGTGGGGCTTTTTCTATGCTATTGTTTTCTTTGGTGAGTTTGTCAATATGTTTGCTTTTTTGTTGTTGGTTTTTTTGTTGTTTTTTCTAAATTTCTTTTATTGAAGCATAGTTGATTTACAATGTGTTAATTTCTGCTGTACAGAAAAGTGATTCAGTTATACATATGTATACATTCTTTTTTACATTCTTTTCCATTATGGATTATTACAGTATATTGAATATAGTTCCCTGTGCTATACAGTAGGACCTCGTTGTTTACCCATCCTGTATATAATAGTTTGCATTTGCTAATCCCAAACTCCCAATCCATCCCTCTCCCATGCCCCTTTCCCCTTGGCAACCACAAGTCTGTTCTCTATGTCTGTGAGTCTGTTTCTGTTTCATAGATTCGTTCATTTGTGTCATATTTTAGTTTCCACATATAAGTGATATCATATGGTATTTGTCTTTCTCTTCCTGACTTACTTCACTTAAGATACTGCATTTTCTTAACTAATACAGGAGGTCAAGGCCTCCCACCTTAAACTGCTCTTTAGCAGTGGCTATTTTTGGACATTTGTCTTCATAAAAAAAATAGAATCAGCTTGCAAGTTCCTCAAAACTTCTGTTTGGATTTTTATTGGATAATGGACAATAAAAATAAATCTGTTTGGAGAAAACTGACATCTTTACAATGGTATAATTCCACTTACACCCCCTACTGTCCTTTGTGTCGTTGCCACATATTTTATGTCTACATGTGTTAAAAAAAAATCCCAACTTACACTGTTATTAGTTTTGCCTTAAAGTCAATTGACATTTAAGAAATTTAAGAAAAGAACAAAAAGTTGTATTTTTAAATATTCATCCACTTATTTACCATTCCCATTGTTCTTCCTTCCTTCCTCTCTTTTTTTTTTTTACGGGAAAACAATACATTTATTAGGAGGCATGAAAATGCATAAACTCATTTATAAATAAATGTAGCATAATTTACCGAGTGAAAAAATAGCTAAAATCCATGAGTAAACTGAATTTTATCTTTGAAATGATTACATATTTGATCTCTAATAATTTCGCCCTCCATCATGATCTCTTAGTAGCAGCAATTTTACACTGACTATAGAAAAGCTGTTACCAGTGATTATCATATGGGGGGGAAATTTTTCAAGAATTTTCTTTAGAAATGAACCAGTGCAAACAAATTCAGATTGTGAGGGATACAGTAAGATCTGGGGCTTATCTTCTGAAAAGTAGAAAATAAAAATCCCAAACATTCATTAAGAAATGAAAAAGCAAATTACATTTTGATCATTGAAAAATAACACATATGGATATTATAAAACATTCTTAACCCGTGATTGCAATAATTACATTTAAAAATGTTCATTCAAGTGCTGGTGATCAATAAACATTCAAAGTCTCATTAAAAGTAACACTAGGCATAGATACATGTGAACAATGCTTCTTTTGATTTAACAACAACAACAGGAGACAAGTTACCCTTAAAATACTGTATTTTTTTTTTTTTTTTTTGGTCTGTAAATGATTTTCCACGGTCTGTATATTTTATTTGCGAGGAACCAACGAACATCTCACAATGGCTAATTAAGCAGTCCTTTCTATAAAATGAATCTTGATATTATAGAGATAAACATTCTAAAACACAAACTCAGCTTTAAAATAACAGTGCAGAATCAGTTTTCTTTGGCAAGAAATTGTTAATTCCTTACCAGTGTTGGTTTGCTGTTGTGCAGACTCTATCAGAACACTTCTTCAATATTTACCAAAGAGCTATTTAATGAGCTGAAAAGACTTCATAAACTCTGGTACCACAGTAGCAATGTAGAGCTTAAGCCAAAATTGCGCTGAAATCAACATCATTTTCTTCATTACTCTTGTTAATGAAACTTCCTTCAAAAAGCTCCCTCCTAATTTTGGCCTGAGTCTCAGGCTTTAATAAAAGTTCCTTTATCTGTTTCACTTTGGACTGCAGATCCATCCTCTCTCGCACAAAGCTTCATTAATTAAGTCCTGGATTCCAATAGGTTTCTGGCCTATGGGAAAAAAATTATATGATACATTTTATGTGCAAATGCCAATGAAAAACATTCAATATGGCACACCGACTTATCAAAAGAGGGTTAAAAAGAAACTTTTAAATGCTGCCTACATTTATAGAAAGGGTTGCATTTCACCAAAAATATATCGTTTACATGAAACAAGAACAGCCCACATAGGACAAACATGAAACATTATGGACTAACTATATGGATAATCATTTCAACAGTGATCATTTTAATCGTAGCACTCGTTAGCTCTGTGTATGTTTTGGCCTCAGATAAAGTAGTCAGTCAGATGCCCTGCTAAGCAATATAAATGGCAGTATTCCATTTACAGCAAGGCCCCTTCCATGGCCTTTAATTTGAGTCCACGAGGCATAACACAAACTCCTCTCTCCCACAGCCTCGGCTGTGGGCAACTGAAAGCAGTGCCATTCTTCCTTCATAAATTAATTTCCTCTGATAGTCCCAGTACTCCATTTCTCTTCTGTTGTGTTTCAGGAATGCAAACACATCAATCATGAAAGCATTAGGCAATCTCCACAGATTGGACAAGAGACGCACACTTAAACAGCACAATGCAGATTAGCCCATTGACTGGGCAGAGGGAGCAGGGATGCTTCTCACGGATGCTTCTCACGGATGCTTCTCACGGCGGGGGCCTGCCTGCCTTCAGGTCTCATTTCTTGTTATTGCCACTGTCAGTGCCATTCTTATCAGCCTCTTCAGTTTTCACAGAGCTCCCATCCCCTGGCTTGTTTTTGTTCTGTGTTTCTTCCAGATACTGCTGGACAGCCTTGCGCAGCTCATTCTCCACCAGCCTCTTACTGAGCCTTACCAGTTCAGCATCATCGGGCTCACCTCCATTCTTATCACCTGCTAGTGTTGGAGGGTCTCCTGCAGAGGCAGGGGTCAGCTGTGGCTCACTGCAGGGACAAGGACACTGGCAGCAGAAGTTCTGGGAAGCACTCCCTGGCCTGAGCCCTCCTGGAGTCCACCACCAGCCCCACCAAGGACCCTGTGGGTTCCAGTGCTGAGTCACCCCAGGCCAAACAACCAACAGGGAGGGAACTCAGCCCCCCTTCCTTCCTTTCTATAGATCTAAATTTCCAATTGTTATCACTCCTTTCCAACCTACTTAATTTCCTTTAGAATTTCTTGTGGTGAGTGTCTGCTGGTGAAAAATCGGTTCAGCTTTGATTTATCAGAAAATATCTTGATTTCACCCTCAGTTTTGAAAAATATTTTTACTAGATATAGAATTCTAGGTTGACTTTTCTTTTTTCTCCAGCCGTTTAAAGACGTAGTTCCGTCATCTGCTAGCTTCCAATCCAATAAGAAATCAGTTGTCATTCTTATCATTGCTCCCCTATTTGCAATGCAACTATTTTCTCTTGCTGCTTTAAATATTTTCTCTTTATTTTTGATTTTCAGCAATTTGATAATGATGTGCCTAGGTGTGGTTTTCTTTGACTTTATCCTCCTTAAGTTTTGTTGAGCTACCTGGATCTTTGGGTACTGTTTTTTAAACCAAATTTTTAGCTAGTATTTCTTCAAAAACTTATTTTTGCCCTATTATTTCTCTCCTTTCTTTGTGAGACCCCAATTCCTGAAATGTACCTGCCTAACAAATCATGGTCAAAGTGATCTGTCAGTAATTTAACTGCCTGCTAGAGAATAAAACAACATTCTTCAGAGGAAGATAACAGAATACAGTTTCTATGACATATCGTCCACAATGTCAAATATATAATAAAATTATTAGACATTCAACAAAACAGGAAACTGTGACCTGTAATAAAGAGAAAGATCAGTCACTATAAAGATACCCACAAATGACCCAGACATTGGAGCTAGCAGACAAAGAATTTGAGATAAAATTGATAAGTTGGTTAGAGTCTACAGGAGAAGATCTACATAATGACTGAAGACATAGGAAATTTCAGGAGAGATTTGGAAACTATAAAAAAAAAAAAGAAAGAATGGAAATCCCCAAACTGAAAATACAGTATCTGCAATCAAAAACGCTTTGGATGTGATCAACATTAGGTTGGACACAACCAAGGAAATGATCAGTGAACTTAGAAACAGATCAATGGATGGGAGTTCCATGGTGGCCTAGCGGTTAGGATTCCGGGCTTTCACAGCTGTGGCCTGGGTTCAATCCCTGGTCGGGGAACTGAAACCCTGCACACTGTGTGGTGTGGCCAGGGGGAAAAAACAAAACAAAAAATACAGATCAATGGATATCATCTCAACAGAGAGAATGAAAGACTGAAAATCAGGAAAAAAAAGGAAAACAAATTAATGCCCAAAGGGCAATAAAACCATAATCTTTGTGGCTATCTCTTCTGGTAAAATTTTTTTGCATTGCCATTGGACAAAACGCATTTGCATTGCTCTCAGTCTTCTACAAATTAACATCTAGGCTTTCAGAGTTTTTACATGTTTTAATCAATAGTAAATAATAAATGAAATGAAAGTACACTCCTCTAAAGAACTGGATAATCACTGATAGGACCTGCTAGGCAATACCCCAGAATATTAAAAAGAAATGCAATAATTCCTTTTAGCCTATTTCCAAATTTTGAAGTTTTTCTTAACAAGAGTTAAGCGCTAAGGCTTAAAAAGAGAGATATGTAGCTTCTAATAACTTTCTCTTTCTTCTTTTCTTCTCTCTTTCTCTTCCTCTTCTCTCTCTCAAAGACTTCTAAAGTTTTGTATATACCAAGGACTATGCTAAACATTTTAGAAATATAAACTTATTTAATCATAGTAAAAGATAAATTGTCCCAAACTTGATCTAGGGAAAAATGCGTCTGTGGGATCTAATTCACAGCTTTACTCTAGGAAAAACAAAAGCAAAATTTCTGATAAAATGTTTAAAACAAGTTTCTGATGAATTTTAATGGGATTAAGACTTATTCTGGAAACTAGCTACTCACCTACCCAACTGACATCTATCTGAGAGTCTGAGCGTCTTCTACCAAGAGCCTAGAAATCCTTTTTTCTTTATCTGATCAAACAATGATTGTCTATCCATTTTCTTTTTTCCATAATGGAGCAATTTTTTTTTTAATCTTTTGGCCATGTAGGATCTTATTCCTCAACCAGTGATGGAACTTCACCCCCTGCATTGGAACCACAGAGTCTTAACCACTGGGAAGTCCCTGGAGCAAATTTTTTTATTTGGCCCACTATAAAGCCTTTTCCCTTGGAACATATGCTGTTAACTAAATTATCTATAAAACCCAATTTTCTTTAGCAACCTTCATAACAGCCCAAGAGATCTAAATAGGACTCAACCCTTCTTTCCCACCCAATTTTTGTGAATCAAAGCTTCAAACACTTCCCTTTCCCAGGAAGATGGCATCACAAGTCAGAAGTTTATGGCAGACACAATACACATGTTTGGATTCACAAATGTCCATGGGGGGGCAGGGGGGGAAGTGATCTGCCTTCAGTTCACACCAGAGTGATCACAGAGGACCATCTATCAATGTGGTAGAATATTTCTAGAGATTCAGATATCCTGGAGAAATAACCCTGGACTTCAAGGCCCTTTGTAAGCAGATTGGGTTAGGGGGTCCCTGGAGAAAGAGAACCAGGAATGGCTTTCTCAACATAAGAGAACCCATTTTGGCCTAAGCCATTTTGTCATCTAAGCCTGGCTGCAATGCTTGCCCTTGAACAGGTCTCAGTAATTAATGATCTTAAGGGAGGGAATGCAGAAACAAGGGAGGAGCAGTCAAGAAACAGTAGTACTGCCTTGGGGCAGGGTCCTGGTTCCTCAAGAGATATATATATAATAATATATCTTTGAGTTCTGCAGGAAGTAAGGTCCGCACCCACATGGAGGATGGATGTTGATCCTCCTGACTTTAATCAACTAAAACTTGGACTTTGTTAACCTTTGCCCCAATTCTATGCTGAGGTCTCCTCTCCTCAAGCCCCCTCATACCCTTAGCTTAAAACTTCCCCAGTTTTGAAGGTAACGGTTCTAACTTCATAAGGTTGGTGTAAGGATTAAATAAATTCATGTAAAATACTTAGAACAGCTCTGACATATGCTAAAAACTCAATAAATGTGAGCTGTTACCACCATCATCGTTATTCTTGGTATTATTATCATTGTTACAAACTTGTCCTAGACGATCTTAAAAGATGTGCATAAGTGCTTGCGGAAAGAGTAGCTTTCACCCTAACTTGGGTTTATATTCTGTCCGTAGTGTTAAAGAATTTCAGATGAACCCCATAGACATTTGTTATATGGCATCTGTACTATACAACTGATAACATTTTTTAACTATATGGATATTTTCTTTATGTGATCAAACATGCAAATATCTGGTTCACCTATTAAAAAACAAACAAACAAACAAAAAACTTCCCCAATTTTGCTGTTTTGGGAGCCACTGCTTCGGGAAAGATCCCCGGTGTTCTCCTTGCTTGCTGCAAGTAATAATAAATCCCTCCTTCTCCCAATCTTTGGCTTGGTTGTGTCTATTGGCTTGACACCCACCAAGAGGCAAACCCAGTTTGGGGGTAATATTCCCAGAAACAAGATTGTCAAATGGAGCTCAGACTTGAGACACCAGTTCTTAGAGAGCTGATAGTTGTAAGGTCGGATCTTAACAAACGGCACCGCGAAACAGAGGAAAGCTTCAAGTGCGCTTTATTAGGGAGCGCTCCCGGGCGAGGTTCACTGGTCCGAGAGAAAGGGGCCAGAGAAGTCGCACTCGGGCGAGGGCTGGGCAAGACTTTATAGGGGAAGAAGGGTAAGGGGTGTGGTGAATCTGGGAGGGCGCAGGGTATTCCTTATTTGGTGGTCTTTTCGGGTATCCTGGGGGACCGTTAGTCCCGCCCCTCGAAAGGCGGGAAGGCTGGGCTGGGTTCAAAGTCCCCAGGTCAGTTCCTGGAACTGGGTGGTCCGGAATGTCTCCAGGGCAGTTTCTGGAACTGGGTGGTCCGGAGAATTTCGGTCTGATGCAACCTGTGAATCTGATTGTGTTCACCTGCCTCGGGCCAGTTGGCCTTACAATAGTGATGCCCAAAACTTTAGTAGAAGACCAGACCCTGATAAACTAGGTCCTGAAGAATAGCAGGTAACCCCCTCCTTATCAGGAAAATCCAGAGGCAGCTTGGGCTTGTGGCAGGTCAAATTGGGGACCACTTTATTCCTACAGTTCCTCATCTCTTGCATTTCCCACAGCTAGCAATGGTCCTTGTCAGGGACCAACAGCAGATTGCCCCAAACTTTGAGGGGCTTTGGTTATGTAAGGAGATAGCGTAGGGGGTCCCTGGATAAACAGAACGAAGCATGGCTTTCTTGACATAAGAGAAGCCTTTTTTTTTTTTTTTTCTAGGTACACGGGCCTCTCACTGTTGTGGCCTCTCCCGTTGCGGAGCACAGGCTCTGGACGCGCAGGCTCAGCGGCCATGGCTCTAGGGCCTAGCCGCTCCGCGGCATGTAGGATCTTCCTGGACCGGGGCACAAACCTGTGTCCCCTGCATCGGCAGGCGGACTCTCAACCACTGCGCCACCAGGGAAGCCCAAGAGAAGCTATTTTTGGCCTAAGCCATTTGTGATCTAATCCTGGCTACAATGCTTGCCCTTGAACAGGTCTCAGTAATTAATGATTTTAAGGGAACAAAAGAATGCAGAAACATTACCTGCTATCAGACAAGAGAAGTAACAATAGCAAAGATAACATATCAGTTGTGAAGACTCCCAGTTATCTTTCAGTGGTAAAGGTTAGCCTGAAGCACTCAACCACCAGATCAGCCGGGAACCTAAGGGATGATGATGTTGACCTTTTCTGACCCTGGTGACTTCAATCAACTAAAGTTTGGATTCTGTCAACTGTCCAAGCCCCTTCATAAATATGCATGTACCCTTGGCTTAAAACTTCCCCAACTTTACCGTTCTGGGAGATGCTGCTTTAGGAAAGACCCCCAGTGTGTTCTCCTTACTTGCTGTAAGTAATAAATCCTTTCTTCTGATCTTTGGCTTTGTTGTGTCATTTGGCTCTATACTCACCAAGAGGTGGACACAGTTTTCCAGTCACAACTGAAGGGGGTATTTGGCAGTGGTCTGCAACTGTGAGGGGTCCATTATCTGGGTCTGAGGTTTGAGACAGGGGGCTTTGATGGCTCCGCAGTCCCTCCAGAGCCACCCTGGAGGAATTATGTTTACTCCACAAGAAGAGAAAGCTGTGGGAGGGTGAGGGTTGGACTATATGTAGAAGGAGCCTCTGGAGGACATAATAAGCACTGGCCTTTCCTTGTGGAGCTCTGCAGAGATTTACCAGGGGAAAACTGGTAATGGGACATAAATTACCCTGAGAGTTTAAAGCAGAGGATTCTGGCTTTAAGAATCAGCTCTCAGGGTCTTCTTAGTGAAAAGTCAAAACGGTGTTTCCCAAAGTAAGATTCTCTATCAGAATTTCCTGGGGATGTTTATTCAAAATGCAGATTCCTGCCTTCCACAGAGATTGCAACTCTGGGGGTGAGGCCCAAGAATCTACATTTTTTTAATCAGGCTGCCCAGATTCACCATCTTGAGGAGCTTGGGGTGAAGCAGGAAGAACAGTCCAGGTGTGTCTCTTAAATGTTCAGGAAATAAAAATGAAGCCTCTAGGAAAGAACAACTCTAGGGTGTCAAACCACAGAGTGTCTGTGCAGTGAATTGTTTTGTATTCACTTAGTTGGCTTTATATAAGAAACAGAAACAAACCAGAGGTAGCCTTTTAAAAATTTTATTTTTTTAGTATAGGATTATTTAATATAACAAAAGACTTTCCAATATAAAATATCTAATCTACCTATTCTAGACTAACATTTCTATTAATTTACTTTACATTTACACATACTTCTTTGGCGTGAGGTTGAAGCACATAGCATCTCAACCTATATTGGGTGCCTGTGATGGTCCATGAGTTGCCTTGCAGGTATGGAAGCTCCTCAGCCTTTTTCCAGCTGCTGCCTGGACCTTAGGAGAGTGGAGGACTGACAGGCAGTCCTGCCGTGGGAGTAGGTGTCTAGATATGATTAGTGCACATGCTAGCTCTACCACCCCCACTCATCTGGTTGTAGGTTCGTTTAAGTTAGACAATCCTGATTTGTTGATGACATGGTGACCTTCCTTGGGATGTAAGCAATGGGTCAAGTCATAATTCATACACTCTACACCTGGCCTAAATGTCTTTATCCATTGCCTATGGGTCACTGGACCACAACCCCTCAGGCATTCCCCAAGGCTGAAAGGGAAGGTGTGTGATCCAAATTTATATTTGCTGACTTCTCTGTGTCTGTTTTCTACCCAGCCCTACATTTACAAGACAATGTGATAAGGACCCTGCCCAGCTAGGGAATTTGGGTACGGGGGATAAAGAGAAAAAAGAAAGATCTCAGAATGACAGGAGTTGTGGCTCATTTTAAATGAAGTCAAGAATGATTTGCATCACTGACCACTTATGGCCACCACTGCCAGAAGAGTTCTGAGCCCAAAGGTGAAGAAAGTGGAGCCAGGCCTCTCTGGCTTTCCCTTCCTCTCACCTGGTGAGACTGGGAGGCATTCACTGACCAGACTGAGGAGGTTTGTTTGCTTACTGACTGACCGGTAGGATAAGGTCTGTCTACGTTCCCTCCCTCAGTGTCAAGTCGTTTGTAATGTTGTGATCTCAGCCCTCAGCAGATAAACCAAACCCTGAACTTGAGTTCTGTTATATGCTGGCTGTGTGATTTTCGACAACTAACTTCTCCTTCCTCAGCCTCACTTTACTCATCTCTAGAATGGAGATAATACCTCTGCATTAGCTTGTGAGGGCTGCTCCAACAAAGTAACACAGGCTGGTTGATTTAAACAACAGCCATTTTTTTTCTTGAATTCTGGAGGCTAGAAGTCTGAGATCAAGGTGTTGGCAGGGTTGGTTTCTTCTGAAACCTCTCTCCTTGGCTTGTAGATGGCCACATGTTCTTCTTTCTTATGTGTCTGTGTCCTAATTTCCTCTTATAAGGGCACCAATGGTATTGGATTAAGGCCCACCTAATGACCTCATTTTAACTTAATTATCTCTTTAAAGACCCTATCTCCAAATACAATCACATTATGAGGTACCCGGGGTTAGGACTCTAACATTGAATTTTGGGAGGACAAAATTCAGCCCATAACAACCTACTAGGTATTATTGCGAGGACTGAGTTATCTAAGGCGTTTAAAGCATTAACATGAAGCCTGACATAGTATGCCCCACAAAAGGGTTAATGCTATTATTTCGAGGCCCTACATAAAAGAAAGATACTGTCATCGAAACACAAGAAAACATAGATGGGAAAGAGAATTCTCCTAATTATGGCTCCTATTTCCCATCTGATGGACACTTCTGTTGTTCTTGAAGCC
This sequence comes from Delphinapterus leucas, assembly GCF_059928025.1. NCBI lineage: Eukaryota > Metazoa > Chordata > Mammalia > Artiodactyla > Monodontidae > Delphinapterus > Delphinapterus leucas. Next base: position 171,502,323 of record NC_143129.1, on the reverse strand, counting down.
CTTCTTTTAAAAATGTGCCGACATAATGTCTGAACATAGTATCTGCGGGGGACCTTCTAAGGGCTAGAAAGCAGACAGTTACAGTTTTCTTCTTTGCCTGTTGCTGTTATCTTTCTGGCTATAAGCTCTCTGAGGACTGTCTTAAACTTCCTTTGTATCTCTTACTATATCTAAGAATACCATGCTGAGCACAGAGTAAGGGCTCAGTAAAAAACAATAAATCAAACCATATGTCTTTGTGATAGTTTACTTATTTCTAGAAACAAGTCCCTGCCAAAGAGGTATGTTATCCTGAAAGGGTAGATCGCCATCTAGTGAGCCTTGCTATTAGACTAGGAAAGTGTGAGGTTCAGAAAACCCCAGGTTGCTATTTCTATGTCTTTTACGTTAGATATTTATATGTGCAAACACAAACAGAAATCTTCTTATAGTTTGACAGCTTGATCTATTATTGATAAATTCAACTAAGCTTTTATTTTCCTTTATTCCCAAAACATTTCTTCATCAATCTCAAAATGAAACAAATTTACCAAACAAGCTATAGACTAAAATAATCTCATAACCGAGATAAAAATGACTGATGGATAAAAGCTGATACATTTTACTCTGGAAAGTGTCTTTGAGCACAGCGGTGAATGTATTTTCAGTAGGAGTGAGTCTAGAGGACAGGGACAATAGGCAACAAATGAAACCCCTATACCATTAACAGCAATCAACAAGCAATGAGGAAAAGTGGTAGAGGAAATGGAGCCTGTACCTAGAGGATCAGCAGCAGGGCTGGATGCCTATTAGCTTTTTGAAGTTCAGTTTGAGGACTTAAAGACCAGGTATAGCAAAGAGCCACCCTGGGGATGGCTTCTTGGCTTTAAGGCCCATTTTGATCTGCACAGAATCAGAGTTTACAGGAGATGGTGTCTGCAAATACCTTCACTGCCAAGTACTGTAGTTCTCCGCTGCACCTCTAGGGAGGAGCCTTCTCTGCCTCAGCAGATTTTTCAATGTGAACTTTTCCTTATAGAATCAATGGTTATATTTCAAAGACCAGACTCACTCATTGGTAGAAATGCTTTTGGTGACTGAGCCTTGGACTCTCACTCATACATTCATTCAACAAATATTTATGGACCTCCAAGAATGTGCTAGATACTGTTCAGACACTAAGGCTTTAATGGTGAACAAGATGGCCAAGATTTTTGCCCTCATAGAGCTTTTTTTTTTTTTTTTTAAGAGGGCAAAGACAGTAAGCATGTAAACAAAGTAGATAACAATGTCAGGTACTATGAAGAAAAAATAAAGCAAGGTAGGATGGGTGGTGGCAAGGGTTCTGCTGTTTTCTGGAAGGCTGCTCAGGAAAGGCTCACCTGAGGAGGTGACATTTGAGTCACTTCTTAGTCTCTTTTGGCTTACCAACGTACAGACAAAAAACTGACTTTTGAAACCTCACCTGTTCATCATCAGACTAGTGACTGTAGTTCAGTGTGGCTGCAGTTTAGAAGTGAGACATGCTGTGGGGGTGGGGATGGTGGTGTGATGAACTGGGCGATTGGGATTGACATGTATATACTGATGTGTATAAAATTGATGACTAATAAGAACCTGCTGTATAAAAAAAAAAGCAACCGACATCTATGTTGATAAAAGAAAACAAATGTCAATAAAAAGAAGGGCGAGCTTCCCTGGTGGCGCAGTGGTTGAGAGTCTGCCTGCCGATACAGGGGACACGGGTTCGTGCGCCGGTCCGGGAAGATCCCACATGCCGCGGAGCGCCTGGGGGCCCATGAGCCATGGCCGCTGAGCCTGCGCGTCTGGAGCCTGTGCTCCGCAATGGGAGAGGCCACAACAGTGAGAGGCCCGCATACAGCAAAAAAAAAAAAAAAAAAAAAAAAAAGAAGGGCAACCTGACTTTTCCATAAACCTATTACAAACTGTACCATGTGAGATGTACAAAACAAATTGCTCCTGATACCATGTTTCTTCTCCTTTTGGCTTCTTAGTGTTGTGACAATACCAGGGAGATAGAGACTAGTTTGACTTTCAGAATCCTATGCAATTTTATTGGCCTCATGTTATTTATATAGATGTTGCTATCACAGAAATAGGTGATATTTAATAAAAGCTTAAAGCAAAAAAAAAAAAAAAAGTGAGACACAGGGAGAGGGAGCAGATTAACTCAGATGAGTCTGGAGAAGGGAGCAGTAGACAAATCATAAAAGACTTTGTAAGTCACAGTAACTAATTTGGGCTTTATCTGGAGGACAACTGAGAAGCCACCGATGAGTTTTAAACAAGGGAGTGAAATAATCAAGATTATCATCTTGGAAAATCACTCTAGATATAGGATGGAGACATCAACCCTGAAGGCAGGGAAAATGGTTAATAGGTCAGTGCAATGATCCAGACAATAATCCAAATTGCCTGAATTCAAGAGGCAATGGGGCCAGAAAGAAGTTGACTGAGGTGAAAAGGCAAGATGTGACGGTTATAGAGTGTGAAGAGAAGAACGATGACAAGGATAAATGTGTGCTCACTCATTGAGAATGGGAAAAGAGAGGGTGAGACGGGTAGATGAATTCAGTTTGAGGTGCCTACAGACATCCAAGCGAATGTCAGCAGGAAGTTGAAAATATAGGTCTGGGGCAGACCTGTGCCTGATATATACAGGTTTGAGAGACAAAAAGGTAATTGAAACCAAGAGAGGACGGATAGGTCACCTTTTTTGAGGGAAATGACAAAAGAGTCAATGACAGAACCAGAAAGAAAACCAGCGTTTACAAGATTGGCAGCAAAAGAACAGAAACAGTGAAGGAAGGATAAAACAGAATGACTAATCAGAATCATCGAGAATAGTAATAAGATATGCATTGTGATTTCATAGTCCCATCTGGTTAACTGGCTTGTTATGTGGAAACCAGTTACTTCCCCATCTTTGACCCTCTGGCAAAGCTTTTGTTCATTCAGCAAAATTTATTTGAGCTTGTACAATGTGCCAGACACTGTTCTAGGTGCTAGGGCCATATCAGTGTACAAAAAAGACAGATGCCCTGACTTTATGGAGCTTACATTCTAGTGTGGGGAACAGATGATAAACACATTAAAAATAGGTAAACAAATACTAGAAGGTGATAAATGCTATGGGGAAATACAGCAGATTAAGCGACATCAGTGGGGGACTTCCTTGGTGGTCCAATGGTTTAGAATCTGCATTCCAATGCAGGGGACTCGGGTTCAATCCCTGGTCAGGGAACTAAGATCCCACGTGCCATGGGGCAACTAAGCCCGTGTGCGGCAACTACAGGGCCCACGCGCTCTGGAGCCTGCTCAACGCAACGAGAGAGAAGCCCACGCACCGCAAGGAAGAGCCCCCGAGCCACAACAAAAAGATGGTGTGTGCCACAACTAAGACCCAACGCAGCCAAAAAAAAAAAAAAAAAAAAGGGAGAGAGAGAGAGACATCAGGGATGTAGAGAGAGTATGTGAGCAATTTCCAATGGGGCAGTCAGGGTAGCCTCATTGAGTAGGTGATACTTGAGTAAAATCTTGAAATTTGCAAGAGCAAAAGTTACCACTACAAAGGTCTTGAGGCAGGAGCTAGCTTAAGAAGTTCAAGCAGTGACCAGTGTTAGGGTACTAGATGAGATCAAAGAAGAAATAGGGGAGCATCAGGTCGGATTCCACTTTTGCTCTGAGAAAAATAAGGGACTATTAATAGGGAGGTTTTGAGCTTAAGAATGATACGCCTAAGGTTTTCTAACGGGATCACTCTGCTGCATTTAGAATAGATGCTGAGTGGCAAGGGCAGAAGCAGGGAGACCAGTTAGGAGCCCAGGGCAGAAGTTCAGGCCAAAGATGACAGTGCTTTGAAGCAGGATGATAGCAGAGCGGGTTCTTGACAGTTTGGAAGTGGGATATAAGAGGAGGAGGAGTCAAGAACGAAACCAAGGCTTGTGTCTTAAAGAAAAGGAAAGATACTGCCATCAACCGAGGCAGGAAAGACTTTGGGAGGAGCGGGTCGGTTTTTGGCGGGGTGGAGGGTGTTCGGGAGACAGAAGGAGGAACCAGGAGCCGTCTATCCAAGTGGAAACGTCCAGGAGGACGCTGCCGATACATGTTTGAAGCTCGGGAGAGAGATCTGAGCTGGAAATCTATGACCTTGTTAGGAGGCAGTTGGTATTCCACAAGTGTAAACACATAGTTTCAAGATGAGCGCTATGAACAAAAAGCAGGAAAGGGAGGCTAGAGTGTTTGCGTGTGCGTGTGCGTGTGTGGTGGGGGGTATTTTACAAAAGATGGTCAGAGAACGGTCACATGCTCCCTCTCAGAGAAAAAGAGAACGCTTAGGGCAAGTCTGGCAGAAGGCATCCGATGCCGGAGCCCTCGCAGCCGGAGCAGGGCTCTGGGGAGGCAGAGCTGGGCCACCGAGGCGGAGGCCGAGGGCTCCGAGGGCCCCGAGGCCTGGAGGCAGGCCGCTTCTCCGTCAGGCTCTGTCCGGGGACCACGTTTCTCCTCAGCTTCCTGCCCGCTAGCGTGGGGACCCGGCAGCCGAAACCGAAATTCATCTAAACCACAGTTCCAGCTTCTCCCCAAAGCTAAGGAGTTGTGCGGAGTCGGGACGGAAAGCCGAGAGCAGGGCCAGAATGCAGATTTCACTCATACTGCATAGCTCGACTACTTCAAGGCCGATCTCCGTAAGTGGTAAACTCGTAAAAACAACACAGTCACAACTTTCATAACGACACGGGCGGCCCCACTAGCGTCACTCTGAGGTAACAGCTTTTCTCTTCAATCGCTCCATGGGCCCCCCAGGGCGGGAGGCCTCCGCCACTACGGGTGGAAGGATGGGTCAATTCACGCTCCGGGAGCAAGGCCGATTGAGCTCCACAAAAGGATTCGCAGGGCGGGGCGACCCGACGACACTCTCTGTCTCTCTCTCTCTGTCTCTCTCGCTCTCTCTCTGTCCTCACTCTGTCTCTGTCTCTGTCTCCCCCTCCCGCCCCCCCGGCCCCCCCCTCATTGGTTGCGATCGCGAGGCTTTCCTCCCGGACTGGCCACTGGGGAGGCTCTGAGCCTGGTAGCAGCCCGCCTACTTGAACGCGCGTGCGCACGCGTGCCGGGCGCTCGCCACACTGAGCAGGCGCGGCCTCGTGTCGGCTGGTGGGTCGGGTGGAGCGGCGCGCTCTGCGTCCCGGCGCTCGGCTTTCCCTGCCGGTCCCGCCCTCCGTCGCGGCGGCGCGGTGCATCTTGGGATAGGGAGCGATCTCCGAGCGAGGCAGCAAGATGGACGCGGGATTCTTCCGCGTAAGTGGGAACGCGGGGATCTAGGGTGAGGTGAGGGGCTTATCGGTAAGGCCCGGCAGGAGGCCTGAGCTCGGGACGGGGTAGCCAGCGAGCGGAAGCTTCGAAGATCCTAAGGATCCTTGGTGCCAACGGACGCTCCCCTCTGCCCTGCGGCGGGGACCGGTGCGCCCCTGCGCAGTCTCCTCCTCCGGAATCGTCCCCCACTACGCGGCGGCGACGGTCGCCGGAAAATGGCGGCGGGAATGGCCCGAAGCGGTACCTCGCCGCCCGACCGCCTGCTTGGCGGGGCCTGCGGGCCGAGCCGTGCGCGTCGCCGGGTCCTGGGGCCTAACGGACCCGCGAGGAGGAAGTCCCTGGGGGGAGGCCGGAGGGAAACCCTGAGGTGACCGGCGGCTGCAGGGTCCTGGGGAGGACGGGTTTGGGGGTACCGCCCCAGGAGAGCGTGGACCGGAAGCAGCGTTAAGCCGCTTTTCTTGAGAAAGCGGGCGCCGACCCCCCCCCTTCCTGGTTTACGCCTTCACGAAGGCTCGGGATCAGAGTTCGCGGGAGCTCCCGCCCAATTTGATATCCCTTCAGGGAGGGTAACGCCGATAATTTGTGGTTAGAACGTTTGAATCTGAGACTCTCGGGGCAGAGGGTGCAACAAAAAGTATGTGCGTGTATGGAGGCGGGGGAATGGGGTGGATCAACTCTTCTTCCCGCTCACCGTTCCTCACCCCTCACCCTCCCCGTTTGTTTTACTCTTTTGAAAGTCCGCTGGAGGAAAGTTGCCTCACTTGCAGACGGGGACGTTTTTCCGTCGTAGTTGGCCCTGAGGGCCCGTGCTTTATTGGGCGCTTGCTGGAGCCTGTTCGTCCCCTTTTTCACTCCTGTAGGGAATGAGCACCCAGTCGAGATCTAGATGGGTGGGCAAGTGACACTAATAGGACTAGAGCCTGCAAATTCTTTTTAATGCAGAACGGACCGTATAGAGACCAGTTGGTCTAAGTCAAAATCTATATGTCATGCAAGTTGGCTCTTTTCATTCTCTGGAGCATATAATATGCAGTTTGTATGTGTGTTCTTAAAGGAAAAGTTAAAAGAGGGGAAGACCGGGACTTTAGTAAAGATAGCTCTAGACACTCCAAAATCAGCATTGAAATTCCTTTTCAGTTGACTTTAAATGTGCTAACTAGGTTTTCATTAAAGTTTTGAGTGTTATTACAGGCATTTGACTTAACGCAGACAGTTATTTGACTGTTCTTAGGTTATGCAAACAGTACTATGGTTATTTATGTAATGATAGTTTCAATTGAGTTTATCAAATTTTCACACTGCAGATGAACTCTCCATTTTGTAATTTCTATCAAAGTATTTTGTAGTAAATACTCAATATTTCTTGTAGTCTGAATGGAATATTTTGAAACACAGCCTATTCTTTTGATTTTTTATTTCCTATGGAAAGGAATTCCAAAAGAAAAAGAGCAAGATGGCTGACAAATTTTAAAACGAGGTTTGCTTTTAGTGTTGGTAAAAATCTGGAAG